>NC_056482.1:9887540-10204415 GCF_008729295.1 Plectropomus leopardus
CACCAGAGTTGGGTTTGTTGTATAAATATGCCCTGAGGTGTCATTTTTCAAGGGCCAATCAAATGCACAGTCCTTCCCTGAAGTATTCATGTTCATTTATATCATGATCCGTGGCATGCAAGAGGAACTTTGTTTATTTTTTCATAGGGAAATTAAGTAAATGTGCGTGAGGCACATTTCATCTGCCCGTAGGAAGTGGCCGCCATGCTAGCCCACTATGTTCAGCTCCAGTTTGTCAGCATCAGAATCACAGAGCTGTCCTGCGACATCGATGTGAGAGACTGAGTCACTTCTCAAGATCAGATTGTTCCATTATTTCCCACTAATGCCAGGAAAAGATACTGGTTTGTGATCCGTCTTTTAAACTGCCTAGTTGTTGTTTTTTGGGTTTTTTGTTTTGTTCACATGAGATTGGCAATGTCTGCTAGAGCCAACCTCAGGGCATGATGCAAGTGATCTGTTTAATTATAGCGTCTGCAGGGATACCTCGTCTAAAACAAAGGTGCACAGTTGATTCACAGCTCAGTTGGTAAATTGATCTGAAAGAGGGGAAAATGTGAGCCAACTGACCTGGGTATCTAGTTCACTGCGTGGGAGCAGCAGTAGAGGAGACTTTAACTACATTACGCTGGCTAAATTTGGTCTCCAGCAAAATAACCCACACTATTGTGTGACACTCTGACAGAGGACCTTTTTTTAACTCTTCCATCTTTAGACACAGTTTAACCATCATGCTGAATTAATGCCTGGACAGACCTTCAAAGGTGTTTTTTGACATATATTGATAAAAATAGCTTTTCTTTACTTGTCGTGTATAGCACTTATTATAATATACAGTGCAGTTACAAAAATAAATACATTCCTGTAAGGAAAACAAACATTTCACATCAAGGTATAGAACAAGAGCAGGTTTATATCAGGGCTGCAAGTAACAATTATTTTCTGTGTGTCTGTGCTTCTTTGACAGATACCGTAGCTTATATAAAGTAATGGACGTAGACAAGGTGACGTCACATGTTTTTAGCATTTTTGCCTTCGCTATCTTGGATTTTTGAAGCTGGTGGTTACAACATTTGGATGTAAGGGTAAAGATAAGTTAATGCTGGTTGCTAGCTTGGTTAGCACAGTTCTTTAAAGCCAGGGCTAAATGTATTATTGCTAATGCTAAATTGTGCTTTAGGAAAACAGGCTTAAAAAACTGAGAATTTTATTTATGTTTAGTACAAACAAACACTGAACAAGATTTTATAGACAACCAAAATGTTTCATAAACTGAAAACAGCTACTGCAAGCTGGTACTTGGTTACATTGGTGCATTTACAGCTATTGCTAACTGTGATAACGCTATATCTAATGCTAAATTAGATAAAAAGACTTAAAACCTTTAAAACAATATAAACATAGCGAGAGAAGTCCTTATAAGGTCTTTTAGTACAAAACCAAAATGTTGCAATGTTACAGTTAAGCTTGATGAACTGAAAACACACTGTAATAGCGTAGGATAACTTAAAGCTATGCCTGTTTTCTTTGAGCCTGGTTTTATGCCATAGTACCATTCCCTAAACAACGTTTACACTTAGGACATGTCAACAAATGGCCGTCACCCATCGCTAAAAGCAGCCATGCCCTTGATTATGTACACCTTTAAGCCTTAATATAATAACACTTAAACGGGTGAGTTATATAAGAATTAACCTCCCTTACAGCTGTCATGGATTTTGAAAGATGTTAATTTTTGCTGTGACATTAGGCATGGGGACAAGGTGATTAATGAGAATTGACTCACTTTTGGAGCCAGCCTCAAGTGGCCGTTAGAGGACCTGCAGTTTTTAAAACCTCCGCATTGGCTTCATTTTTCACACCTGGAGGTTGCTGCTTGACAAATACCTATTTGGTGTCTTTGAGTTAATTTTTTTCTCCAACCAACAGTCTAAAAAATCAAAGTATTATATATTTATTATATATAATATAATAAACTGATTGAAATCTAGGCATCATACGATGACAAAGATCATGACAAGGCCACTGCGAACTGTAATTTGCCACCTCACCAACAGATAGTGTGTGGAGTCAAAAAGATTAGTTGGCTTTGGTTTATAGACTCCTGCGGAGTTGATTCACTTGTCTCTGAACAGGCCACGCCAAGTCCTCAGCGCCTTGAGGCCTCCACCCCAGTCCCATGCAGGGACACAGGTGCATAAACACACACACTCACACACACACACACATGCACAGAAGGTGTGCTGAATCATGAAGTGCTGAATCATGCGTGAGGTTGAAAGAGAGAGCTAGAAAGACAGATGGATATAGAGGGGAAGACAAGAAACAGAGGGACGAGGGCAGTATGTGTTACATTTAATCTTTGTGTGTGTATCTCAATGCAGCAACAGTGATTCCTGTACTATGTCCCCCTGATTGATTTTCTATTGTGTTGAGACTCTTTGTCTCTGTCATTATTACAGCCTGTAATTGAAGGACAGAGGTTTTTATGACCTGGTAGTGTTTTTTTTTTGTCAACCTCTGCTCTGTTTGCACCAACATGCCATTTATCACAGTGCTACTTTAAACAAAGACAACATGAATCTATAAATAAACAATATCTTCATCACAGAGAACAAATGATGCTTGTAGGAGGGTAACTGAAAGGAACCTGGCCTCATTACCATGCGCTCTCAAATGGCATGTAGTACACACATGAAGTAGTGAGGAGCAGGGATGTGACCGGCTGCAGGACTCTCCTCTGACGGAGCAGAGTCGCTGGCTGATGACTGTATGCAACTGTTTCGTGTTACGGGATGTGATTAGATGTGATGTGATGTGTGAGGCTGAGGATTGTATCAGGACTGTGTCATGTCTCTGTCTGTGCGTGCATCTGGTTATTTCATACCCTGTGGTGCAGAGGTGGCATATGGCACCTTGGTACTGTCAGGCAGTCGATCTATATCCTCACTGAAAAAAACTGCTAAACTGATTAAACCTTTTAATCTGCTAATAGCATGTAAGGGTTCGCTGCAGCAAAAACTAACAATGAATATAATGACCCACAATAAGTGTTTGAAGACAACTAACCAAAATGGGGTAACTTTGAAGTAAATCGCGTGCAAGTAGTTGAATTTATCAATCCTGAAAGAGAAATCACACACTGCTGGTGGAGATTCGCAGCACCTCTGCTGGGAAAGTTGTACAACCCGGACAATGTTTCAACTTTGGAGCAGGTGTTAGTTAGCCCAGATTCTGTATCACTGCTGCACGAGGTGCACGTAGCCAAGACTGCACAGCTGGTTGTTTATATTTAATGTCCCCCAACAAGACAAAGTCGGGACATTGGACGTTGTTTTGCAGAACACACAAAGGTCTGGCTTCACCCGAGGGTATGTTGAGGACACTAAGGGACAGCCCGTCTGTGCCTGGAGATGTACATGTCATTCATCAAACAGAGGCAGCAGCCTATGTGTCACGAGGGAAGTGTACATTTCATTTTTTTATGCATAAAAGGAGAAGATTGGTAAATTGAGCTTTACAGACTTTAAGCTTAAAGAATACAGTGTGATTTCTCTTTTAAAAAGAAGGTGCAAATGTCGCAGCTAGACATGGTACAATGTTATCAAATTTTTTGCAATTTAGGATATCATCGTAACATGTTTCAAACTCTTAAAATGACAGTAATACTTACTGCAATCACTGTACCTCACATTTTGTTATTTTTTATTGCATCACAGAGCAGATCTATTTAAATGAGCATCCTTTATAGGGAAAAACAATTAATATTTAAAAGCAAAAGCTTTCTCAATATGAAATACGCCAATGCTTGCCATATTTTTTGCATTTTTGAGCTTGGTGTGTATGCATGTCTGGTGTTTATTGCTGGTTTCTGAGTAGTCTCTTTGGGTGCTACTGGACATGATATCCACAGTAATCCCAGTAATGAAAGTTCAGCACATTCATCTTATTGTGTTTTTTAATCATGATGATAAATGATAAAAGAAAAACAAAAACGGATATCATCCCATCCCTAGTTGCAGCTGTAATAAACTTGATATCCAACACACGATGACATTTTGATGAGACATTTATAGTGTGCATTTTGGATACAGTTTCGCAGGAGTCTAGGGAGACATCAATCATATCCGAGGCACCTACACCCACTCCACGCAGCTGCGATCTGAGCTTCTGCTGGAGCAGCAGCTCTGTCTGGGTCACCTGTCTCTGCTTTGGTGCTTCTCTACTGTTTGAAGTGACTTTTTGACGCTTTTTTTGTCCAGTATTCTGTCCTCATATCTTATCAGACTTAGTCTTTAAATGCTGAATGACTCCTCTGGCATTAATACAAATCTGTAAATACATATTATTTTAATTTTATGTGTAATAAATGCAAAAAAATGCAGGTGCATTTGAATTGAGGATTGAAATGCATTGAAATTAACCGACAAATTTCACCTATGGTTTGCTGACTGTGCCTATCTCTGTAGGGATCCTTTTCATAATGTTGTCGGACACTTAGATAATAATCTGAGCCTGTCGGTGCCCCGCAAGCACCTTTAATGGACGTATATTGACAGTGCACGTATGCCCTGGGTGGTTACTCTGTAGCCTGTTTTGCGGCTGCCAGCCGCAGCCCTTTCGCTCACTAATGGACCGTTTTAAAAGATTGTTGTTTCCCATTAGTCACATAGACACAAAACATGGGACACTGGGGTCCAGGTTGAAAAATACAGAACTTACCCTTTAAATAAAAGCTACAGTGCATATTTGACCATGTCACAGATCTCACCTGGAACACCTAGAACAACAGAATGAAGCTACAGCTTGAATTGCTATGAATATATAGTGCTGTGTGGATACAATCGATCAATATGCATAATTGCACCCATACTAGAGGCAAATTTGCTGCCCAGTGCTCTTGAGCACTTGGCTCCGGAACAGTGAATTCACTGTTCCCTCTTCTTCGCTCTTGAATTTTTCATCAGTGTTCAAGCTCCATAGTGGTGTTTGTTTTTGGGCATGCTTTATCCCATTTGAATGAGCAAGCCTTGAAACAGCAGCCCCCTTTATGGAGAAACAGCTAAGAAATTTGCATTTTCATGAACTTGTTCTGCTTATTCTTATTCCGATTTGACTTTAAGTAGCTTGTGAGTGCATTTATTTTATATCAAATCATTCCGCTTTGAGTCTTTGCTGTCTGGGGACGCAATAGTGTATTGTAGCCTTTTGGTGGTTGTTGTCAAAAACAGATTCGGGAACCCCCACCCTGTTTGTAATACTGCAGAGCATGACCGCGCAGGCTGTCAGAGGGGAAGCAGACCTTTGTTGTCTCGAGTGTGGGAGCTGCAGCCTGCGGGGGGCTAAAGAGCTCTGTCACGTGTCTTTATGTGTGACAGTCTTCCTGTCACACATTTGACGTGTTGTGAGGAGGGGGACCCTTCCCTGTTTGAGAGACAAGCTCAGTGTCATAGCAACAGCATCAGTGTTAAACGAACCAAAAAAGAATTTGTTATTTTGTCTTTAGAACTAAAAAAATATACTAAAGATACAAAAAAGGCCTTTAAACCATGTACTGTCATTTATATGACTGTTTTTTATTTGAGCTTTAGATTGTGTGTCATTAAATATATTAGGGAATTTAAAATGTCACAACTGATTCTGATTAATTCATACATATTGGGGAGTGCAGGTCTTTCTTGTGATGAAGCATTTAACAATTAATCTTTTACAAAACAAACATTATCTCTTTCCCTCTCTCTCTATTTCTATCTCTTCACCCTGTGTCACAAACACACACACAAGCAAGTAAAGTCCCACACACACACACACACACACACAACAGCCTAATGGACTCCTCCAGTCCAATTTTGTCTCGCAGACAAAATTGAAGGACAATGCTTTTTCCCCCTCTCCTGCTGTCTGTGTTGTTGTCGTCTCTGTTTTAAGACACGGCTCTCTGACGATGAACATAATGTGCCTTGAATCGTGTTCTTCCTCGGCTCACTGCGGGAAGCTCACTCTTGGCCCACGGGGTGGAAAATCCCAGACTCCAGCGCCTGAAAGAAAGAGTTTTTCCTTCTCATCCCATGTAGATTTAACCCATTTTCCCTCGCCAAGTCACTCAGTGCTCCTTCTGTTGCTAGTGGGTCTTGTTAACTGCAGTAGAGAGTGTTAATTGCTTGACCATATGGTGTAGACTACAGAGTTAATTGTCAGACCCATGGCATTAAAGTGGGGAGAAAAGTATAGCTTTAAACACACTGATTATAGTGCCACAGCATCACCTCTGCGTTGCTGAATCATAAACTGTGGGTAGTTTTGCACACAACACTTTAAATACAAGGTAATTAAAATCAGTATGTCAATAGTAACGCCTGCGCAGCAGCTCCAATACACAGTTTTATTAAACTTATTGGTTAAATGAATGAAAGTGTGGCTTGGAGGTGGTGTGCAGGCATTTCTCCTGATACATCAAATACTGGCTGTATCACACATATTCTCAGTGTGTCTTCTAGATATCTTTATAAATAGATCAAACAGGAGGAAGGAGGCTAGAAAGCATTCAAGTGAGAATAAATATAGGTTAAAAATAGGCTACATTGTCAGCACCCATATGCTTCAAGCTTAAAATAAGTAAATCACTGTGTTCAGTGAAAATATATTTTCATATTGGATCGTTTTGTTCAAGGATCAAATAAAGGTCTTCAAAAAATAAAAAAAACAACTCTAAAAACCAACAATTTAAAAACTAGTATGTAGGATTTTGGGGCATCTATTTGTTGAAATGTCATATAATATTCACAACTATATTTTCACTAGTTTATAATAATCTTACACTAAGAATTGTTGTGGTTTTGTCACCTTAGAATGAGCTCTTTAAATATAGAGCGGCTCCTTGTCCACAGAGCCCACCATGTTGTTTGTGCAGTAACCCAAAATGGATAAATCAAAACCTGGCTCTAGACAGAACACGTTTTCGCATTGGGCACCATAGTTTATCTACAAGCTTGACACGCAGGAGTCATTTCAGTTCTGCAACATCACCACTAAATGCCACTGAATCCTACACACTGGACTTTTAAAACAAAGCTGGTAAGATTATTTCCTAAAAAGCTGACACTTTGTGCATGAATGATTTGGACAGCAACAAATTTAGATCAGCCAAACCATATCCAGATGGACAGGCCAGTAGCAGTTACAAGGATAAATAAAGATTTTAACTGCTAGTTAGATGATTGATAAGACAGACATAACTGTTAGACTTAATAGTATGAATGCTGTTTTGGTGAAAACATCTTTTCGCTGTCGTGAAACTATACAAAACATATAGGGATTCCCACACATTCATTTTTTTGTGGCGGCCTGCCACGATTAAAACATCTGCCGCCACATATTGATTTTGTATTTTTGGAGTTTGACTGTTCATTAGGAGCACGATCAGAATATATTTACTGTTTGGTTATTCATGGAACCACATCTTCAGAGCATACTCGATAACTTTGCAGCATAACTCCAGGCACAGTGAAAGTGAAACTTAACCATTAAATGCGCTGGGTCTAAAAGTTTGCTTTCACTCACCTCTGCAGCAGCTGCTCCTCAGAGCTGCTCCTCTCCTCTGATCTGATCTGATCTGACAGGATCGACAGATCAGTTATCCTCCCCATAAGTGCTGCTAAGGATAAAAAGAGCTCAGAGTCTGCCATCGCTGCATTTAGGGGCCTGCAAAAACATCCCCAAGCAAAGCACCCTTTTTGCTTGGGGCCCTCCATAGTCCAGTGTCTGCACAAAGAGACATGCTGTTATAAATTACTTTCTCTGCACAATGAGGCAATTGATTTAAATAAAAAACTTCTTATAGATCGTATTTATTGTGCTCAGATTCCTTATATAATACCCACTGCAGGCTTTACAGGTCACTTCATATCCTTCAGTGACTGTAAGCAGATATGTGACATTTAAGATGTTGCATACTCTTCCACTGGGAGTACCTCCATATGTATATCTCTCTGTTTTCATCTCTTACTGTCACTGTCAGTCTGTCTCTCAGTTCAGCCCTTTATTCGATGTCAGATATAAACAGACACGGTAAAGACAGAGAGGCAGTGACACCGAGGGGCACATGGAGAAAAAGAGAAGAGACAATTTGTCTAGACAGGAGGCCAAATCTTATACAATACGAAAATGAAAGTGTTTGAATTCTTAATATAAATGCTTTTATGCTATATGAACAACTGAATCAGAGCAGTACATGCACTGCCATCCTCTGTCATTGAGCCCGGGGTGTAACTGTTTCAGCAGCCCCGCAGCAGTCAAACAGAATCAACATCTGTTGTTTCTGCCAACATCTGCTGCTTTTGTTTTTTGTTTAGCACAATTTTGTTTTTAAACTTTTGATATTCAGCACAAATAGGAATCATTGTCATGATTTGTATTAACCCCTTCCAGAGGTCTGAGAGAGAAAAACTGTCACCAAAAGCGGCTTTGATCGCCTGTCCGCCCCCATGGGATATCCCCCTGTGAACACAAGTTTCCTTCAGCATGGTGTGCACTGTACAGTAAGCAGACAGATGACAGATATAGTCTTGGGAGAGGGCTAAAGTGATAAGTGTGGAGATTAAGCTAATCTCGGGTTATTTTTGTTCGCTGGGCCGTTGTTGGTAGTTGCTCTGTTTGTGTTTAAGAGGTATGTCGGGAGGCTTACACTAAAGAAAACAGATGCATTGGTGAATCCCTGACAAAAGCTCTTATGATCTGCAGACCCTCCATACTTGACTGACTGATTCTCCACGAGGCACATAATGATCCCGAGTAACATGGCAGACATCCTGTAATGATGCCTTATGCACAATAATTAATTTGTAACTAGTGAAGCATTTAGAGTTCTTCCACTCTCACTTCCCAAGAGTTAATGTTGTGGTGGATGGATTTTACCGAAGCACCCTGCATCCATCTGTCAGAACGGCAGCTGTGCTCATCTTTTGAGCTGTTATTAATGAATGTAAACACAACAATTTATATTGTCTCATATGGAGGAGTCGCTATGGCAATGAGCTATTGTGACATCATGGAGAAGTGTTAGTATGGATGTCCATTTGTGACTGCAGCACAGATTAGATTATGTAGCATATCAAGTGTAGTTGCTCATGATGCTACAGCTAACACAGTCTGAGGTATGTGAGACTAGATAATGTTGTTGCTCCACTCTGGGTTGTAATATCATGCTGCCCCCATAAGGCTGTGCATTTACAGTATGATTGCAGTATTATAGTTGTATAGCACTTCATATTTTGTCTTTTTCTATATCATATTTACACTCCAGATGCAGTTAACAGAGAGGATCAATTGCAATATCATATTAATATATCAATAATTTCACTAGACAATTCGCTAAAATTACTACATATAAAGCCATATCTGTATTTCGGGAAGACTGTGCCCTCCCGGTAAAATGTTGAAGGAAGGGTCCATCTTGCTGATGTTTGCATGAGCACAGCAGGTCACCCTGTGCAATCCAGTCAAATCCCTCCTGCTCTCACATGGGCGCTAATCTTCCCTGACTGCCTTCTTAGCACAACCACAACTCAGGCTACAACACTCGCCCTTCCTCTCTGTCACTCCTCCATGACATCTGCAAAACTGCGTCTTTGCTGTCCTCTTTCTTTCCCTTTCACTCGTCTCGCTGCAGTATATTCTGTGTTTGTGAACTGAGTGTGGTTCAAATTCAAATAATAAATGCCCACAAGATGTTGAAAAATGTCATTTTTGATACTTGAAGAAGATCCATACCACCCTTATGTGTGTATGTTATGTAGCGAGCAAGAGCTGGGAGTCACTTAGCTTAGTTTGGCATAATGTGAAAGTGGTTGCGCACAAAATGCATTTTCAGTTTGCGCTTATACGAGAAAACTTGAGTAGAAACACAAACCGAAAAGTTCAAGAAAAAAAAAATTACAAAAAAAAATTCTACTGTAGGTGAAAAAGTTGGTGTATCGATAACAGGTAAATGCATCTGAGTACAGTAGAATGTTTTAACAAGCTCATCTGTGCACACAGCTGTGTTACCAGAGCAGATCGCTGTAATATCAGCGGTTCAGAACTCTCTTTTTCCATTGTGCAGTGTGCTCCCTGTTATTATGCATTCATTGTTTTCCGTCGTTTGAGGCTTCAGTCGTGCTAGTTTAATTACGTCATCTCAATGTGCCTTCTACTGCAGTGGCATTTGACAGTAGTGAATAGACAAATAAATAAATTCCATTTTATTTTTTAAAAAAATCAGACAATTTGCGTCACATTTTGATGGAAATCCAGCTGTTGTGACAAACCCAAATTTCTCCTCTCAGCCTTATGTAGCTTTAAAGTAATTTGAGCTCATTGTTTAACTGTCCAATTTGCAACTTTGCTGTTTTGGAAGCTTTTTTGCAGCAAGAAAAGCTCTAAAAACTCCCTGTACACCACCTGTTCAGAAGACAGACACAGTTAGTGACTATGATGAACATAGTGGAGCATTTTGCAGCTTAAGAGACAGCAATTCCCCTCAGGAGTTTGTAGCAACCAAAAATGGAGGTGACAAAGGGAATTTTGGAATAAGTTTCATCAGTTGGACAGAAACAGAACTCCAAATGAAAGAAGTTATTTCTCCATCCCTGCTGTTTTTGTTAATAAGCAATAGTTTGCCAACAAGTTTAACGTATGAATTTAGGTGATGTGTGAGTGTTGTGTTCACAACTTGTCTCTGCTGCTCAAAAGTGGCCAAATATGTTGGTAATTAGTAATATTATCTCACAACACAAATATATACTGTAAGCAATTCATACTGAATTTTCTCTGGAGGCAAAACGATTACCGTACAAACTGTATGTATGCCAACTGCAGGTGAATAATGATATCAAACACATTATACTATTTGTGTCTTTTCAAATATTTTACAGAATGAATCTATTTTTGTTTTCAGCCTTGCATCGATGTAGCATGCCTCTCTGTCACCTCCCTGATATCTCTCAGCTCTTTGTCTCTTCCCTCCATCATAGACCGACTAACAACATCATTCCAGGAATTAAGTCAGTGTCCTCAGTCAAACTGACCTGCTGAAACACACTTGCATAAGCAGACAATTGGAGGGGAAAATGGGTCATATGGCGAAAACAGTTGTTCTTGACCCTACTGGCGAGTTATTGGAACAATGTGTCCAAACAGACTCAATTGTTTTCTCAGAAAATCTTCTCATTGGACTGATGAGTTATCAATGCACAGGCGCCACCACCTGAGCTAAAAGCACTGCTTGTGTTTGGAGATATCAGTCATGTGTACATGTTTTCTTAGAGCCTAGCTGATGTTGTTATTTTGTTACCGCTGCTCAGGTTGCAGGTACAAATCAATAGAACATTCAGCCTCCTCTTCATCCATAAATAAATTTGCTTGTTCCCCTGATGCACTGAGCATTTCCCTGCACAAAGAAGACTTCTCTAAGCCTTTAAAGAAATTTCTAAAAGAAAGTGCATAAATTAGCCGCATTACGTTAATTGCATAAATTAGAGCATTGTTGCAGTCAAAAAGAAGCCTCATAAATGCCGATAGAAGAGGTTCAGGATTCGTCTTTAATATTTCAAGTAAATGTTTATTTACAACACAGTGTCCATGCAGAAAACATCATAAATATGACCCCTGTGGCTGTGTGAGCTTCTGCCCCAGAGCATGCTGCCTCTGCCAATGCAGCTCTGAATGGTTGAGCATGGATTTAGGCAGAACAGTAGTGTCGAGGTTATCACGCTCACACGACCAAAATAGACGCAGAGCGGGTGAGACAGCGGGCAAGGCAGCTACGCTCGCAGTACAGTGTGATGTGCTTAGTGGAGGAACTGGAGAATACTGCTGATGGACACAGAAATGATGGAAAAGAGCGGATGAATTCCCATAGGAAAGAGCTACATGTGCAGAAAGGGTCTTTATTTCAACTCAGGATTGACACATTACCAGGGGATGACTTTCCCAGTTTAATGAATGCATTGACTGATGGTTGGTATTAGAGCTAATCCAGTAAAGACAGTATCACCAAATCCTCCACAGCACCGCACCTGCGGTCTATTGTTATCCTACACCTTCACAATAAGGTGTGATATTTGAGTCCTTAATGTTTACTTTGATGATCAAGTATCTGCTGAGGTCACACTGCAATATTCAAACATTTGCAGATTAAATGTGTCGCAAATTTGCACAAAATAAAAAACAAGAGCAGCATTACAAAAAACAACAACCAATAAAATGAGTCCCAAGTGCATCATTTTTTTTGTTAGTTGGATATTAAATGATGGAATTAAAAAGAGAGCCAACTGTGGGTAGCACGTCAGAGTGTGACAACCAGTGAGTTTTAGCTGTAATGTGCAGTTAACACTACATTTTTATTCTTTGAGGCTCATTAGTGGCACTGAGTGTGGAAATCTTCTCTTGTCTTTGCAAGAAATATTCTGAATTTGAGTGCTTGTCAGATGTTTTTTTTTTTTTTTTTTACCATTACAGGTTTGTCACTGAAATGATGAACAATCAGGCTGTTATGACTTAAAGTGGTTACAAGATAAATGAGGATGGCAGGAATTTGTGTGGGATAAGCAACATGCTACAGAAATGTTTTGTTTAATATTAATTCAGTATCAGAAAGAAAACTGACAGGAGTTTTTTTTATAATCTTGTTTTGTCACTGATATTTTAGAGATAAGCAATGGTGGAAAGTAACAAGTACATTACTCAAGTGCTCTACTTAAAGGAATACTTGACCGCCTGGATCATCATTTGAATATCAATTAGGTCTTCTCAACCTGTGTTGAGTTTAATTTGTGAAGAAAATAAAAGGGATTTTGTTTTTTCAAGCATGCCTCCACAGTGAACGAAAAATCCCAAATTAAAAAATTCTTGATCAATTAAAGCCAAAGAGGTCCACATTTAACAACAGCAAAGCAACATCGCTGAACACAGGAGTAGTGTAATTTTGGTGTTTTAAAGAGTTAGTTCAGATTCACCAAAGTCACAACAACACAAACAAACTAACTGATAGAGGGAGCTGTGGAGCAGCTCCTGTGTTTATTGAGGTAAAGTTATGTTTTGTTTTTTCAATGGAAGCTGGCATCAAAGAGAGCATAGAGAAGTTTCACTTTCAGTTCAGACTCCCATCAGAAAGGCCTGTCTCTGTGGGAATTGCTGAGCATACACATTCAATAGGCGAGATTTGAATTCTGCTGCACAAGTTGTGTGAGAGTTTGTAAACGGGTGTTTTTGATATAGTGTCACTGTCATTCAGCATGGACCCCTATGACTTCAGTTCATCAGTTTTTAGATTGTTCTTCACTGTTGAGGCATGCAAAAAATAAAAATTAATTAAGTAATTTATACTTCTAACCAACTTCATTTTAGCAAGAATATAGTACATTTATGCTCTATAAAAGATATGAATCATTGCTATAGATTTAACTCCCTAGCGGTACATAAATAGTCGGAATTAGCTCCAGCTTGACCAACTAATGATCTATCTTTTAGTTTTCTATTTGTCGAAATTAGTCGACAAATAGAAAAGTACACATTTCTGATGTTACAAATCTTTAAACTTACAAATGAACCTAATACTGTCTTTTTACTTTATACTTGCACTTACCTGTTGGCAAAATGTAGATTAACGTAACTCACTCCAGTAACCATGTTCCAACATAAAATCGACCTCTGACTGAATATACACTACTTGCCTCTATGCCTACCTGCAATGCTTAGATAATAATATGATTTGTCCAAAATTCTGTCTTAAATTTGGTTGAGTTACCTTGAAAGGGCCTTAAAAAGTGCTAATCGTAAGTGTCTGGTGCCTGTAGACACCTTGTTTAAGTATTAACTAGTACTTCCTCCATGAATATCACGCTCTACTGTGCATGTAAAGCAAGCGTGCAAGCAGTGAAGAAATAATGACCTCCTCTTTAAAGAGTTCCCTGTTACATTAATAGATCACCACTTGTTTTCTGGCTGTGTAAAGATCCCATTGATCACCACCTGCCTTTTAATTAAGTCTGCGGCTACAAATTACTGTTGGGCCTCATTACCTAAATGTTCTGCTGCAGATGCAGAGGAACAACAGTTTTTACACAGCTCCAACATGGCTCGGAGAAAACCAAGTTTCATGTTGCTGAAAGATTTTCTCTCGTCCTCTTGTGTAGTCTCGTCTATTTTAGTCTGCATTGTAGATAGATTTGCAGACTGATGAGCTTCTCAGAGTTTACAGTATGCTGCCTGAAGCACTGAAATAATGCCAGCTCTATTTATGTTTATTTATTGCTGAACTATACATGTATCAACATGATTGCGCATAGGGCATTATCAGGCATGGAAACTGTAATTACTTCCAGCAAGCTGCTTTTCTTTGGGCAAAGAGAAAGTCTATTTCCAGTGTATATAAAATATTCCATGTTCAGCTTTTCTCATAAGATGTATTCATCGTCTTCAGACATTTTAGAATCTTGAGAAGACTTTAATGTCCAACAAATTTTCTTGTATATAGACGCAGAGGGAAGAAAACATGAGACTTGCTAAATCCCAGTGAATTCCCATTACATGATAATATGATTTTTCAAATCCAAGTTCAACTGTAATTTTGTGATTAAGCAACACCGAGAGAGATCCAAAAAGAAGATTTACAAGACGATGTTAAGCGGGAGAATTCCAGATTTTCCTGGAAGCAGTTTTGTCATCCTTCAATGTAATAGCCAGTGGTGGATTTAATCCCCTCAAATTAGTCCCTCGCTAATCCTCACTAACCTCAAACAGAGGTCACTCATGTCCAATTTGAAGATGCATAAAGAACACTTTGTAATTGCGTGTTCGAGGCCCACAGCTTGATGACGAGTAATTCTCCTGCATGCTCTTTTCTCTGCACATCAGATTCAAAACTTTAGCCTACAGTACGTACATAAACCTGACAGAATGCAGTGGAGAAAATACTTTAAAAGTTGAAGTGAAACACGTGTTGGATGACTATGCTCAGACTGTAACAAGTGGACCAAGTTTTGGTGCTCACAAAAGTGTGTTTGTGTATGTAAACACACACTACCCCCCAGGTTGGCATCCAAACCCTCATCTACGCTACCGTACACTACTGATGAATGGATGGGGACATGCCAAATGTGAATGAGTGGCGTGCTGGCTGGACAAACCCAGTGTGTGACCTTGTGTCGCTATCACATCAAATCTTGGCTGTTTCTGTCTACTGTATTAGAGGATTATGCTGACCCTGGTCAAATTTAAGCTTGATGCACTTAATTCTAAGCCTATATTTTGCAGATGCCAACCGGGAGTATTGGTGGTGTTTTTGGCTCTGAGTCAGTGCTACCTATTTCCTGTCATCGTGCAGTTAACGAACGCCTATGATGGCTGAGAAATGTTCTCGTGGACACACAGCTTGGTCAATTGTTGTATCTAACTTTAGGACGTAGTTCTGAAAATGTCATTACTGTTACAGTTAAAGGTTTTAATAGGACCCCTCTGAACCCATGACAAGAGCACAACCATGCACAGTCACAATCATCAGGGGAGGAAGTGGAGGTGTTGGATTATACAAGGCTTTTAAACAGGCTAGAAACTACATGGATCAGTGCTAATAGAATGTAACCGTCACAAAATCGAGTCAATAAATTGACGAAGGGACAACCCAACAACACATCAGACCACAGAGCTGCAAAAAGAAGCGGGGCCTTGCATGACATAACACAGTGTAAGCTTGTACTAATGCTGCTTTGCAGAGCAGCTTTGCTCACATCTTTTCAAAAACATGCAGAACATGCAGAAGAAGAGAGTATGACAGGCCGGTACTGCAGCCAATCAGAAGCTGCGAATCCCCTTGGGGGGGGGGGGGGGGGGGCACTTGCTCAGCTATTTTTAAAAGGGGGGGGGCACTTGCTCAGCGATTTACATTACATGGCAGATGATGAGCAGATACATACCTGCCTTCTTGACAGACTTTTTTTAATCAGCAACTATTAATAATTGCTGTTTGAAAAACAAACAAAAAAATCAAACATTAGCTTGTCACCCCCCCTTTGATGTTGAGAGAATAAACTACTTGCTCTCTTTTTTTAAAAAATATTTTTCTTATGTTATTAAAATTTTGTTTAAGTTTTTTTTTACAGAAACAACATCACTCTTAGTCAACAAATCAAATGACTCCCACATGTATATAACATTTTTTAATTATATAAAGATAACACATAAATAATTTTAAAGTTTTGTCCCAACGTATAAAAATCATATCTATATTTCTTTTTTATATTATTGTAAATTATTGTGAAAACATTTAGACTTTGGTGGTCACAAAAAACAAGCTATTCAAAGATGTCACCTTGGAATGAATAAATTAAAAAAATAATTCCCAGATTAATAGATAATGAAAATACATTTTAGCCACAGACATTTTTGAACACAGTTTTAATAGGGTTGCTATGCTCAACCCAATTGCCATAAATATATCTTGGCATTGAATGTTAATGCAAACCACAGGTATTTTATGTTTACATGTTATCATGTAGCAGACACACTGAAACTTTATTTTTCAACAACAATTTGGTTAATGTATGTTCAGGTTTTGGCACAAAAAGAGTTGGTTGTGGTGAGTTAAGGATCATTTTTTGGCTCAAACTACTCTGTTTGGTCAAAAACAAAATCTTTTTTTTTCCACTATTGGACCAGTACAAAATACCCTAATCCACAGCCTAAAAGCTGATGAAAACACAGCAGTGAATAATTTAAACATTTACCTGTTGTTTGTAAAATTAGATCAAAAATGACACAACTTGACAAACACTGATATGTTACATATGAAACGTTCCACTGGAACATATCCTTGGCTTGCAGAAACGTACAGTACAATGCCAGCATTTTCTTCAGGTGACTGCTGTGCTTCGTGGTGTAGTGTAAAGTAACAGAGAAATAATCTGTATCTGCATTTTCAGAATTAATAATCTAAGTTTGCTTCATTCAAAGTGAACATAGTTTACAAGTAACCTTTAAGGCTAGTTTAAGTAACTTCCTCTAATGTCGTTTTATGTGAAAGCTTTAGTAAAAAAAAATCCTCAAACGCCATCAGTGCTGTGCTGCGTTTATTTTTAGATCGCGTCTGATTTCCCTACCTTCACATGTTGGCCTATATTTTAATCCTCTCCATCAACATTGTGTGCCGCACAGACACAATACTGTCTGTGGCCTTAGTGCGACTCATAAACGCCCGGTCACAGAAAGTTGCTGAGTAATGATCCGATATGTGCGTGTTTTAAAGTTGTGGGAACTGAAGTCTCTGGCATCTTTAGTTCTGATGACACATATCGTGAGCACGACATAGGACGTGTTCTCCACAGCAGGGACGTAGGCCCTCTGAACAGCTTTTAGAGCCTGAATTTATAAACTCTCTCCCTTTGTACCTTCTCTAACTGTCTTGTTTGTTAGGTTAACTGATAGGTGGTTAACTGATTTATATTACACAGAAAAGTTGCACATATTCAGCAAAGAAAGTGCCATAAAGAGACAATGTTTTAATCCTAATACATTGTATGTCCTTAGTGGTGACAACTCCAACACCCCGCTCTTTCAAACAGTTAAAATTCACCCTCATAGATCCCTACCTCACAATGAAGGTTATCCTGTATAATCCTGTGGCCTGACCACTGATCTACACCTGCAGCCTCTATTATTATCATCTCTATTAATAGACTAATACCTCGTGGCTACCTGCTGCCACTAGCAGGCTTTTCAAACCGGTGCCCCCTCGAAATACAAACCCAAACAAATCCCTCATTGCGTTAATGAGTTTCTACATCTTTCCTCTCTGTGCTGGGTGACTCAGCGTGACCCAGAGGTCACAGAGGCTTCCCAGCAAAGTGAAACGGTCCCTGGGAATTTGTAAAACCTCTCTGCAACCTTCAGACACATGTAACCTTATCATCTGCTTTCCCCTAAAGCCCGGTCCTCTCTGCTTAATTTTTCAGTTCCTTTTGTTGTATTTTTTTGATTATGCATTCATTGAAAGAGTGCAGACAAGCAGTCGACCCACGTCTATTTCTGCCTGGTGTGAATCATTTGCAATTCAAAGAGGGACCAAGGTGCTATTTCCTGTCTCCAGTCTTGTTGCAATCCTCCAAGAATGTGCACCTTTATTAGCTACCATTCTGTCTTTGTTTTCATCTCTCCCGTTCTCTTCTGCCCTGCGCCTGTTGTTCTGTCCTATTATGTCACCTAAGTGTGATGAGTGTGAAGACACACACACCCAACAGAGGGAGAGAGAGATCTGCTAAATTAAGAATAAAGATGTAGGCAGCGGAGGAGATACTGGGTGCATTGAGACAGCCGTCCTGTAAGCTACGGGCTAATTTTAGTCTGTGAGGGCAGTGCACTGTATCTCCCTGTGGATGAGTTGAACCATAGAGGGATCTGAGCATCAGCTCAGCCTCTTGTTCTCTCATCTGTTCTGTGTGTGGACACTGTCCTTTGTGCAGAAAGGTTACAGGATAGTCACAATAGGCCTGGGTGGAGAGATGTGGATTCAAAGAGCTTTTAAAACACCTGGTGTTTAGGGGGTAGGGGGGTGGAGGGGGGTTAATGGCAGATTTTGCATGGCAAAACTGATTCAGAATCAGCACAATATGAAGTCCACGCTCAGGCTCTTTCTTTTCTGGAGTGATTGCACTTTAAGCTTGTGCTGACTGGCATTCGAATCATATACTGAGGACTGAAGGGATGGTTGATGCTGACATTAAGCCCATTTTAACTAACTCTCTATGAGAACTAAGATGTTATAAAAATAATTTCTAGAATCTGCTCCCTACTGTGCATTTAGAGATGCCTCAGGTGGAGCTGCACCTGCAGTGCTCTGTTAATCAGCACGAGTGACAAGTGAGTTTTTAATCCTTGATTACAAACCAGTTTGCCACCTCTTTTCCATTGATCTGACACCCCCTGCATCTCTGTTCTCCACATGCCTGCTCACCAAAACTTTGCGCTTTATAAGAGTAGTTAACGCTTGGGATTTGATTTGGATTGTGATATTAAAGACAACACAATGCTGTGATACTGTATATTACAATATGCCTAAATACATTTTTCTTTGACAACCCGTAAGTCATCCATGCTGGCATTTCCCTGGCATGCTTCTGTCTGGCATTATTTTAGTAGATTTATTACTTGAAGAACTACATTTTGTGTTATCAGCATCATGTACAACTTTGAAACGTTTATCAGTGCTGTAGAAAAACATACCTGAAACAAAAACTTCCTCACTTTGCATGATTTCTTGTAACCTCATGGCAGTGTTTTGTACCATAGCCGGAGGCCCAGTTAAATTGTCATTACGTTTGTGATTAGCAGAATGGGCTGTTTAAAGACAAAAGAAAGCCATAAACTTAAAAATAGATACTAATTACCTGAAATCTTTCATTCAACAAATTGGCAAATGGTGGAGGTTTATTATGCACAACACAGCAATCAGCAATTGCCAATCTTCTTCCTTCCATATTTAACTTTTTTGGAAGGAGAAATTGAGCTCCAGCGTGAGGGTGATTATGGAACAACTAACCTGGAAAGAAGTAATGGGTTTCTCATGCTAATGGGAAACTCTGAATTAGTGCCACAGCCAGCCGGGCGTGAGTCAATTCTCTACGCCCAGATCCGACGTGAATGAAACCGCTTCACATTGCACATACGCTTAGTCACCCAGTTGATGACTTTCTATTCTGAAATTTCCTGCTCTGATAAAATAATATGCATTTAAACACAAGTCCCGGCTGATTATTCCAGATGAATGCACTGCCTTCATCATTGAGGATTATTCACTTCACTCACTCTGCATTACCTACTCTGTGCTGTATGTGTATTTCTTCCACTGGTCAGTTTGTTTTGGAGAGCATCCATGTTGAATTTTACAGCTCAACATCTGTGAGATACACACACACACACACACACACACACACACACACACACACACACACACTGGTAACGACATATTCTCTGGTGGTCAAACAGGCACACCATGCCCTCTACTTCAAAGGTGACTTTGTACTTTTGTGAACGTTTTAAGTCCCTTTTTAATCCTTTTATCTTAAATCTTTTTGTATCTCTGAAATACCAACGCATGTGATGTTTCAGAGACACCAACAGCTCTAAATCTGAACCAGTCTGTCTGTCTGTTTTATGACATAATGTACTTAAACATATTGTATGATCACATAACAAATGAGTTGCTAAAGAGTCTAATTAAGGTCTTTCTATCTCTTTATCTCTTTGACAGATTTTCCATATGACCTATGACCTGGCTAGTGCAGTGGTAAGAATATTTAATTTGATAGGGATGATGCTGCTTCTGTGTCACTGGGATGGCTGCCTCCAGTATCTGGTGCCTCTCCTGCAAGACTTCCCCCCTGACTGCTGGGTGTCCCTAAATGGTATGGTTGTAAGTATTACACACTCTTCTCTTTTGTTTGTTATTTTGGCATTGGGTATATGTAAGAGGGGTTTTGCATTTAATTGTATATATATATTATATTGTGCTAAAGACACATGGCCCAAAACAGCATTGTTCCTGTATTGCAGGGTAGAACTAGTTAGTTCTGGCAGTACAGTATGAGGAGGAAAATCAAAGAGCAGGCAGTTATTTCATCCTTAAACAACCCTGCTCGTAGATAATGCTGGTATGTTCAGACTGTATGTTGACACTTTTAACGGTGCAAGTGCATGGATGGATTACTGAAAAGGCCTACTACTGGGCAAAATGTAACTGGAAGAGACATGTACCAAACAGAAAGAGACTCAGAATGACCACACACAAACATAAAACGACTACAAACAGACAGAGACATAAGGCAACTACAAAGAGACTTAAAACAACTACGAAAAGACTTGAAATGACCAAAAGAAACATAAATGACCACAGAGAGTTAAAACAACTGCAAAGCGACTCAAAATGACCATGACGAAACATAAAAGAACAACAAAGAGACTCACAATGACCACAAAAAGATACAAAACTACTGCAAAGAGACTCACAACAACTATATAAAGGAGCAAAACAACCACAAAGAGACAGGAAATGACTACAAACCGATGTTAAGAGACTCAAAACTACAGAGAAATTCATAAGAACAACAAAGAAACACAAAACTACAGAGAAATGCGTAATGTCTACAAAGTGAGATAAAACAACAACATAGAAGGAGGTAAACAACTACAAAGCCTGTGTGGCTTGCTCTTATGTAGGAGAGGTGGTGGGGCCTTCTGCCTGTCTGTGCCCAGGGGCCTGTTGTCTCATTATCTGCCCATGTGCAAGTTTTAAGTTAATTGTTACCCTAAATAACAAAAGATAGTATTTCTATTTCTATTTATTACATTATTATTGATATAAAAAATACTGCAGTTACTGAGTAATGAGTATTTTTAAAACATAAGAAACAGTCTTGGTCTTGTTCACTCCAAGTGTTTTGGTTTGAAATACAGTGGTGTTCAAGGGTCCATCATAAATAAGAAGTGCTGGTACAGTTCATCAGGGGCAGGTGCGTTATTGATCTGCCAGCCAGCAAAGAAACATAGCATAGGTAGTGAGGCCCTTATTTTTTTACAGTGCATAAATAGCAGAGGTACTGTACAGTAATGGGCTGCATTTTAGAATTTTCTTTCACAGCTAGCATCAAATCTTGATTAACATTTGCAGCAACGTTCTTGGTTTTTCTTGTTTCATAGTATTTGCACACATATATATCACAGTTTTATTTTTTATTTTTTCCTACAAAAAATATGGTAGTCATTCACATCCAAAAAATCTGTTAAAATCAGGCACTGGACCAAAAGAAGACAGCAATAAAACGTGAAGAAAGGTCCACAAAACGTAGCTCCTTTAAGTGCAATTTATTAGCACAACCACTGGTCAAGTCACTTGTGGTTGTGCTCATGAATTGCATTTAAGGGAGCTACTGCGTGTGGACCTTTCTCTGTGTATTTTTTTTCTAAATGTTACTTCTCATGTTATTTCTGGCCCCTCCATATTCTTTCTTTTTTTACTGTTATTGTGCTTTTCATAAGTTGTATAGGGCTATATGATATATTCATATTATATAAACAATAGAGACAAGATCAGAATATAGTGATTAAGAAAACTAACAACAAGACGAAAGCAAAACAAACCCCCAATAGTAAAAAAAAAAAAATAGGCTGTCCCAAATGTATTTGAAGACTATTAAAAAGAAAATATTTGTCTTTGTGGAGCCCCTTAATGAGTATTTAATTGTATCGTGCTTGAGAAAGTACAGTACGTCTTTGATCCAGTGAGAAAAGATAGGTGGATGTGCATCTTCCTATTTAAATATTATTAGGGGTCTGGCGAGTAAAGAAGCAAAAGTGTTACAGTCAGCTGCAGTTTACGTATTACGTTGGGGTCTGGAGGGGCAGCTAAGACGGCTATGAATGGGTCAATAGTTTGGTTCAGGCATTCTGAGATTGTTTTAAATAAAAGAGACCAAAATTCTTGAAGCTTAGCACAGGACCAGAACATATGAGCATGAGTGGTGGGACATAAGTTGCAACGATTACATGAAGGACTAACGTTTGGGAAGTATCTAGACATTTTTTGTTTCATCCAGTGGGTGCCATGCAGGATTTTGCACTGCATTATGCAATGTCTGGCACAGACTGAAGAAGTAAGAACTCTTTTGAAGATAGACTGCCATAATTCCTCTGTAATGTCTTCACCCAGATCTGACTCCCAATCCGCTTTGGCCCCTCCATATTCTACATGGAGTTTGAGCTCTTTGGGGACCGTCTCCCTTCTGTGTCTGCTTTTTCTTGTGTGGGCTGGGTTTTTTTTTCAGTTTTTCCCTCTCCTTCTTTGAGTTGGGGTCAAACGGACTATGGTTGCTCCTCTCAGAGCAATGTGATAGTGTAGAAGTGTGCACAGGCCTCCCGGGTAATGCTGATTGTAAATGCTCGCCGGGGGAACTCTTCTGCCCTCTCATCTCCCTCTCTCTGACAAACATTTCTGTACTCCACATGCACACTGACTGCTCAGAGGCATCAGGCCGGAGGTGCAAATGTCAGCTCTCCTCAACATCACAACCCTGTATCCCCCACTCTTATTTATACTTGAAGGCAATGAGTTGCCCAAGTGAGCCCAGCACCAACTAGCATGTGTTACTCATCCTGAACAGACATTATCTATCTCTGTTTGCACCAGAAATGAATTTGCAGTGATATAATTTTTCGCACAACTGTCACAATTCATTCCTGCTAATGGTTATGTGCACAAAACAACTTCTTCGTTTACTGCAGCATCAGAGATTTTTTAAACTTACCTTTGATCAGCAAGGCTTTGGATTCAAATTGTAATCGCCGAGTGTAATCAGAAACGTCTCCTTGCACTTGTGTTGCTCCTCTTGCTCAGAATGAGTCAGATATGTTCCCCTTCTTGTACGCAAATCGATACAAAATGGGAATCATGTAGAAGGCTAATTTGCTGCCCATTTGTACTGTGGAAATCTACAGCCATATGTGGGGATTGCAAAGGGGCCTCTGAAACAAAGAGCTAATATACTGCAGGATACCTGTGTGCTGGACGCTTATAGTTGAGATAAAACATTGCTGAAATGAAACTAAGATCATTTGTATGCAGTATGTTGCAACAACATCACAAAGATGTCTTCCAGCTCCTGACAGATGTAAGGTTTCTGGAGATATGCTCTGACTGCAGCTGCAGAATAGCACGCCTATATATAGAACCTCGCAGAGTTCGTCTGTTTGGGAATCTGAAGGGACAATAAAGCTTTCAGATATCAGCACTTTCACAACTTCTTGGATTAGGATTAACATATATTTCATGAATCTAGCCCAATTTTGCTTCTTGTGTTCAGGTATGAAAATACAGATTGGGACAGCGTTGAGAGCACCGAAAAGATTAGTTGATTATTTAATTAGTCAATAGGCCTAAAATTAATCTGCAACAATTTTGAACAGTCAAATATCTGATGGTCCAACAAAACCATAAATATATAATAATAAAAAAGATACTGGACCCCAAGATTGTGCCTGTGCAGTCCAATGAAATTGCTTATCTGGTGCATATACCAAAAAAAGTTTCTAGGTTCCAGGTTTGCGACCCTTTGAATATGCACAGTACTGTTTTTGTCTTTGGGCCCGCCTGCGCACTTGGCTCATGGTCTTAACATTGTGATGATGCCACAGATTTACAAAAAATTGGATCCATGCAAGACACAAATGTCGGTCTCTGGGGGAATGTCTTTTGTGTTTGACCCATCCAGCCCCTTCTCCCTTCCAGCCACCCTACTCACACTGTCTCGCTCTTTCCACAACTGTAGTACTGCGGACAGACATATATGCTCAACATCAGATGTGTATGGGGACACCGATGGAGCCTTTTCGCCGTACTCTGCGTTCACTTTGTCTGTATTTGTGCAATTAAATGATTCTGCGTCCACACGTTGCGATGTATTTAATAGCCTTGCAGACCACCGCCATCTACAATGCTGCCTCTGTTAAAAGGTACATTATTACGACCTCCTCCACCGCCGCCTCGTTTGTTGTTGTGTGGAATTTTTGACACTGCCCTCTAGTGCCATCTATTGACTGTATCTCTGCCAGTAGCATTAAAAAATGGTTTATCTATTTTTGTATGTAAAGGCAGTAAAAAATGAACCCTTTGTTTAAAGCCAAGTGTATCAGCAGGCAGGACCACAGACCAGGGGCCATATGTGGTGCCTTGGGAATGAGAAGGGGTTGGCTTTTTAATGCAAATACACACCAGGAATACAGTGTACAACTCCTCACCAAAATACAAAGAAAGTCTCACAGAAACAACAACAAAAAGGATAAATCAATAAAGGAAGTAAAAAGAATTCAATGTCAATATGTTTCACTTTCCAGAAGGCTTTCTGTATTGATTTATTCTCAGTTTTTTGTGACGACTGAAAACTTGCATTGGACCTTAGCGTGCAGAACAAAACGAATGCAAAACATAATTGATGGAAATAACCGTTAGTTGCAGCCCTCCATAAGAAATATTGAAAGTGATTTTTTTGTGAATGTGATTGGTTCTGTAGGATGTCAGCAGCTAACATAGTGTTACTGACTGTAATGTGGTAGAATGAGCAATTTGTGGAATCTGGTCCCTGCGGATCCTCAGAAGTAGAGGCCTGTGTGCTGACTGCGGTCTGCCAAATCCAAAGTGAAAAGCCCTGCCCACATGTGGGATTCCTCTTCTCACACCATCGCGATGCATTAGTGTTCATAAGCTCAAAATCTTGATAAGATATCTCCTTCCTTCTGTTTACTGCAGATATAAATACATAATGTGATCCCTCCGGCCAGTCAGGGGAGGGACTGTCAGAGGTCGTGTCTTTGAGTTGCTTAAGGAGTGACTGCTTTAAATTCAGATTGCATCATTTTTTTATATATTTTTTTCTGTTGTTGGCTTGGTACTTTCTGTCTCCAGCTGTGAGAAGAAGAGTGGGGCCAACGAGGACTGCAGATACTGCTGAGTGTTGCAGTACAGGGTGTAGGACTGTTATCTTCTTGACTAATGGCCTGAGAGTAGCTTCTTACTCTTTAGAGGCTGCATTTACTTAATCACCAGGCAAGATAATGCTGCTGTCCCTGTGTTGGCTCGGGTGAGAGGGTGGTGGGATGTTGCTTTTGTCTGCATGTACAGTGTATAGATTTGTGTTTGGGAGTGTGGAGGAACATGTGAGTTTTGTTAGTGTTTTTTGTGTGTACTGTTCCTGCCTGGGTCTCATGTTAAGGATAGAGACAGCTGAGCAGTAGCCTGTTGAGGATTCATGTCTCAGAGAGATTTAAGGGCCGACGGACAGACAGATAGTGTAGGTAGATGAGACAAAAACAAAACAGAAAGGCTTAGCCTAACCGCACATAACACCCCTTCAGCCTCTTTTATCCCTGGACCACCCACTGCTTTCCCATCTCTTTCTTCCCCAACCCCTGAATGAGTCACTCTCAACAGCCAGAGTCAGAGTTTATGAATTAATCAAATCTTGTTTTTTTAATATCTCTCCTCTCTCATGGCACTTTCCTCAACATGAGGACGTATTGGTTTTATTTTTGCAGAACTAACTCTGCAGATGTTAACAAATCTGGCTGTTTTGGCTAATTATTTGCTGCAGAGAACAATTGTTTGGATGAAGTTGACCCGCCCCTTTATGCACTGTGCTCCAATGACTGTTAAGCAAGCTTCAGCAGAACTTCAGTCAGGTTTCCCCTTTCCTGTTATTAAGTGTTTTTCTGCAGGCCAACTCAACAGCTAACATCGCCCTGGTTCCCTTGTCAAAAAGCCTATGAGGTTTTTCTATTGGATTTTGGATCATTGCAGCAAATAAGCTCTGTGGTAAACAAGTGTTTATGATACTTACACGTTTTGTTCAGCAAGATCGTTGCTTTCATTCAAAATGAACACCACTTTAAAGATTTTTTAAGCCTAAATGTAGTTGCCAGAAATAAAAAGCTAACACTAGGCTACAAGGAACTACTACATGGTTGCATCGCCACTGCTACGAGGCTGTAACGCTGTGTTCGGCGTAGCTCGATGTGATGACGTTCTGTAGTCTCATTTGGCCATTTGTTTGCAACCACCTTTTTTAAGACATAAAAGCTTAAAAGTTTGTGAGTGGGGCATGTACTGGCATTTTATTTCATAGAACAAAACGTGAAAGTCTCTTAAACGAGTGTTAACCACAGACCTTATTACAGGCATCCAAATAAAAACCCATTGACCTTAAGACAAGGGAACCGGAGGTGCTGAAATGCTAGTTCATATTCTGGGATTGAGGTCTCAGTACTGGGGTTATCTATATATTCTTCTATTGCATACTGTAGTTCTTGCTTTTGGCTTTTTGAAGTGGCTTGGCTAAAAAGGATCCGTTGTCATTGTGTTTCTTTTTGTCAGGCTTATCCGACCTGGAAGCATCTTTGTTTTGGAAATACAGGAGTCTTTCCACCTGAATTGTCAAGATGTTAAGCATGGCTGCTAAGAACAACACTACAACAGTGATGCTTAATTTTTAAGGGGCTGTTGCAGGATATTTGACGAGATCACTCTTGTTAATCATCTAGAGAGTGCATGCAGTTTCTCGATACCACACATAAAACAGGTTGCTTCCTTGTGTAGTTTAAACCTAGAAATTTTAGTCAGGCCAAGTCCAGGTTTGTTCACACTGAGACACATCACTGTCTGCGCTCTCCTTGCCAAGTTCCAGTTTGGTACTCACGCAGGACAGCAGACCTCTGCACTTCCTCGCTTATGTGTTCAAAGACTGTTGCGCCTTCTGTGCACTCCCAGGGCGAACAGCTTGTAGTTTGATTACGTAATTGAAAAAAAAAAAAAGAATATTGTGTATCACTTTTTTTCCCCCTCCCGTCCATGGGACAGCTTGCCGGGTTTTAGAGAGTGGTATGATTGAGTAATTCCAACCAGTTAATGCAGATGTTTTTGTGCTGGTTCTTTTCAAATATGGATAACAAGAAAACACAAGAGGGAGGCATTTACGTACCTGGAATAAAATATGAAAGATAAAACTGATGAAATTAGGCACAAAGGAAATGTTTTTTTAATTGCCTTTTACTAAAAACTAATGCTGCATTGAAAGTGGGACAGCTATTGAAGCAGTGTGCATCAGTGGGAGTACAGATGAGTAACCACTTTAATTTTTGTTGTTTGCCCTACGAGCGCTGATGCTGCTGAGGGGTCAAATTCTGTCCTTTGCAGCAGTGCATTACATCCTGTTAGTCTCATAGTTACTCACTGGTATCGACAACAACCAAAGCCTCTGGGTCACACTCAACACTGGGACGATGGTGAAGCATCGATTGCCTTCCCGCTCACATAACCAGTGACATCTTGTGTGACGGGGCTGTTGGAGGCACCACGTTGTGACTAATGAATCCAAATGCTGGCAAGTTGTTAAACATACAATCGCAGACAAACAGTTTGCCCAGGCTGATTATAGAAACTTTTAAGTGATTTGAATCATTGAGATTAGTTTTTATGCATGTGATAATGACGTCTGTGAACTCACTTTACTGTTGTGCTTGGAAACAAAAGGCAGAGCTGCTGAGGGATGAATATGCAACATCTGATGTCACTTGTTTTGCTGCATCCAGAGCTCAATTATATTTAGAACTCTGGAGGAACTGAATACATCTGCTGTGTTAGCCACATTCATTAAAATCAAGGGGATTGTAGAAAGTAGAAAATGTATTTTCTGGTATTAATACTGCAGTGACTCACTCTTCCCAAAGGACAGGAGGCTACAATGCAGGAAATAACAGTTAAATAATCCTGTCATTCTGGCTTTTCTTGACACTTTGAACATACTGCAAGAAAATACATGTTTATGTCTGTCCTTTGATTACTACTATCAACAGACAAAAAAATCCAATACTGTATGTAGTGTAAGATTGGCGGCTTGCACTTCACCAGATCTGCTGTGAGTCACTTACTGTGATCGAAGGAAAAATACAAACCGTAAGGACTGAAACCTGAAATAATACAGATGTTATTGCTGCTATAGTCTATGTTAACAAGAGTCTTTCTTTTTCATTGCGTTTCTGTCTTTTAAAACTGAAAGTTTTGGACATTTTACACATTTGTCTCCAAGATGTTGAATCAGACAGTATTTAATTTGTCATAGATGTCCCACCTCCCCTGTTTTGGGGTCTTATAGCCCCTGCAACATACACCAAGTTATGTTGCATATTTTATATCAAACAGCTACAGTTCAGAGCTGTTAACAGTATTATAAGGGCTTTTAAATATCAAAGCTTGGACCTGAATTTTGAATACAGCAGTTTTTAGTATCATTTTTTGGGAGCTGTCATGTCATTTGTATATGCATTCTGTGTGACATACTACACAACAAACAGGCACTGGTTATCAAATTTCATATTGACACTACAAATCATAAACATTCACAACTCCGGTACATACTAACACCAACACTTTCCTTTGCTATACACAAATGAAAATTCAAAATTCCTTTGATAAATAATCATCCAAAGCTAATTCCTAATTGTTGGCAACTGCTGTTAGGAAACTCTAAGTGAGCAAGTTACGATGGCTGATGAAAACTGGTCACAGCATTTCCTCACTCCTCTTAGATTTCACAGTTCACCTATTCAGTCTATACTGAAATGTGCCTCAAAGTAATGCCTGCATCTATTCAAAAACAAACGCTCAGAAATGTGACATATAGTACAACAAGATGTGACGTCAGTTTCAATCCCTATATAACCTGTAATACGAAAGGATTATATGACACGCTCATGCAGTGCACACATGCCCGGTAGAACTGTTTGAGTGCACCAAACACATGGACAAGGAAAAATAGCAAAAGATGTGGTCAGTCACCACAAGCTTATCGTTTTTCATCTGTCAGAATGAGATTTCTTTGCTTTTCCACAAAGTTTCTGCAGGTTACATGTTAAGTGCACAGATGAGAAAGGGCACCAAAGGCTCATGGCCTTACAAACCGTTACATGGTCAGGTAGTGATCGTGTTTTGTGTTGTGTGCCACTGTGAAATACTACCAAAAATATGAAGTATTTCTGCCACAAATATCTCTATTACAGTGTGTATTGAAGGAAAAATGGTGGCTATTTGTATGGAACTTGAATACATTATTTTGTTTAACGAAAAACAAAAAATTTGAAACTTCCAAAACCAACAAACTGGACAAAATTTCTAATCAGTCTTTGGAAAAATAAACTAATCAGCATGGAGATGAGTATTGGTGAGTCATCCAGGGCAGTTGATTAGCTGTAGATTTACTCATTTACTAAATCCCAGTCGACGAACAGCGTGGAGTCGAGCAGAACAGAGAATGCCGTGACAAAAGGGGGCACCAGCGTGTGAACATGATGGGATGTGCTCTATTACAGTGTGGCATGTCAGCCAGTGAAAAAGGACAGAGAGTAAACATATATTCCGGAGGTTTCATATTTCTTTCATTCGCAATTCTGTTTTGGGTGAGATAGGTTTTCTATTTGGAGCGCCTCCTCAGCATTTATTTTTCACTGGAGGTGATGTATTGGAGGAGTCAGCAAATTGGCTACATGACCTGAACTGGAAAGCTTCCCATTTGTCTCCAGACAGTAACTTACTATGTAGCCTCAGTGGGCCTGTTTGGGAACTCAGTAGAGATTTTGCATGTCTCCAGGCAAAAAGACACACATTTGACATGGACTTTATTAATGAGGAGTCTAAACCCTGATCTGAGACATTACTTCTCCTGAGACTTAAAACCTACAAGTAGTGACAAAAAAAGACATTTCTGAAATCTGGAATGCAGCTATAAAGCTATAGTTCATTTTTATGTATTGCATAGTAATAGTAAGTAGAGGAAGCAAGACTATTTATAAGATTTCTTAATGCTTAGTATATAAGCACAAAGTCCTTTTAAAAATCTGAAACAGCTGCCCAAAGGCCAGTGTATGTTCAAGAACAAACTAGTTTGTACAGTGTGTCATCTGGCCACGTCTGAAATCCCCGTCCAAAATTAGCCTTGCTACATGCAGCCGGTCTTGCATAGTCAAACCTATCTCCACACTGTGTTTTGGCGCTGTGATTGAAAAATAACTTTTGAGTTAGCAACCTAATTGCTCAGTGTCTTATGTGATGTTTTCTTTTGCAGAGATTCAGTGATTTTTAATACCATTGCTCGCCTCACCACAAGCAAATGCTGCACCATAACAAGTTCCCTCTTGACACTATTTTGCAAAAGGCACAGTTGCTACTTCCTGAGCTTAGTGCCGCCTAAGAAAACTTTGATTGGTTTAAAGAAATAGAAACAACCCAGAGCAACACCTGTGGCTAGAGGAATTATGTTTTTTGAGTTTTCTGTCCACCCCATTCGTGGCCATAACTCAATAATTTGTACACTAATTCTGACAAAATTTCACACAAATGTCTGCTAAAAATGAAATGATGAAATTATGACATTTAATGGTCAAAGGTCAACTTCACTCTGGCATTATAATGTTCTGCAAAAAAACTTTTTTAAACTTTATTCAGCGTCATATCTCAGTAACAGAAGGGGAGACATTTGGTTGGATTCTGAATTGGTTCCCACCTTGAAACTGTGATGGTTGTATAGCTCTTCTGTTTGCTGCGGGGCTGAAGATGTGTGTGAAGTATTTATTATTTAGAATATGTAGCTTTTTTGCCGCATTATCCACATTCGAAGTTTTTGAAGCATTGTCTACTGTCATGGCTACACATAACTCTGGACAGACATGGACGTACACTGTAACCGCAGCTTGACTGGTTCAAGGTTGCAGTACACCTGTCAGGCAGTAATTCTAGTTTCCCTTAGTGTGCTATTATTACAGGTTCAGCCATACTAATCTTGTAATGATCCATCCACGCCTCATAATACCTTAGTCTTCAGTACGTATTGTCAAAAACTAATGATAGACCAGATGAGTCATAGGAGCTGATCTCAAGTGGCAGAATTGCACGTCTTCCAGTCTGTTGTTTCCCCGTGGGCAGCAACCGATCAGGTCGTTTTCAAACAACTTAGTCTGAGTAATGACGAGTCGACAATGAAATGGCTGCACATAAACCCAGCTGGACACCTTACTGGATAATAAGGGCCTCATGAACTCCACTCGAGATATTATTATATAGTTGAAGGCACACAGGACGACGTTACTTTTATGAGAACACATGCAGTGAACGATGAAAGGAATGACTCTCGCCCCGCGCAAATCACTTCCCTGCATTTGTAGCAAAGTGTGGCTGAAGATTGTTGTTCATGACTGACTCACTACATTTTCAACTAGGAGCTATGTTTAACATGTTACACATACTGTATATATTCTTATTGTATATCTATATATATGTTGTACATTGTAGCATCACACACATATTATATATTTCTAACTTTATATACTAGTTTTATATTTTGCATTGTAGCAAAAGGTACAAAGTTTAAAATTTTTACACACTTTACATACTCGGTGCATTATACATAGAATATTAGCTGTGAAAGTTGCCTCGGGCATGTCAGGAAACAATTCCACAGACTTCTGTAAAAAATGCAAGTTTTTTTGTTGTTGGAACACTAGCAAACATTAACCCTTCCCCCCCTTGGCAAACAATGAAACGAATAAAGCCAGACAGAGAGGGAGTGAAAGACTGTAAGAAAAGAGAGAAAAAGAGACAGGTAGAGAGTTCAGCCACTCAGTAAGGGCATTACTCTGTGAGGCATGAAGAGCGTGCTGGCAGAGTGTTTGGTGGAGATTCAGTGATCCATCAAAGGAAAGCCTGTCTTTCTATCTTGCCTGCTGGAGAGCCTTCCCTCCCTGCCTTGCCTCGCAGTAACTCCCCCCAACCCCTCTCTGTCTCTCTCTATCTTCCCCCTCTCTCTCGCTCTCTCTCTCTTTGTCCTTGCAGAATGTTTCCTGGGGTAAGCAGTACTCGTATGCCCTCTTCAAAGCCATGAGCCACATGCTGTGCATCGGGTACGGCGCCCGGGCACCTGTCAGCATGTCTGACCTGTGGATCACCATGCTGAGTATGATTGTAGGAGCCACGTGCTACGCCATGTTTGTGGGCCACGCCACAGCTCTAATTCAGTCCCTGGACTCCTCGCGCAGGCAATACCAAGAGAAGGTAAGCATTCTGAAGTTATAATGAGAAATACCTGAGATTATGAAGAATGGGTTTGGTTATCATTTGGGTTTTTATTTCCAATCCAAAATGATACTTTTAAAAATTTACCAGTGCCTTAACAGTACGGATACGTTTTTTTTCAAAATAAAGCACAAAACAACAGTAGACAATATGAAAAAATGTTTTTTTTTTTTATTGCAAAGGCATATTTGAACTGGAAATTGAATGTATTACCTCTTCACAGTTTGAAGTACACTTTGATATATAAATATGAATTGATACAAAACACTATTAGCAAATCCACATAACACATTCACAAATTCTACAAAACTTAACCCAACAACAATAATTTAACACTTATAGTTACAGTTCTAATATAACCAAAATAAATTTTAAGCTGGGATCAGTTATTGTCTCCATAACTCAGATCAGCAGCCAGAGATTCCTCCACCATCTGATTAGGAGCAGCTGAGATCATAACTGATCCACATTAATAGTCCACCTAAAAAATACCTGGTCAGTGTCAATGTGAAGCTAACTTCGCCAGCTAACTAGCAAAACACAGGAGCTGGCTGGGATCTGGAAGAGTTGTAGTATTTATTTACTGACAAATGGCCTCAGCTGTTCACACATTGCACTGCTGCATTTCACTTGATACTCTCTGCTCCTGTTATTTCAATTAAGAAACTGCACGGTATGAAGTGCAAATCTCTCATGTTTTGTTGTTTTAAGGTAAGTAATGCTAATAACCAGAGGGATGGGTCTTAAAGTATTAATCTAAGGGTTTTTGCTCTTTCCGACTGCCATAAAATCCGGCTCATTGGAGCTAGACTTAAATAAATTAGGTCTTCTCTCAGTGGCCCCATGGACCAATGGGTTGAGCTCTCACAGATCACAATATCCGGGGCGATGACTAGGAAAGAGGATTTTCTTCCCCCAAGCAGATCACATAAGGCCAACAGGGTGAAGAGGTCTATGACACGACCAGCAACCTCATTGTCTGTACGCTGCCAGGGAACACATTTTATTCTTCACTTTCATTTGAGTCCCAATTACATCAGGTTTTTTTTTTCTTTTTTTTTTTTTTTTTTTTTTTGCATGGAGGGTGATTATCCAGCATTTCAGCCGAGTCACCATCTGTGATCCCGCTGAGGGGCCTGGGCAATTCCCAGAACACACGGCCATGACTGATGCGCCCTGTGCTCGCACGCAACAAACCTGAGTTTAACTCCCAAACTTTGTCTGCACTTACGCTGCAGAATGCCATGCACTGTACATACACACATATAGTTCAGGAGATTATAGTCCTTTTTTGTATGTCTTGATCTACTTAAATTCATGATTGGGATTAAATAAAGAGCTGACCTTTAGCTTATGTGGTAACATAGATGATGTAAGCACAGACAAGATGATTCATCAGCCATGTATGTAGATTTTATTTATTATGCGTGGTCTGTTTGGAAGCATACAATCATACCATTAGGTATGCCAGAAAAAGATTAAATGTGTCCTAATGCATATGCAATGTGATAAAAATACTGGGATGGCCCACTGCATCTGATAACATTTTGCAGTGACAGAGAAATGCATGTGTAATTTTACTGTCTTGAGTATAATACTGGATGCTAGAATCTACAGTGTATAGAGCTTTAACTACATGCAGTGCAAAGTAACACCAGCAGAGCTCTCCAGGTTTGCCTCTCTGTCTGGCAAGCTCAACTTTGCTGTGTTCCAAAATGCATACTTTTTCTTTTACTTAATTTTGTGACAAAGTAGAAGCTCCTGATTGTTTATGATTGACTGAATATGTAACCTATCGACTTTCTTAATAAGCATTTTGTACAGGATTGCAAATCCATTAAGCCAACAATGTATAAAGAAAGATTATTGATCATTGAAACTTAAAATAGAAATATAATTTAGAAGCATATCAACTTATCTATGGGATTATCTGGCATCATTCAACGGCCCCCAGGCACGAAAAATTAAGATCAATTTAATGCTATATGGCACCTCTATAAAGCAATATTTGGCAAAGGGGTGGTACAGCACCTTTAAAAGATGGCTGTCATATAGCACCAAAACAGGTTTCCTAAAGTTTAGGAGCCAACTGCTTCTGGGTACTGTTAAGCACCATTTTTATTTAAAGTGACTTATAATGGCCATGGACATTTTACAGAAAAAGATATGACTGTCTGTAAAATGTCCAAAAATGATGAAAAAAATTCCCAAGAGTTTTATTTGGCCAAAAGTCTAAAATCCTAAAATATTCAGTTGAAGCACTGTAGCAAAATAGTTAATACTCACATTTGAGTGAATGTTAAAACATTTTGGCTTTAAAAACTATTATTTTTCATCAGTCAACTAATCAATGAATCCACTAATTCTTTCAGCAAATGACATGATGATTGAAAAACAGGGATTGCTGGTGGCAGCTCACCTATATTCATGTTAGCATATACACAGACTGGAAGGGACTGATACACAAAGTACACATTAATTATCCTGCAGGGGGCTGTTGCCATGATTCTTATCAGAGTGTCAGCAGAGTCACCTTGGCTGCGACTATAACAGGACATGCTAAAATACCAGTTCATTAATTTACACCTTGCACATAAAAGCATTTAGGTGTTATCAATTCATTCTCAAAAGACAGCCTGACCTTGCCAGCTGCTCCTACGTCAATGAAAATCCAAAGAAACACCCCCTCTGTGTTTGGTCTGGGGTTTTTGGTGCAGTGCAGTGTTGTTATGCATGGCACTTAAAAATCACCATTAGGAACACAAGCTTTTATGCCTTTATGCAAAACACTAAACTAATTGCTGCAGTATCATTATGGTACAAAGCCACCCACAACTCAGATATTAACAAAAAGGGTGGAAATGGTGAAATCCACATAAGGGGAATCAGTTTTATCACCCTCTAATAGTAATAAAATATTATCATTGCAGGGCCGTAATCACCTTTATAACATTGAAGGGGGCCATGTTCAGTCTTTACCTTCTGTGACCAAACCCTGCCAGGTCTGAGGGAATTCCAACCAGGAGAATTTTGTTGCAGTTTAACAGCAAAAATCTCAGATCAGGGGCTCTCAAAGTCTTGATGACTGAGAGCATAAACATGAAGTAAAAATTATCAAACATGACTTCTTACGACATGCTAACACTTCACAAAAACTATTACAATCAACAGTGATTTAGCCTAAGTAACATTTATATTACATTCTAGTTTTCCACTTTTTAAAGGAATACGTCATCCACTAAATGACAATTTGTATATCAATTAGTCATGCTGTGTTACTTTAAATTTGTGAAGAAAACTCTGTTTCTTGCTTGCCTCCATGGAAAACAATGAACATATTGATTTATTGATTGATTGGGGTCCACATTTAACAACAGAAAACTACATCAAAACATCAGTTTACAAACTCTCACACAACTCGTGCAGTATAATCCAAGTGTCATTTACCCAGTCGTAAACTCATGCATTTTCTCTAAAAAACCTTAATATTTATAAACTGATTGAAAGTGACCCTTATCTATGCTCTCCTTAAAGCCAGACTTTTTTTGAGAAAATGCACATGTTTGGGAAGTACTGAGCATACAACTTGATGATTGAGACTTGAATTATACTATGGGAGACTTTGTAAATGGATGTTTTGATAAAGTTCTCTGTTGTTTAACATGAACCCCAATCAATCAATAAATCAATATGTTCATTGTTTTCCATGGAGGCATGCCAAAAAATAAAGCCCCAAAAAACGAACCCCAATGTTTTTTTAACGAATTCACCTGAAGCAGCATGACTAATTGATTTACAAATGGTTATTTGTGTGTGAAGTATTCCTTTAATGCATTTAAAAGCATGAACTAGAGATAGTACAGTGTACGACATTAATTATATCTGCTCACAGCAGTCGTGCACAAGCTTCTGCTGGAGTACGGCAACATCACTCGAACAAACCATAGAAGTGCACTACACCAGTACATTAGAACCAAATTGGCAAATTGTTACCTTTATTTATGATTATGATCAGGTTTATGAATGATTATTTCCGACAGCAGTGCAGAGTTGCCTGTAATAGTAATATATATCAAAATGATGCCCAGCCTCAATTGAGATATTGATTGACAAAGAACGAGATGAGCATTTTAAAAAAGTCATAAACTTGTATTTATTATAATTCAAAACATAATCATATGATTGATCAGAGCCAGATACACAGATGTCACAGCACATTCCTCCAAAAATTAATGACAGAGGGTCGCCCTCAGCAAACAAGTCAGCCGTTTTAAAGTCACCGTTTGAATTAGTGACATATGTCCTGCTCAGTATGTGATGTACATCTGCGTCACAGCAAATCTGCTTAATCTACATTCCACTTTAGCCTCTCAACATCCCTCCGGGCATCGAACTGACGACTCTGAGGCTGTGAACGCTGTGTTTCGTTGTAACGGAGCCCCAGTGTGGAGCCAGATTCAGCTCGGGCTGATTTGCTGCATGGCTGTGCATATCAGCGGAGCAGGCTGAGGAGCAGCAGGGATGGGTTCAGGGTGCTCAGCCTGTAGTCAATACATCTATCACTGCCACAGCTGGGGGGTTGGAAACATGGAGAGATGGATGTTGGTGTTAGATGTTAGTGAAGGACAGAAGATGTTTATGAGAAGATGAGGAAGGAAGAGAAAGAATGATGTGAGTTATTGTTTTTGTCAATATGTTTTCCTTAAATTATATAACTCTTTTTGTGCTCTCTTGTGTTTAGAGTCAGAGAAATGAAAAAAATGCATGATCAAAGGTGAAGGAAAGAGATGGAAAAATAGAGAGGACTCAGAGGAATCACAGGAGGGGGTGGAAGGAAATGATGGTGCAGAGCATGCATGGTCTCATGGTGTCCCTGCTGTGATCTCCTGATGCTGAATCACTTTAAGGCAGCAGACTGCTGTGTGTCAACCAGTATCTGAAGGGCTCTAAGACATATATAATCTATAAATCTACGCCTTATTTAGCGTAATGCTAACTGTCTGTCCTGGTATACTGTGCTGGTTAAACAAGGTTTAAAACACTAACCTGTGATTTGACATGTCGAATGTCCAATCACAACAGTAATCAGTGTCAAAGAGTCCAGTAAAGACACTGAAACCTGTTTGCAACCATGTATGAATATTGTAAATACTGTATGCTTATTTCTGGCATTTGCCTTGCTCTCCCAGTCAGAAAGTAAAAAAATTAGCCCATCAGCACCTCGACAGCTCACGCATTAACATGTTATATCTCCTTTAAAAACCCCAAACAGTGTAAGAATGACAGGTTGAGTTATTTGGTCTAGCTACTTCATTCTGGGCCTGGAAATATTCTAATCCAGCACACAACTTCCCATAAAAAACACATTGTTTGTTTTTACATTAGCTTTTGGAAGAACCAGGCCATCTGTTTCCCCCTGTTTGCAATCTTTTTTGCTGAGCTAAAACTATTGTCAGTAGGCTCTAATTTCATATTTTACACAGATATGAGAATGGCATCAATCCTCTTGTCTCAGTGAAGACACACTGTCCCACACGCAACTCGTGCAAAATGCTGCAGCCAGGCTGGTAACTAAAATCCAACTGTAGATCTCACAGCACACCAATCCTCACATCCTTTCATTGGCGCCCTGCAAAGTACAAAATAGACTTCAAGATATTGCTTATCACATACAAGGACCTACATAATCTTACCCATTTATACATCTCCAAACTCTTACATCCCTGTACCCACTCCTTATATCATTCAATTAAGGTCTCTTAGACCCCGTTCCCTCTGCAAGTCCAAGGGTAATGCTGCTTTTACTGTTAGGGCTCCATCTCTCTGAAACTGTCTCCCCAGCTCTGTTAGATGAGCTGAGTCTGTAAACTACTTCAAAAGATTTCTAAAAAAAACATCCAACTGACTTTATGTGTGACCTCTATATTTGTCTGCATCCTTTCTATAAATGTAGATTTCGATACTTTTATGCATCTGTATCCTGTGAAGCACTGCTTTGTGTTTTTTTGTCTTAGAAAACATTCATAGATAGCACATACCTTTTTAGACAAACTGAAACTGAATAGAAGTCAGATTTCATTGGCATATGCCACATTTTAAAGTACATGAAAACACATATTTCCATGGGATACTGACTTTGGCAGATAACAAAGTCTCCCTCAGACTGTATTATATCAACAGGAATGCCCGACAGTGCCACTGGCGAGAGCAGAAGTGGGTTAATCTTGAACCGAATAGTTCATCCCAATGTGAGTGTAGGACTGAATATCTCTAGGGAGAGAGAGGGAGTTGGGGGGGGGGGGGGGGACAAAGAGAGACCTGGTTGATGACAAATGTAGTCAGCATTTATCTAAAAACTACAACCTTATACTTAACCAATAAAATTATAGATTTTGGAATTGAGTCATCATCACAAGAACTTGACATGACCTAAAGCTGAAGGCCACATATCAGACCTGATGTATTGGGGACATCATGTCAGTGTCTAACTCTGTGCAACACTCTGCAGCTTCTACTGTGCACTCAAATCACAGTATCACCTCCCCGCAGCCGAGAGGGGGACTAATGAAGGAGGCGTTGTGACTCAAAAGTCCTCTTTCGCTAACAAGTCTCATTTTGTGAGCCGTAGAGGTGGCCGGTGGACTCACAGCTGCAGTTGGCTCTCACCCACTGCTCTGTTGTGATCACCAGAGGCAGTGTGGGAGAGCGTGTTTATTTTCAGGTGTCAGGGCCTTGGACTGACTGGGAAGATTGTTTTTGTGACCCTGGCCCTGTCTGTGTGAGGAAACTGAGACTGATCAAAATAGATGCGCTGAAGTATTTTCTGTCTCTTTCCTTCTCCTGTGGGTCAATACCTGCCTTCAGGTTAATGTGGACTGAATTTTAACTCCCACTAAGATGAAATTAATGAGCCAGAAACAGGACGATTCTCGCATCTCGGCACTGGCGGTATTGCACAAATGGAAAGGTCCTGTTTCCAGCCATGCATGTGCAGTAAGAACGAAATGTAGAGTCACAGGCCATCTGGGTTTCTGATAGAGAGGCCACAAAGTATTTCATCCTTTAGTCTATCTATTTTCTCCCCCTGGTCCTCTGTACTTTGAGTACTACAATAACAGCAATGTTTTAATATCATCATGTATTTATTTCAAATTTTCATCATCTCTTTGGGAGATACATCCCGCTAAATCAAGAAAACTGAAATATATTGCGCTTGGTGAAAAATACGTAACGCACAACTAGTGGCTTATTAAACAGTTAATTATTTAAAAGTCCAATGTGTAGGATTTAGGGGAATGTACCATGTTTTCACAATGGGAACTATAGTTCTCCTACATTTAATATTTTAACATAAAATGGTAAGTTTTGTGTCCTTGAAATATGATTTTAAATTGGACATAGAAAGGACATAAAAATAGTTTATATTACATGCTTATTTATATAAATTATAATATGTGTAAAATATAATATAATATAAAATTTTTATTTTATTTATTTTATCCTAATATTTTTTGCCACTTTTATTTTTTCAAATCCAGTGATTACTGCTAGTTCCTAGAAATTTATAATTTTTCTTCATGTTTTGCTGATATATGAAGTTGAGTGGCGCATTTGAAATCAATGAAATATAATAATAATACATTTTATTTATAGAGCGCTTTTCAAGGTGCTCAAAGACACTTTACTTAAGTTCTAAAATATAAAATAGAATACACTAAAATCAATACTGTACTCGGTGCTGCTCGTGTGCTTGGAATGAAAGATACCACAACAAAAAAATGAGGTGGAATCATGCAAATAATTATCAGTCATGCAATCTGTTCTATCTGCTTTGTTGTGTGTGCAGCTCTTAAACCTCTCCAGGATATCAGGTATACCTTGCTAGTTCACATCAGATCATAGCGTGGTTGCCCATTAGGACTGGGCTTCCTGCATGGGTGAGATAATCGGAACTGCTACCTTGGCCTGACATAGCCCCGGGCCTGTACTTGTTCCTACTTTCTCCTCCACCACCTGCCTCTCTCGTTCTGTCTCTCTCTCCCTCCCCACACACAGAACCAGGGCATGGCACTGTGACTATGTGAGAGCACGGCTTGTCCTCAATAAAGAGACACAAGTAAACGCTCGGTGAAGACCACACTTTTGTTGAGCTTTGTTGTTTATTCAAGGTGTACTCTTACTTGTCTGTATGACATATTAGTAGTTGAATATTTGGTGTACATATGGTGCACATGCAGCGACTGATTTGCATCTGCTTTCTTTGTCTTCCCAGTACAAGCAAGTGGAGCAATACATGTCTTTCCACAAGCTTCCAGCAGACATGCGGCAGAAAATCCACGACTACTATGAACATCGCTACCAAGGCAAAATCTTTGATGAGGACAACATCCTGAGTGAACTCAACGACCCTCTCAAAGAGGTGAGACAACTTCTCCATTAAGACCAGAAACTGAACTAAAGCATTGGCTTCTTCACTCGGCAACATTTAGAAATTTTTTCGAGAGCGTTCATTTGAAGGTTTTATTTTAGGAACAGGTAAAAAATACACCTCAAATCTAAAAAAAAAAAAAAAAAGAAAATCTTGACAGGTAAGCTGTCAAACAGTGGTTTTACTTTAAGAACATGAATGAGTTTATTCCCTCAAGATAAAGAGCGAATCATCATTTGGCACCTTTATGTGTTCAGGACCTAAAACTGAAATACCGACACCTGTCATCTCATCTAACAAGGTCAAAGGAGGAAATATCAGTGAAACGGATTCTCCTCAGCATCCTGGGTGAATCCAGCATCTATCAGAGATGTGAAAATATTCTGCACAAAAACCTGAGCTTCATTTGTGATAAACAACCTGGGCTCCAGAGCTGATAAACAGTCGCCCTTTTATTTAAAATATTTACAAGTCGTCAGATTAGCCTAGAGGATCAGCTGAGCATCCTGTACATTATTCACAAAGAGAAGGAATATTTGTGGAGTCAGTGACCAGTTTTTAAGTTCCATGCTTGCCCTTTGTATCAGCAGATTACATGGGTAATTAAGCAGGGGCGGATGGGACAGGAGAGGACTAAATAGCAAAGCACACGGAGGAATCGGGACTATCTCTCATGTAGCCCCATTAAGTCACCGTGCAGCGGTGTGGGCAGCTGCTGAATTATCCCAGACACTCCACCAGGGAGGTGCAGGGATATAAAGGTATGACTTACTACACAGAGAATCCTACAGGCTAAATTCACCGTGCACAGCAAGCAAAGTTAAAATCTGCATAGAGACAGCATCGCACAATGAAAGCTATGCCCATGGGACAGACGGGTAAAAACAAACTGAGTCGCGCCAGAGCAAAGCAGGACACATAAAGTAGCTTGCGTCATCATTTCACTGAATAACACTTCTTAAAATGTGTCAGTTATGGATTACTTCAAGTTTCCTCCCAGAGAAGGGCGACAAAGCAGGTTAATAAGGTGAATTAAGGCAAAAGCGCCATGTTCGTGTGGCTTGAAGCTTCTGTAACAACAAGCATGTCATCTGTCTGGAGGAATTTCAAATTTATATCAGTGTATTTGATTGTTACATTTTGTTTTACAAAATCAAGAAAGCAGCATTTCAGTCAAGCCTGATGATGCTGATAGGCATAAAAGAATGATGGCAGTCACTTCCAGACAGTGAGACATGAAGCTTATTATTAAAACAACAGGATCAGATCGATACTTAGTATCGGCCAATATCCAAATCTCAGGTATCAGGAATGAAAAAGTCAGATTGATGCATCCCTTACTACTACTGTACTACTAACTCTGTGTAGTACAATATATTGTTTCCAGGTATGCTTGTTTATTACCAGTCTCTTAAAAGGAAGATTCTTATCTGATCATCCATCGGGGAATTAGGTCACTTTGAGGGATGATTGTGTAATATGTCCATAATAACGATGGTGGGAGCACGTGTTATTATCTAATTTTGTGATATATTTCAATAAAGCAATGAAAGGAAAAACAAAATCAGAAGCAGCTTACAAGAACAGGTCAGAACAGTGAATCAAAGTGAGGAAAATACTTGGCTTTAAAAGATTACTGAATGCTGTATCCAACCATTAATTACAGGTTTTAGCTTGATAATTTTCAGTATTACCCACCTACCCCTTGCCCTCACCTCCTCTGCTCTAAGCCTGTGGCACCTTTCTAAATGAGTTTGCTTTTGCCAACTCCTATTTGAATCATATCAGACTAAAAGCAGCCGTACAATTTACAAACAGTGATAAATTTAAGCTCACTCGGTTAGATACGTCTTGATTTGTCAGTGCAGCGTAACTAATGGCACCTTTTCTGTTGTGCAAGGCTCGGTCGACTTGGCCTCTGTAAGAAAGTGGCCATATGTTTTGTTTTTAAGGATAAAGGAAGGGAGCAGTGGGGTTTGTTTTTCAATCTCTGCATCCCTCGTCTGTACCCCAGTCCCTAACCATTTAGCAGCCAGAAATCACTTAATGCAGCTCCATGCCGGACCCATTCCAGGTGGACTCACTGAGGACTAGCTGAGCTGCGCTGATTGCTGCTGGAGTGTCCAGCACAATTTTGGGGTTGCTGACTTATAGGTCAATTTGGAATCAGAATCAGCTCCACTTAGAAGCACTCAGACTCGCTTTGGACTGAAGGAGGGCTGTGAAATCAGCCCAAGTGTACTAACTGATTCTGGCATGTCATTCATCACAAGTCTTGAATGAGTCTGTCAACCAGGTGTGCAAATTGAGGCTGCTCAAGCAATAGGACTACCTGAACTTCACAAAAAACTCATATTCAGTGTATAAAACAGCTATGGGTTTGATGTGTAGTTCAAAGGTAATGAGGCTTACAGAAAAGTCCTCAGTTAATCATCCTGGCGTGCAACTACGGACAATGGTAGAATTAATTTAGAGTCCATCTGCAAAGATGTGAGACTAAGAGGTCCAGTGTGTAGGATTTAGGGGGATATATTGGCAGAAATGGAATATAATACAACAAGTATGCTTTCTTTAGTGTATAATTATCTAAAAATAAGAATCTGTGCATTTTTGATACCTTATAATGAGCCGAACCCAGAACGAACAAATCAAACACTAGCTCTAGATAGGGCCATTTGTGTTTACATGCCAACCACCGTTAGCACCCCCTCCTTGATGAGCCAAAAGGCTTCACAAACATTCACAGATTTATGGAACACTGAACTGCATTATTCAGAGTTTTACTGTTTTTAATGACCGGGTCTTTTTTGTTTTGGAGATGATGAGACCTCTGTGTATAATGTGGCTTCTGGTAAAAAACTCCTGAACGTTGTTATCTTAAGTTTGACCATCAAACACTGTCGGAAAAAAACGCTCATATTAAACGAGAGACTACTGAGATTACTTTGTTTAGCGTTTTTACTAGTTTAAATCACCTGGTCTGTTTGTTTCGGAGAGGAGGAGACCTCTATGAATAACTCGGCTCCAGGTAAAAATCTCCTGAACAATGAACACTGAAGGAATTAGCGCCAGATGTTTCAGCTGGTTGCAATCTGCAGTCCTCATAGCTAGATACTAATAAATTCTACACAATGCTCCTTTAAAATCAGTGTTTTATAATTCATTAAATAACTTATTCATTTTATATTGTGTCATGCAAACAAGACACCATAAAAGTAGTAAATAGACAGTCAATCATTAGTTCTTTTCCAAGTACCCTGTACTGTTTTGTGCTTGTGTTGGTCCACTATGAAAATGCAGTTAATTCACATTTGTTTGACCCGGGTAATCCATCACATTGAACGTTGCTTTGTTGCTGTGCTGCAGCTGTGGGCAGAAACCACTTTAAAAACTCTCCTTGGTGTTGCTTTCAAGGACGCTCTAACATCCAACGATTGATTGTTTGCTGCCCAAAAGCATTTAATTGATACACTGTGCTATTGCAAAATCTGGTCAACGACGGAGCAGCAGAGATGAACTGAGAAAAGGAAAAGGAAAATATGCTTTACGTTAAAAGGTTTGCTGTGCAGGAGCTTTGTCTCAGATTTTACATGTTCATTAATACACCAACAAGGAATAATTTTACTGTGCTTTAACTTTATTACCACAAAAAGTTAGATATTTCTGCAACTTGATTTTCAATTGAGTAAAACTAATAAAAAAGAAACGATAATATTTGACCCTTTGATACAAAATGCAAAATTGTTTGATTTCTTTTGAAAGCTCGGGGGGGGGGGCAATGACCAACTTGATAAGAAATGATCCACAAATTGCAAGAAATTACTAAAAGGTGACATAAAAAAATACTTACTTTAAAAAGAGGGGAGCATTATTGGGAATAATATGAAAAAATAAGGAAAAGGTCTAAAAAATTGTGTTTATAAGTAAAATAATTTTATATTTCAAATTGCACCACAGGAAAATAATAATAAAATGAATACGTAGATATTTCTTATTTTCAGCATTTTTCTGTGTGATTTTTTTTTTTTTCTTTTTCAAACCAATTTCCTCAGGTTTCAAAGGGTTAGCATACACAGTTCTGCTTTTTTTGGGCTACAATATAACATAACAGCCAGACTGTTTTGGTGTCCTCTCTATCTCCACCTCCCCTTTCCTTTCCGCTGTCTCACTGCCTCTTATTCTCCACCATATGACAAATCTTTAAATAGGCATAGCCAAAGATTGTTTCCCCAAGAGGACTCCTGGCTGGGCATGAAAATTGCTTACTATCTAATTCATTAGTTCTGGTGCATGATTGAGGTCAGAGCCCCATGGCATTAGCTGACACCGGCATCTAGGGCTGAGCTAACATCTTTTTGCGAGCGTCCCAGAGATTGGTTATCTTTCTGTTAATGTCCTGTTGTCACTGGAGGAGAGTTATCCCTCATGGGGGGTCAACAACACACCGCTGCAGATGCCAAGTGCCCCGGCTTTCCATCTGCACAGCAACAGAGATGTGTGGGTAAACAGACAACAAGCTCCTAATCTCCTGCTGGGTCTGAGGGGACAGGATGAGACCAGAGAGATGGCCTGCAGCCGGCACCAGAGGGCAAACTCATCAGGATCTGATGCGCGTGCCAAAAAGTTTCTTCTCAGGAGTGATGGGAAGTGCTTTAGAAGTATTAGGGATAAAGCAGCAATCGAATTCACTTATGCCTGCAGATAAAAGCAGCAGATGAAGGATTTGCGCTGGTGTTTTGTGTCAGACTACCTAACCGATGCTCATTTTTCAAGCTGTGGGTGGAAATTATTGAATTATTTATGGCATGATCTCATCTGTTTGACCATCAATTTCTTTTTCCTTTATCCATCAGGAAATTGTCAACTTCAATTGCCGAAAGCTGGTGGCCACAATGCCTTTGTTTGCCAACGCGGACCCCAACTTCGTGACGGGGATGCTGAGCAAGTTGAAGTTTGAGGTCTTTCAACCGAATGACTACATCATCCGTGAAGGCACTGTCGGGAAGAAGATGTACTTCATTCAACACGGCGTTGCGAGTGTGATCACCAAGTTCAACAAGGAGATGAAGCTGACTGATGGATCCTACTTTGGAGGTTAGAACCAAAACGCCACAATTTAAAATAATCCTTTATATATTTACCACATGAAAATGCAAACATGGATTATATACGTGGGCTCTGCTATGCAAGAAAAAGTCACGCATGCATTCCTACAGCACGGTTATATACTGAGACACGACTCTGGCCTGAGGTCGTGCGTTTGATGCTGTTTGAAGTTAAGTTATTGTGGATGTAGATTCTCATTAACCAGTGTTGGACGTTAGTCAGCTTCTGCAGTTACGTAACCACTCATCTGGTTGTTGGAGTAGGCCAAGGCGTGGATCAGGCATCCCTTAGGACACACACAGGATCCTCCCCCACCTTCATACACACACACACCCTCATACACACACACACACACACACATGAACTCCTCTCCCCCTCCATACGTTCCTGCTGCATATACTTGGCACTAACAAGAGCAGCTAGTGTGAAATCAGGAGCTATTCCCTCATTCTGTTCTCTGCGTTCCTCTCTTTTTCTCTCGGCTTCTGTCCCATTGCCTCCCCGAAACATTACAGATATCATAAATGTTTTAAATGTCAAATGTAATTTCATTGCACGTTGTTTACTTGGACACGACAACGTCTGCCTGCGGATTTTGTCGATGTGAAAGCAAAGCAAAGTTTCCTGTTTTAGAGGTTCTTGCATATTTTATCTCATGAGTTCATCCCCACTATGGAAGGAGGCTGAGGAGTCTAAGAATACCTTCGCTTTGGTGTGTGTTTGCTGCATGCAGTTCATGTCTCGCAGGCGAGCCAAGGAAGGCAGTGAATCAAAAAAAAAAAAAAAAAAAAAAAAGAAACGAGTCAGGTTTTTTCGCTGCTTGTTCAAACCACAGGATTGCTGTCATGCTACTAAATGTGCACAGCTACTTGCTTTAAATATGGGATTGCTGGAGGGGGGGTTGCATTTTTACATTCTGCACAGAGTGGACATGTCATATGGTAAAATATGTAGCAGTTGCAGTACTGTTCAAACAATTAATCCTCTGGGGCTGCAGCTCAACAGATATTCTGCTAAAGAATCATTGTGGCACAGAACAAGTGGATCTTGTTTAAACTAAGCTGAAATGTCAGGGTAAAACCTTCGGCCAACAAGGCTCTCACAAATGAATCTTAATGGTGGTGAGTGTGAATGCATTTATCAAACAATTTCAGACAAAAGAAAAGGAAAGCCTGGCAGTTTAACTGGCTGTTGTTTGCAGTTAGAGGATGAAAATGATTAATGGTAGTTTTAAGTTGACTGAACAGTGGTGGGTGATGCTGCAATTTCATAGATGGATTTTTTTTGTATATTATCTTTTAAATTCAACTGTTTAAGATCTTTGGTATAGCAGCTATACTGTTTTTTTATTCTTATGTTCCCCTAGGTGGTATTTCTGTTGGCTCTAATATTTCATGAAGTTAAAGCAGCCGTAATCAATATTTTGTCATAAATATGCATCAAATGACAATATGATAATGTGAAAGGGGTTGCTCGTTTTCGGGAAAAGGAGCTCTAAAAGCCCACTGTACGTAATGTGCTCAGTGCCAAATAGCAAAGAGACAATATCAGTGAGTAGCAGGCGAACACAGTGGAGCATTTAGCTGCTAAAGAGTAAAAGTTTCCCTTAGAGCTAAAATAGAATGAAAGTTGGACTTATATTTATCAAGTGGTCAGTAATACAACCTCAAATAAATGATCGTGTTGCTTTTTTAAGGCTGGATGTGGAAATCAGCAACTATTTGTTAACAAGTCTACTATATTGATTGAAAAAGTGATGATATGTAAATTATGTGTTCATAACTTGTTTTCACTAATCCAAGTGGCCAAAAACAAAATCAGTTATTGCAGATGAAGGGATCATTTATCTGCAACGTATTTTTTCACCTAATTGAGTTAATTATTTTGTGTAACAAATGTCAGAATATGGCGAGAAATCTCCCAAGCTTTAAAAAATGATTCAAATTATTTGAATCCCTCCCCAAAAAAATTACTTTAGGGTACTATCATGTAACCCAAATAAATCTTCACATATTAGAACATCACCTGTTTGGCGATTTAGCTTGAAAATGGACTCCAACTAGTTGATTTTTAATTGATTCATTGAGTGACATCTTCAAACTGGAGCATAACAGAAGAATAAAGGTAAACTATGCTCCTCCTTGTCCAACAAAACTCTGCGTTGCTCTTCCACCAGTAAAGTAAAAATGAAAGCTAAAGCCCTCTCGTTTTGGAACAACCTTTGTCATTCATTTGTTGACGTTTCGCCACACAATATTTGCACTCCTTTTGGCGCTGTTCATGATTGTCATAGCTTCCTTTTGGATGCTACTACCTGTTCACTACCCTTTAATAGAGTCCGACCTCACCTGTACTTTGCCCAGAAATGTCCCATACACTGCCGCGCCGCACACGTCAAGAGGGTCATAAGCGATGATCGAGAGGGACTGTTTTTGTATGAGTCGATACTGTACGTTGTTTTTTAGAAAAATCCCACAGAGTATACTTTTTTCAATAAGGCGAACGTCTAGGCATCCTGCAGGAGATGAAGCGCCAAACTGTTCACTAACAGGAGTCTCTCAAACTGCTCTGCTGAAAATTGACCTCCGGAGACCAAATTCAAAAATCCAGGAAATGTGTTGAGGCAGCTTGGCAGTTAGTACTTGTCAGGGATTTTTGGATTATGGTTTTTCAAGCTTTGTCTAAAAACATTTTGAAGGTTATTCTGCACCACAAAATATAAACTCGTTTTGTTTTGTTCGCTGTCTGTTGTGCTCTCATCCTGTGCTCACAAATAACCGCTCACTGCAGATTGATGTAGAAGAATACAAAAGGAGTTCAGACTGTGAAAGACTTTGCAGTGAAAGATCAGCATATATATTCAGTTTAATGAAAAAAAGACAAAGCATACAGAGAAATTGAGAACATAGAGTAGATGTCCCTGTTTAATCTTTTAATTAAAAGATATGCGTTGTATCTGTCCAAATAATAAAGGGCGCTCTGTTCGTTTTGCTGTGTTCTGTGCGTGCCGGGGCCACCTGCTGTTGCCTTCTGCCCAGCTGGTATTTTTACCCGTTTGTTATGGCATTAGTGGATGAGCCCCGAGTTGGGAGCAGCTGGCTGTACCAGGCACCTCACTCTTCCCCCTTTCCTCCTCCGATGATTCACACTCCCCTTACAACCAGGCCAAACCGTGGCCAGCATGAGAAATCATCGAGGGAGACAGACGCACAGGGAGGCAGAGCGAGTAACAAAACCGAGCCCGGCCACAGGAAACTATTAGCATAGTAATGAGCAGGACATCTATGAGGACAGTAGGTCACAAAGCACCTCCAACCATGGTCAATGCTGCGCCTGCATGCTAAAAAGGTATCATAGTAATCACTCCTGGGCCTCCTTGAATGGGATTACATACTGGTACCACACAGCTCTGTAGTGAAGTCACTCTGAGGCTAAGGGACTAATAGAGTGTAATGCTAGGACAATGACAGACAGACAGTGAAAATCCTGATTGGGCTTCAATGTCTTAGTCATGTGGGACTCCCTCTGTGTTTGCTCACAGCCGTGGAGGGAGAAGGGGAAGAAAAGCAGGTTGCTGTGAGTGTATATGACACATGAAGTGATGGCAAATTTCCACAAATGCTCCTGGGGTCAACTGTGACGCTTCGTGGCTAGGCAACAGACACATGTCAAACTGAATCATGTGAAGGGTTAACCCTTTGAAACCTGGATTGACAGCAGTTTTTTTGAGCTGCTTTCAGATGCCTTGCACCACAAGCTTTTTGACCTTTTGAAACTAGAGCAAACTGGTTTGATTTCTTTCTGAAACAGGCAATTTTTGTCTGTCCAAAAAATGTCTTTGAAATCTATATTTATAATAATCCTCATGTTACTGAAAGAAATGAAACCAATTTGCTCAAGTCAAAGGGTTAACAGGGCCTGGCCTTACACACACAAAGCTTGCAATACACCTGTGCACACACAAAGGTCTATCAGGTGTCAGTGTTAATGTTTTTATCAGAACAAGTTTTAAAATGTCTGCATATTCTTATTCTTAAATTATGACAATTTTGTCACAAGCAAAGGACAGAGCACAGTGAAAAAGTGAAAAAAAAAAAAGTGCTTATGTGGTGTTGATTATTACTTTTTACATGAAATAAGTTCATTAAAAGTAGTTATATACATAAACGCTATTTGCAATGTTAGTAATTTTGTTCACAGTTTTTAAATTCCCAAACTATAAAATTTAATGAATTAATATGTTTTAAAATTATGCAAATGATGTTGAAAGCAAAAACAGAGACAATCTCAGACTATTTACAAAAGTTCTTTTGAAGTACAGGAGAGAAAATACAATTTGAGAGATATTTGTAAGTTGTACAAAAATCCAAAAAAAGAGATTAAAAGCAGCTATATTTTTGTTGTTGGGCCTACATTTTGAAAGAATGCCAAGATAAATTTTACAAATATAAAAAAACAAAAATATTAATTTTTGTTTTTCAAAACAGTGGTTTACAAAGCATTTTTTTAGGGTTACAATATTGAATGGGGGTTGCTTAAAATTTTAAAAAAGAGGTAGTTTAAATTGTATAAAATATGAAGAGAGAAGACAACCTGAATTGGGAGTTACTTCAAATCATCAGTAAGAGTCAGCCCTTTACAGTAGCCACACAAATCCAAACATTATATAAGTATTTTGAGAGAAATCAGGAGTGTAGCTGCATATTTCTGATGTATAATGTATGTATGAAGAAGCGTTAAAGCAGTGAACGCAGTAAGAGCAGTCTAAAAATACAGACTTTTCCCACTCTCTGTCAGCTAATCGTCAGCGCTCATGTTCTCAAACAATCACTCACAACTGGAGTTCAGTGCAGTCTGACTTAATGAATTAGCACAGTCTGAGGGAACTATTTTAACAGGGGGAAAATGGAGAAAAAAGGACAAGAAAGTTTAGTGTCCCGCTGTTGTTTATTTCAGTATTTATTCTACTGCTGGTAATATTCACTTTTAGGGTGCTGTGGCCTCCTGAAAACACAATCAAAGCAAAACCAGGTAGAGCAAATTATCCACCTCACTGATGTTAGTGAGAATAAGCAGATAACAACATGGATGAAATACAAAATCCTCAGTCACCGTCACATTGGACAGTAGTTCCATTCCTGGAAAAAAGTGCTTAGAAATTAAAAATAATTCTGCAACATAATTCTGAACATGTAAGTAGTTTTCCCTGACCTTTTCTTTTATCCCTTGACATTTTCCCCTAGCTTTTTTAAAAATCATTTTCTTAAACTACTAATTTTATGCAATTTGTGGAACATTTCTTATCACTGCCTTTTACCCATGTTTTTGAATGAAATCCCACCAGTTTGCTCAGAAGTCAAAGGTTTAAAATACTAATGAAAGGAAAGCAAAAAAGTGATGTCGCTCCAGGTTTTAAGGGGTAAAACACAACACATGATTATATGGATTATACATGAATTGTGGTTTATTTTTTGTATCTTTTTTTATGGGGGGTGTCTTTAGGTAAACATATGAACAGTGCATGAGAACAGCCTGCGCCCTGCTCTACCTACCAGCACCACAGCTCACTTGTTATCACCTTCTGAGCTTTCAAGCAACACATGTACCTCTGGATGTAACCACACAGTGCAGCATGCAGCCGTGCGTTTGGGTCCCTCACTATCTGTGTCTGTGTCTGCTTCTCCAATCTTTGTGAAACTACATTTAAAACGATGGAGGATTTTCTGTCTCTCTGTGAATCTTCCCTTGTTAACAGAGGTACCACTTAAAGGGAGCTTTTCCATCACAACAGTACTAACACCTTCACACCCACAGCTTGAGTGTTGCTCTCACATCTTGTGCACACTCATGGCGTAGCCAAGTCATCACGACAAGTTAACATTTAACGACTTAACGAAGATGGAAGTTGTGCTGTGGGTTGGACAGAAGTGCAAATGTGGGCGGAGGTGGAGCGCTGTCGGTGGGTGAACGGGATTGAACAGAAGCCAAGGGAAGTTGAGACTTAGAAGGCGGGTAATGTTTTACAAGCTTATCAGGGGAAGGAAAAAATGTAGGCTGCTGGGGGGGCGGATAGATAGATTGTGAACTTTCCGCCTCATGTCACTGATTCATGAAAACACTGAGGAGATCAAGCACACCATCACATATCATCTACAGCCGCACACACATTTATTTACAGCTAGCTAAATGAGATAAGGAGATGCAGAGTGGTTTGCACGTCCTTTTCAGGCAGCTAATTTTCCAGCAGCTCTACTGAGATATGGTCTCCTAAAGACACTGTATGAAATCTTATTGACTAATCATTTTGTCATAGAACCTGGATTTTAGCCTGGTGTTATTGACATCATTAGTGAAACATTTCTTTTGGTCATTAACATTTTAGGTCCCAATACTTTAGGCTGAATCAACAGCATGACCTTTTTCTCTCAACATGATTTCTGGTTGCAATCATCGAATTGCTCTTTAAAAGACCCTCATACTTGAATAGCTATTAGCAGCAATAATAAGTATCCTACAGAGAGAAAATGACTATGAAAATGACTATAAATGACAAAATAATTTTGGCATCACAATCTGAGAGCCAGAGTTTCATCCAAAGTAACAGTCAAAGAGGTGACTAGTTTTTTTTATTATCCTTTGTAGCAGATTAATTTAGACAGACGAACCCGAACAGACCACTATGTGTTTGTGTGGAATTTTGAGAATGACAATCTGTATTGGACAGTAACATTAGTATTATTATTATTGTTATTATTATTATTATTATTATTATTATACATAAGATAAACTTTGAGATACTACATTTTGTGTTCACTTTTTGTACCTCTGATTAACTACTTTTTGGAGATTTACATAGAAAATATGATAACAATATTAAGAATGAAACCACTGTTAAAGAAGTCCTGAACCTCTCTGGATTTTTCGCCCTTGCAGGAAAGGATTACAGTGGAAACTGCATATATGGATCAAAAAGCTGGGCACAGAATCATTCCTATACAAATGCTGTTTAAATTATTCACTCATGGTAAATAGGTATTCTGCTAACAGTGTCCATTTTTGGTCTTTTTCTTACATGACAACATATGGAAAAACATTTTGAAAATACTATTTTTTTTACTCCAGCTGGTCACCTTAGGCTGCTGCTGAGATGGGATGAAGAAATTCATGGCCTCTCAGTGAAAAACATAGTCTCCTCGATGCTTATGACAAAATGTCAAAACAACAAAATGCAGCAGCAAAACTGGTGTTCCTCGGGCTAGGTTGTGTTGTCTACTCAAACAGCGAGAAACAGTTATGGCTGCAAGTGATGGAGACAGAAAATGACTGTACACAAAGAAAGCACTTGTGGTTAAGCGGGCCCTTGGAGAGTGAAATTTGAACCACAGTAAGCAATATTAGTGTGTTAGTGAGTATTTGGATCATACACAGTAAAGTACTTAAAATTGATTATAAAATTGTATTAATCTTACTACATCTAAAGAAATATTTCGACACTGAAAATATGGTGTTTTCATAAAACTGGGCTGTGTGGGAAGATGTGAATACTTTTGAAAGTGGTGCTACATGACCAGAAAAAACAGAAAAAGGACTGTGACATTCGCTTTTGTTCAAGAGGTAGAAAACCTACAACTACCAGAATGCACTGTGACAGAGAGGAAGTACAATCTGTAGTTCGAGCGGCGGCACTAGAGCAAGCAAAAAGCCATATGACATTTTTGACAGGCACACCACGTTGCTTCTAAAATGGAGCGCATTTTACTTTTACATATATTGTTTTGACACAAAGCTGGTTGAAAAGCAGAGTATTCCTTTAATTTTTTGGGAGGAAAACATAGCAACATGAAAAAAACACACACACACACACACAAACAGGAAACAAGATGTATGCTATGTTATTATCAGGTGTGAGAAGAGCTGCAGGGTCAAGTGTTTTAATGCATTGGTCTGTTTTTCTAAACACAACACAAAGCTAGTGTTCTCGTCACATCTTTTGCATGTAAGAACCTGCAGAGATTGAACAGGAATACAGGAATCCTAGCTAACCAAACCCCTGTTTAGTCATGCATTACATTTGAGAGCTGATGCAGTGCATTGATGAGGTGATGCAGTAACGCCTGACGGGCTTTCTTTTTGTAAAGCTGGCTACTGTACTGCATTATGGGACCATTAGCTCTCTGCAGGATGATGAATTATGTTGGTATAATGCAAGTGACAGCAGCACTGATGGGCTTCTCGTTTTATTTACATTCACATTAGCTCCTGCTGCTCTACCTTTTGTACTCAAGGTTCATCTTTATGGTAATCTGTATTGCAATTACTGCAATGATTTCCTTTAATGTTCCTCTGCACTCTCCACTTTTGTTACTGTTTCTTTATGTGTCACATTTTTATGCTCTCACTGTCTGTTCTCCTTTGTGTTGCTGCCTTGCAGAGATCTGTCTGCTCACCAAGGGTAGACGAACTGCGAGCGTGCGTGCAGACACCTACTGTCGACTCTTCTCCCTCTCTGTTGATCATTTCAATGAGGTGCTAGAAGAGTACCCCATGATGCGACGCGCTTTCGAAACCGTCGCCATCGACCGATTGGACCGCATCGGTAAGACCTGCTTACATATAATCCCTGTCCTGTCTGATTGGTCGAATCTCTTGCCTGTCATCGTGCCTTGTTGTCTTGTCTTTATCAGTATTTGTTTGCCTTCTTTCTTCATAAAAGCATTGTGTCTGCCATCTTGTGCTGCATGACCTGTATGCTATTTTTTTTTTTTTTGTTTGTTTGTTTTTTGTTGATGTTTTTTTCGTCTCTTTCTTTGTCTCAAATAACATTAAGAAAATTTGTTGTAACCAGCATTAATCCTTCTAAAGAACCAAAGTAGAGTTTTGTGGTTGGATTAACTGGAAGGCAGTGCATGTCGCTGTCCGGGAGGGAGTCAGTTCGCCCCCTCGTTGGCTTGGTGTTGACCCCCCCACTGGATGTCAGCGAGTGGATGGAAGCTAACCTCACATGCATGTGTGTCTGGCCCTCTTTCCACTCATCTGCACTCCTGGGTATGAGCAGCACCCCACCCCATATCAGAGTCCTCAAAAATCAACCTGTAAAAGAAACAAAGAGCAGGGCCAGGTGACATCAGGGAGGCTCTAGATATCCGGTCCATCCATCAGGCAGGACCCTGTATAGTTTCATTCAGCTCCTCATCTACAACGCTTCCTTATTTTCACTGTTTGATTTCTAGAAGAACCTGGCCATGACAGATTATAGCTGAAATAGACTGATAATGTTTCAGACACACTTATATTTGTTAGAGTTTAAAAAAGGGGCACATGTATGGAGTACAAACAGGGCAATAATTGGTTGCATTGACCCTTATGTTGCAAATTCTCCCACTCCTTATCCTTCAGTCTGCTCTCATACTTTGATTGGAACTGAAACACTGATAAATTAAACGTGTAGAATATGATAATATGAAAGTGTTTTCTAAAAGGATCATTTTTGTTTAACCTGACTGACTTTGTCTTCGCTTATGTTCTGCTGCATTAGAAATATATTTTTGAAATGATAATTTGCTCCTTTTATCAACATTTTTATATGAATCCGTTTTCATGGACATCTCAGCGTCACATTCAAGGAAAAGATGGATTTATTCAGTATGCCTAAAGTGTATAATGAGGATTATTTTCAGCATGTATTGAGATCTCAGACATAACTGAAGATCTAGTACCTTATCCCCATTTAATAAAAACATAAAATGACAATATGTCAAAACTTGGAAAAGGCAGGTTCAGATTGAAAACACACTAATGTATAAACACACGTAAATAGCACACGTTCAATCCTTACAGTACATTATGGTTTTCTTTTTACTCAGCTACTGTATGCTGTCAGCGAGGCAGTGAGCAAAGATATTTTTGAAAATTCAGTTTGACTAATTCATTTCCACCTGTGACACCAAGCAAACACAAAACTTAATTTTTTAATTGCAGACGGATTTTCTCTGATGGGGATGTCAACGGTTAACCATTAACCGGTCAACCGCTGAGAATATTTTTGACCTGTTACATATGTCAGTCGACAAATAGGAACCAGCTAGCTAGCAGAGCTACTCATTTGGCGCTAGTGACATCAGCTAGTGACAGTTCGACCCAACAGCGTTGTTATGGAAACATTGTGCCCACCCTTCCGTCTCACCCAACCTGGTGAGTATGATTTTAAGCCGTTAAACCCCTTTAGCATTGTTGACTATGTCATCACGTTTTTCAGTCAAAAACCTGCATACTCACACGGGTGAGCTGGAGACAGGGAGACCACCTCTACATAGATAGACATTTTAAATGCAGCGCTAAAGCTCACTGTGGCAATGCAGCACCTGAAAGGCTTTTTTTTTTGTTTGTTTTTCTTTTTAATTAACTGGTTATTTACTGTTTAATGGGTGTCAGCGTATTGAAAGTCAAATTAAACTAAACTGACATCCCTACCCTCTACGTAAACAAATATTTGCTATTAAGGCGACACATTATCGGTGGTGAAAACATCAATCCTGCTGTTTCATAGAATTCTCCTTTTGGCTTTTGTCACACAGAAATACAAAAATTAATAATCTTTTACAGCTAATCAATCATAATTTTTTCATGTTGGAAGAAGTGGAATTAGTTAAATGAACTACTTGAGAAATGATTTTTATCATTTGTTTTTATGGCTGCCACATGTTCAAGCTAAGCAGCTCATCGTTAAAAACGATAAGACAAACAACAAACTTTTTCCCTGCCGATAACATCAGAAACCATTATATTTGGTGACTTGTTTTCCTTTTACATTAACAAAAACACAATATTACCTGAACTACATAAGTTAAATTGAATTTGCATTATGACAGCGTGCTAATGTCTCATATCAGTGGTTAAAGCTTGAAGTCTGTATCTACTTTTCTATCTGTTATTGTTGTTTTTCTTTGTCATGGCTTTCTATTTGTGTATTACTTTGCCTGACACAGGCACATCGATATTGAATTGCTTTACAACCCGAGTGTTGACTCGACATTGAAATAACATTGTGTCAGGCAAGTCAGCGATGAACAAAAGATTTGGAACAAGACCGCTCTGTTGAGACAACCTTTTCTCCTCAGAATTACGTTCATATGTAAAGTGTTTTTGGGGGGGGACAAAATGGTGGCTGGATGACTGCATTTATCTAAATATCTCACAAAAAAAGCAAAATGTTTAAACTAAAGTTCATACCCTGTCTGCAAAAGTTAAAGGGACATACCAAGCCAAAATCAAAAGTACATATTTTTCCTCTTACCTGTAGTGCTGTTTATAAATCTAAAGTGTTTTTCTATGAGTGGTGGAGAAATCGGCTGTAGAGACGTCTGCCTTCTCTTGAATATGACACTCCAGCTCAGGCTCATTCCCAGCCTGTCAGATCTTGATGTTTGATCAGTGGCCTGCGACTTTGGATAGCATTGCACAGAGGCACCCTTAGTGGCGGTATGAAATACACCAAGTGGCAGCACTTTCTGTCGCAGTGACCATATTATAAAGAGCGAGAAAGTGGGGATAGGATTTGTAAAACGAACTCAGGACTTTCATCTGGGAGCCCGCTGTTCGTTTCCTGTGTGAAACCAAAAGTCATTTCAGTTATTTTATTAACAACGAAGTGTGCAAGTATATGTTGCATGCTACACTAGAAGAGATATATATAACGTTAGCAACAAGTATTAGCAACATGATGTTATTATCCATAGTGTTTTTTTTTCTAAACTTATCAATGTACTTTTGTTCCCAAACCTAATGAAGTAAACCTAAAACCAAAGTTTTCCTTTACCTGCCTTGTAAGTTTATTTTGAAAAAGATGTATTTTGCGAGCAGAAACTGTACAGTTCCTGTAAAAACGGAAGTGTATTTTAAAAAGACGCAATGCATGTAACAAGCATAAGTTGGCACACCGTCCCTGGCGTCCTAAACTGCTGGAGGAGGGTACCTAGTGAGTCATATTTTAGATGTAAACATTAATTTCGTCCCCCTCGGCTGAGCTGCAGTGTTAGCTAGCTCCGTGGTGCTAGGTGAGTTAGCAGTAGATGCACACTTCCTTCAGTGTGGTGATTCGGTTGGTGGGTGTGGTTCAGTAGAAACAAAATATTCCTACATGAAACTGCTTAAAATAAGGTCTGTGGATTACCTTGAGTAACCAGGTCATGATTTCTGGGAAGAGACATCGCTGTTGAGTCTTTTAAATTTATTTATTTTTGGTATTTTGAGCACCACAAGCCGAATGCCATCTCGTTCCATTATACTGGAGAGAAGTCAGACATCTCTACAGCTGATATCTCCAACACTCAGCAACTCACACCAAAACTATCCAGACTGATTAATAGCACGACAAAAAGGAGGAAAAATATGTATTTTTTGATTTTGGGGTGAACTGTCCCTTTAATATTAAACAAATCTACTAAATGTCCATCATCAGTCTCTATCCAACTGATGCAGGACACAAACGTCCATCTCTTGCTTTTGACTTTTATCTACGTGTACGTCAACACCCACATTTTTCCCCTGTGCTAAACAAACGTCCTCCCACTTCTTCCACATGAACTCAACACAAATAACTAATTGTGAAATAGCTGCATATGAGTGTAATTCACAGGAGACGAGGTTGCGGGTTTTTTTGGACTAGCATTATAAAAATAAAAAAGCTTTCTTTGCCCTGTACTGAAGTCCCATCACAACACACCGAACGCCATTTTGGCCTCAACTGTCCAAATCTACATTTGCCCTTTTTATGAGAGCTACCAGCTGAGATAGGTTTTCACCAAATGTGACAAAACAAAAAGCTGCCCACTCTGACTGACACTCCTCAGAGTGATATAGATTCGATCCATCCTTTCAGACTAACCATGAAGGGGGTTTTGTCTCATACGAGGGAAGATACTTTGTCATGATCCGTGCTGGTTGTATCGTTTCTATATATGAACTGCATTTGGTTACATGCTTGTCTTGCTCTAAAAAGGAAAGAAGAAAAGTAACCATGCTTTGAAACCAATAACGTGTTGCACATTTGACATTATCTTTTATCTATCTAAAAATTATTTGACCAGGAGTCCGTCTTGAGACGAGCACATCTCGTTTTCAAGAGTGTCCTGGCCGACGAGTAGGCATCAGGTAAACACTTTATTCCAATTCCAATATTCGAACAGGGACAAATTGACCTGTAGAGGCTTGCTAAATGGATCCGGTCTCAAAGTCATCCTCCAAGAGTTTGACCTCTTACTGGAGGTTACATTAACTGTTTAATTCCTGCATCAGTGACACATAACTCAAGTCACCCACACCAGTCCTGCAGATGTTTTGATGGACACATTCAAAATGTCAACAACTAAGACAATCAAAGAAACAAAAGATATCTCATTCAGTGTCACATGCTCATGTTTATTTTTCAAGAGTTTTCACAGAATAATTATTAGCGAACACATGCTGAGCTCTATTGGTGTGACATTTATTTTGATTTAATCTTTGAACCCTTTGTTCAAAGTGTATTCACAAACGAAACCATGTCTGCAGATTAGTAAAAACTTTACTAATGCAATGCCACACACTCTTTTTGTTACATGCAGAAATCCCATTTCATTATTTATTCATGTTTTCACCAATAGAAAAACAAAAGTTTGTTTCTGATTGTCTGGCTTGAAATATGAATTCTGTCTTTTGTGTAAATAATTTGGGAAAATATGATAAGCTTTTCTGAAATTCATCAAAAGTCTTTGACTGTATTTCGACTCAGAGCTGCAGTAATGTCATGTTAACTACATGTGCTGAGCAAAAGTTTATTTAATCCTCAAGGAATCATTTTCTCACACACATTTTCATTAGTTGTTCTTTCTAAAATAATTATTAAAATATCCCTTAAAGAAACTGGAGACAAAAACATTTCCTGCAGTGACTCATAAAATAAAATAAACCACTTTTTTTTTTTTTTTTACAAATTATTGGTGAAATTACTTTTAAAAAATTGCATTGTGAGTCAGAATGAAAAAAATGTGTCTCTGTAAAGCCTTGAATGCATCTCTGTAATCTCAAAATTTGTGTATTTTATTTTAAACAAATACAGCCTTCATTATTTATATGATGTTTGTGAAAATTATGATGTTTGTGTTTTGCTTGTTTGTTTCTTTCTTTGTTTGTTTGGTGTGTTAGTTGGCTTTTAGACTGTTTTATAACGGTTATGTTTTTGATGTCAGATATGGGTTAATTAATGTATTATATTCAATTTTATTTTTAATTATATTGTTTGGTGAAGTTTCTATATTAAACTAATCTTACTGGTTCTATTGTGCCAGTAAAGAGAAATAAGTTACACAGTAACGTAATAATATTATTTTGGTGATTTGACCCATAGCTGATTAATTTTTATTTCAAATTCACAAGTTTTGTATGTAAAACAATGAAGCATTTCTTTACCCATAAGTGGTGTTTACATTTTGTTTATGTTTTTGTTTGTTTGTTTGTTTTCATTTTGATTGTAAGAGATAACTTTTTTTACAATCTTCTCATAATGTTTCAAAGTTAGCTTATAGGTCAGGTAAAATGTATGCTGCAGACATGTTCAGAAAGTTCTACTTCATTAGAAAATCAGTCCAGAATATTGAGAACCAAAAATACTGCTGATAAAGTACAAGGCAAAGTTGAAAGTATGGAGGACGAAAAATGACTTAAGTAAATACATAAATATATGAATAAAAACAGGAAATAAATAAATGTATAAAATAAATACAGGAATAAAAAAATAAAATGTGAAATAAATAAAGAATAAATGAATAAAAATTGATAATCAAACAGGACATATAAAATATCTTAGATTTATTTCTACACTTCTACAAATGCATTTATTTATTTACATTTACATTTATACTAAATTAAGAAGGTGGCCCTACTTTTTTAAGCATTTATGTATTTATTTCAGCATTTATTATTCATTTATTCTTTTATTTATTATGTTTTATTCACATGCTTATTTATTTCCATATTCATGTATTTATTCTTGTATTTATTTATTTTTATACATTTATTTATCTATTGATACTTTGGTCACTTTTCGGCCTCCATAATAAATGGTCTGTTTATCAAGAGATCCCTTTGTAGAGATTTTCACTGTAAGAAAAAAAAATTAATGATCAGAGCAGGCCAGTGTTTTTATAAGAAAAGGGTGTGTGTTACAGCAAAAATCAAACTCACACATCACTGTAAAAGTGTGTGTGTGTACAGTATTACACAGAGGGACATTTACTGAGATATAGTTTAAGTAATATTGTATTTTTCAAGGTCAGTCTTCAGCTCTGTGCTGCTGAAGATTAAATTCATAAAAGTTTATCTTGACTTTAAATTGTTACAGTACATACATACATATTCTACCAATGTGCAATAGACTTTCACAACCATTCAGATAATTTTTTGTTGTTGTTGTAGCCATAATGTAGCATGGAAAATCACAGCTTTGTAGGAGAGGATGTGACGTGGACTGATTTGCTTCTTAAAATAACTTAAATGTGATTGTATATACATATCTCTAAAGGTCTGTTATAGTATTTGGTAAGTGTCTACTTATCTTTTGCACATACTTAACTGAAAGAGAAGAAAAGAGGATAAAATGTCAAAGGGAGATTAGAGGAGGAGAGAAATAAGAAAAGGCCAGGAGGGCAGCGGGAACAGCAAATCCTAAGAATACCCCTGTGTCTAACACTGAGATCCTCACAGGCTATATTTGGAGGAATAATAAATATGTGTTGTCCTTCCGATCTACAGAGTTTGACCCTGTCACCTTTAAAAATGCAATCAAAACAGCATTGTAAGTTAACTGTAGTCTCATAGTACATGCGTGGTGCTAGCAATAGCTCTGAACCCGACCCTGTAGTGACTGTTGCAGTCGAGATGGCTGCAAAACGTAACATCAATCCTGTCTTATAGCTGAATGCACGGCTTGTTGGCAGCCTTGAGAGGAGAAAGCCATCCAGAAAACGCTGCTCAACTGTAAATTTGCTGCAGAACTCTTCTGCCCTCAAGGACGGGGCTTAATGATTGATTGACTGTGGCTAAAGCCTTCAGCGCACTTAAAGTCAACTCTGTCTTCTTTACGGACAAGTAACGCTTCACAGCCTGTCGATAGACGAGGTCAGCGGTAATTACAGGAAACACATCCTCTAGATAGATTTGGACGCAGTCATTCAAAGTAAAGATGTTAAATAGATGAAATTCTGCGTTATTATTATTACGGTCAAATGTGGCTGTTCTTTCTACAAAAGACCAGTTTCAAGAACATATATCATGCTTGTAGTACCACTCAGCATTTTACCACAGTTTTGCTCCCAAAGCCACAGAAACGGTCGGTGTTTAAAGAAGCCATCTGTCAAGCTTTTATTATCAAGAGCTATGACTTGTGACAGGCCGGGAAAGATTTACAGGCCTGTGGGCTCAAAATGCCCTTTAAAAGGCAGAAATAAAGCATCTTTTAAAGCAATTCACTGTTTTGAAGAAAAGCGTATTTAATTTTGCAGACAAATGAATTCTAAAGTATATTTTATCACGAAAATCTCGAGAGAATTCAATGCAGATTTGAATGATAAAGATAACAGCATTCTGTGGTAAGATGAGTTTACATAAAGGTATTTAATGTATAGTTATACTCACAATCTGTACCCACTGTAGTAGTGTGTTAGGAATACATCTTTATCTCTTTCTTTGCTTGTTTTAATTGTTACCCTGTTTATAGATTTAATAATTGTCCTTGTGGTGTGTTTGAGCAGAGCTGTTTTTGTGATTTAAGAAGTGTTGTGGCTTTTAAATTGATTCTTAGAGTGTAGACTTTTTTTTTGTCTTTTCTTTGACAAAAGCTGTCCAGTAATGTGACGTGTGGGTACAACTCATCTTCTGTGTCTCATTGTCCACATCAGCACCCTCACTGTCGACGCTACAACGTCACACTTTCAGTAATCTTTGTCTCCTTATGTGTCCTCCACACCTCTCAGACTGAATATTTCCCATAGTCATTACCATTCAGTGTCCTTCACAATTTATATTCAATATGACAAACATGAGTGGACGTGAAAGGATGCAGCTTGTAAGAGATGAAATTAGGGATTTGTTAAATTTCGTGGAATCAAGAGGATGAAGCTCCTCTGTTGATTTTGCGGTGACAAAAGGTTTTTCCTTCTAAAACATACAAGCTGCATCTTTATTATTCCTGCCCTCTTCCTGTGGTTCAGGACTACCAAAGTTTGCCATGGCTGTATGTGCTCACCTCTCCTGACTGCACCCCAACAGGGAAGAAGAACTCATTGCTGCTGCAGAAGTTCCAGAAGGATCTGAACGCCGGCGTTTTCAACACGCAGGAGAACGAGATATTGAAGCAGATTATCCGTCAGGACCGGGAGATGGTGATGATGGTGGACCGCAAGCAGTCAGTCACCGGGATGAACTCAACACCAATGTCAGGAAACTCCATCATTAACTCGCCTGCCCAACCTCCTTTCCCCACTGCCTTCAGCACCAATCAGCTCCAGCAGTCCTCTGTCCCCATGACCTACAGTGCTTCAGCTATTGCCAATGCCTCTGCTGCCCGCATGCTGCCAGCCGCCGCCGCCGCCGCCGCTGCAGCGCAGGGGGTTTACCCCGCCCCCAGTCTTTCCCACGGCAACCTCAATTCCTCCTTAGTCAACCCACAGACCCCGCTCCAGCAGCAAGGAGCGATCATGTCACCCTGCTCCTTCACGGCTGCTATGTGCAGTCCACCAGTGCAGACCCCTCTGGCTAGCCGGAGCTTCCAGTACGGCTCACGCACAGCCTCCCAGCTGTCACTTATCCAGCAGCCAATGGCTCAACCATCTCTACCCACACAGCCGCCGCTCGCCCAGCAGCCTGCTGTGTCAACTGCAGCCTCTGCAGCCGCAGCCTCTGCAGCCGCAGCTTCTGCAGCCGCAGCCTCTGCAGCACAGCAGCAGCAGCAGCCCTCACCTCAGCAGCAGCAGGTCCCTTCGCCTCAGCGGGGAGACATCCACAAGAGCACACAGGCTCTGCAGTCGGGAAGCTTGAGTCGAGATGTCAGACATTTATCGGCCTCCCAACCATCACTGCCACATGACACATCTCTGGGGCCCAGAGTGCACCCAGCCTCAGGAGACTCTCTGGCCTCCATTGTGCCACCGACGGCGGCGGCGGCGGCGATCCAGGGAATGAATCTGCAGAGCGGCATCCGCACCACAGTGCCCCAGCGTGTCAATTTATTCCGGCAGATGTCGTCAGGAGCCTTGCCCCCGGTGCGCTCGGCCGCAGCGGCAGCAGCAGCAGCGGCGGTGGCAGCAGCGTCATCATCCTCGACCCAGCACAGGGAATCCCCCGGATCTAGGAGAGATTCTGTCCTGAGCAGTACGGAGACTGAGCAAGACAAAATGCGTTTTGCATCAAATTTATGATCCCATTTTTCCCTTTTCATTTTTTAAACTAAAATATGTTTCAATTCATTTTTAAAAATGGAGATACAACAAAAGAGATAAAGATGAGGAACTTCAGCATTTTTTGTTTCTCTCCAATTTTCTTCTAAAATAACCTCATAGAAATCCTGTACATACAAGCCCTTGTATTATATTTTAGACACATTGTCTCCCTAAACTTAAGAATGTATATTATACAGATACATCTCTCTTTTCTTTGACGCCATATGTCATCATCCTCGACCCAGCAGTGTGTGTGTGTGTGTGTGTGTGTGTGTGTGTGTGTGTGTGTATATATATGTGGTGTGTGTGTGTGTGTATATATATATGTGTGTGTGTGTGTGTGTGTGTGTGTATATATATAGATATATATATATACAGCTGTATGTATGGGTGTGTGAGAGGGTGCGTGCATGTGACTGTGTGTGTAAAATCCAACTAAAATATTTGGCAATGGCAATTTAAAAGCTGTAGTATAAACATGAGTCTTCCTTTCAAAGAAATATTAAGAATTATATACAATGTATGAAGTTTTTTTTTAATTTATTTCTTTTCTGTTTGCTTTTTGTTTTGTTTTTTTAAGCTGGAATGCATTGTGAATTCTGACAATGACTCATATTTCTTTTTTTTTTTTTGTTTGTTTTTACCACTGAGAAAGAGAAAAATTGTCCTCTCCTATTAAGCAGCTTTAGGCACCACTGTGGAATTATACATGCAAGCAACTCTGACAAATAATCTCAAAAAGCACACACTCCTGAAATGAATCTCACACCAGTTTCCTGAATCCTCATTTCAGACACAAACACAGATACTGTAACTAAGTGTTATGTTGCTCTCCGCAACAAAAAATACAGTATGCTGAGCCACTATATCCCCACAGCGGCTCACATACAAACCATGACAGTGTTATGGGTCCAAAGGGAATAGATAATAGAAATGCTGCTTTCTTTGTTTTGTTTTTGTTTTTTCTTTCCGAGGAGAATGGAGTGTGGAGCAAGATATGGATGGATGCTATTGTTTTCTATTTCTAATTTCAGATGGCTGAGATGTTACGTAATGTTGCTTAAAAATTCTGTGTATATTTATAATATTTATAAACTAAAGATTATCACCATTATGCAATAGACTGTGACATAAAGATTACCTATATGTGTGCTGTAAATAGTTTTGTAGATCTAGTATTTACAGATACTGTGTGGTGCATTCTCTATCATAACAATGTCTTACTTCTATCAGGAACCTGGATATCATCTATACGCGAAAAAGGTTTAGTGACAAATTGCATATGTTTCATACGAGATGAGCAAACCTTAATGCAATAGCTAGCACTGCGTGATGCTGGGAAATGTCTGATCGGAGGACATTCAAGAAAATCTCTCTCTCTCCGTTTCTGTATACCGTTCCTAGGTCTGGTGTCGTTTTTCATTTCACGTCATTATATTTGCAGACGATACACAAATTTATTTCAGTCATCCTATCATAGGTACATGTGTCTTTTCTAATCACCTCATTTCCCAAAAACTACCGAGGATCATTTAAGGTTGATTCTTTGGTTTACACTCAAATGGATTCAGTCCCTCCAGGAATTCGTGGGTTTTGGGGGCATCGCTGCATCCTGAAATGCCTGATTTTAAGGCAGCTTTTCAAAAAAAATTACAATGCACGTTGCAGTGTTTTCAGGTGTTTTTATTTCTTTTTGTCAGTGTAATTGCAGGGGCAATTACGGCTACCATTCATCACAGCGCTTGTCCCAACAATTCCTAAACTGACACCAAAAATGCTTGACCCATTGATAATCGTTTGGTGTTAAAGCGATGCTAACACTTAGCACAGTCTCTTTACATGTGTAACGTCCAGAAGCGGAACTCACACTCCTGCAGCAATAACACAGAGATCACACTATACGGCCGCAGTCCCACCTTTATACCACCCTTTCATTTTTCATTTTTGGTTCACACGGGACCAAACGTGCATCATTCTGCTTCTATGTGTGATTATAAACTGCATCACAGCATCCCGCGATCAAAAAGAGCGTGACGGCGTAACATTTAACACACGAGCATCCGCCTCTTGAGTGGCATCTAATATACACAACGACAGCACTTTCTATACAATAACAAAGGCGTAACATGTCAGACACAATCAGTTAACTTCTCTATTTTATGGCGGCTGATCTCGTGCTCTGCTCGGAGAGCTTCTTAATCTCATTGTTTTCCCAGTTTGCACACATTGTGGCCACTGTTCTTCCTCTTTGAGTTAGCTGTTAATTGCTACAGCTTCTTTTTAAACCTCCCACGGTGGGTCGCACACATCAACTCATTGTTAAAATGTCACACCTGTGCTGCCCGTGGTCCTTTTTTTCCAGCTTTCTGTCTCACACAGACCTCATTATGGCACTGCTACCATTGCTGTCCATTCCCAGCTCAGAGGTGAGGCCACTCTGTCCCCCCTTTCCGCAGTCGGATGTTATATACGGAGCGGCGAGGCAGCATTATGGCTTGATATTCCCACCTTGAAAAGGCGATGTAAATGCGGCTATAGAGAAAGTGGGACAAGGAGAAGCGGAGTGAATCAATACACTGCGTGCAGCTGTACAGTGAAATGAGATTTTACCTGTTTTAATAGTAAAATTTGCAATACAGTTCAGTGATTGGACGCAGGATTCATGGGGATTTGCTGAATTTGCATTAATTGGTGTGATTGCAACATCCTGGAGGGACTGATCATTTTTAAAATCTATCATTTAAATATGGGAATATGGCCTACGTTTTTTTTCATCAGACCCTTTTTTTTCTTTCCAAATGCTTCTTGAGTATAACTGTACCGTACGCTGTCATATCACAATTACTGTAGCTGAAGAGCCCAGCACGACATTTTCAACTCACGTTTTAGGTTCAGGTATCCAGGCGCTCAGGTGTGAAGGTGGGGACACTTTCAGAGAGGTTTATTTGTGCTGCTGCAAGTCGGATGAAGAATTGCTGGTTTGCATTAAGGTTTCTGTCTCATGTAAATCCATTCTGTGGGCTCAGGCACTCTAAACTGACCTGGACTGATGTTAAGGCAGGAAAGCAAGGTCAAGCCAGAATATTGTGACTCTGTCAAAAAGGGTAAGAGCTTTGTCGAATATTTTAATCTTACGGTAATAAAAGTATTTGATGACTCAACTAAACTAAGCCTGCCATCACGGCTAATAGGCCATTTCCCTGCACATACAGCAGACCTGTGCACGAGGCCTTCATACGGCGAGTCGAACCTGACAAAGCGCTTTGCCGCAAGTCGTGCGGAGTCATCGTTTTCGCGGCACCGAAACATCCCATCAGTTCAAAGTGACTAAGCCCTCCACGATGCCGTTTTAAAAAGATTACAAGTCTCCGCTACAGATTGTGTCGATAGTGTACCAATACAGTCAACCCACCAAATGTCATGAAAGCATGCACTGTCACAAATACTTAAAAAGATACTATCTCAAAAATGTTGACGTTAAATGTAATGTTAGATTATGTTTTGTTCATTGTCTGTCTGCCTAGACGTTTCTCTGTGTGTGAACAGAAGCATTGACTTTTTCACATGGACATTCTTAAGTATTTGTGCCTAAACTATAGCCATGTTCCATCCTTTGTTATGAGTGTGAGCTCGGTGCGTATGGGGGTGGGGGGGGGGTGGGGGGTGGGGCACTTCTGCACACAACTGCGCATTCATTCTTACTATACTCTATGTGTTCTATGTCTCAGTGTTTTTAGACAGGAAGGGAGTACGCGACGATGGCCAAATGTCTCAACTTTATCCAATTGGTATCTTTACTTGCAATGTGAACTTCTAGAGGCAGGTTGTTTTTTTTTTTTTTTTAACATTCTCGGTCAAGCTATATAGAATATTTAAAGAGGTCATGTACAGTTTAAAAAAATAAAAGGAAAAAGTGCAATCTTTAGCAGTAATATCATGCTCAGTGAGACATTGTGTAAAATTGGAGCACCTTTATACCTTTCTTTGTAGCTAGCCACTGATGTTTGGGTTGAATATTGATGTGTGGACAGAAACTGGCCAAAGCGAAACATTCATTGTCTTTGTTTTTGAATTGCACTTTCTGATTTAATAATAAATAAAAGAGGAAAGGTACAGATTCTTTCAGCTAGGTTAGATGTTGAAGGAGTTGGTTAGGGAGCAACATCCCTGAGAAGCTGCGCTGCCCTGATCCTGCAGGAGGGATGTTCTGTTTGCAACGAAGAGCGCTTAATCGTGAATATGCCATAGTGTATAGGAACTAGTACACAGTCAAGATGGATAGCAGCAGCACTGTTGCTTTGTGCTGTTTTTGATACTTGCCTTTGGAGGGAGAGCTTCCCAACTATGTGCTTTTTTCACTATCACAACTAACATACTGGAATGGGCATTAATGGTGATGTACAACACAAACTAACGAGCTTACATATTAGCAGTATAGAGACTCAACAAACCAGCACATATATTTGTATATTTCTTTTTGTTTGTTGTTTTGTTGGTTTGAGAAGAAGAAAAACAAGAAGAGATGCAAAAAGGAACTGAGAATAATAACAACGCCCAGCGAGGACAAACCAAATGTTTATTTGGTTTGGATGACCACAGGTTTCATATGTTTACTGATGATATGCGCAGTGGAGAGAGGGGCGGAAGCTACGGCGAGCTGCTCGGTCCCCTTAAACGCCACTCACATGGTCATTGTTCAGCTCATTTCTGTAATCCAAGGCTTAGAGAAAAACTGTCAGTTGGTTACTTGATACAGACGAAAGAAAGGTAAATGTAAACTTTCTTACAACAATATGCAGACAAACAGTGTTTGTCAAAAAATCTTTTTGATTTTTTTTTGTTTATTTTGTTTGTAAATAATAAACCTTTAAAATATAGAAAATAAAAGACATATTGTCATTTAAAAACGAGAGTGTGTGTCGTTCTATTGTCGGTGTCAACAGTGTGCGTTGTGCAGACTCGGACTTGGACTTGAGTCAGACTTGTCACAAATTTGATGACCTGACATAATCAGAAAAGACTGGCAACTCGACTTGGACTTCAACAACAATGACTCGTGATGTCACTTAGACTTGAGCTTTTTGACTTGAAAATACTTGTTGCCTTTCCTCAAGCCCCCAGATTAAGAAGTATGTTGTTTATTTGTGCCAAGAATGAATTGATTTCACCTCTTTCACTGAATCAACAAACAACAAACAAATTCATGCAATACACGACCAGCAGGTCGACACGTAATTCCCCAGATCTGCTTTAAACTGCTCCAACGGCGTCCAGTCAAGTCTCAGGACAAGAACTAACTTAACATTACTGAGCTCTAGCTGGAAGAAAATTCAATACAAAAAAGATTTTGTTAATGTGGATGTCAGCAAAAAACGATTTACAGTGTGCAAAATGTGCGGGTTGAAAATTAAGAGACACAACAGCTTCCAGCTCATTCAACTGAGCCATTAATGATAAAGATGGACGATGCGTTTCCGCTTCCGCTTGTACAAAAATGACACCAAAATATCCCAGATACCGTCACTGCCATCCTGCCACGGTGATGTCGTTCTGAGCCACAGCCTGCACAGTAGCGACCTCACGCACTGTCTATTTCCTGCACATACACTCGTCTGAGCGTTCTGTTAGCGCGCAGCTGTCAATCATGCATCAAATCTACTTCCACAAACACCAGCTTGATAAGATTTATCTAAATGACAGAAACCATATTTGGAAAAACAAATGTATTTGACATACATGACGGTTTTTAGTTTGGCCCATGTCTCACCCACGAACATGAAGGGGGGGCGGAGACTATGACCTGTACTGCAGCCGGTCGCCAGGGGGGTGATCGGGGTGATTTGGCTACACTTTTTAGGAGCTGTCGTGTCATCCATTTTTCTTATACAGCCTATGCTATGAGCTAATGATGACTTGTTTTGACAAATAAATACAAAATTTAAAAAGCGCTCGTGATTTTTATAAACTTAAATTTAAGACCTGGGACTTGTCAGTCTTGACTGGTGATTTGACTGCAAAGACTTGCAACTTAATTCAAAACAGTGACCTGGTCTCACCTCGTGTGATGCAGACAGGCGCTTTTACTCATTTACAATTTAATGGAGGGAGAAAGAGGAGAAATGCTCTGAGAGATGCAGCGGTGATGGAGAGGGTCGTAGAGTATTCAGAAATAGTGTCTGTCAGCAGTTACAGCTGAGGTGAAAAATCGCTCCATGTGGCCACCAGGGATTTCCATTCATTACCCACAAATCCAGTTATCAGTCCTAAAGTCATCATACAAAAGAGATTTCTCTGCATGACTGTGTATTCATAGATGAGAGCAGTTACTGAATGCTAATGTTGTTTTTATACATAAAAAAAGCAGAACCTTGCTCTTATTAAAGCCGCAGTGTTTTGTTTTTTTTATTGCATGTTCAATAGAACTACAACAATAAGTCAATTATCTGATTATTCATATGACAGAAAATTAATCTGCAACTATCTTGAGAATTGTCTTAGCCATTTTTTAACCCCAAATGTCAAACATTTGCTGGTTCTAACCTCTCAAATATCTGAATTTGCTGATTTTCTTTGTCGTGTTAGTTAGTAAACTGAATATATTTGAGTTTTCTGCTGTTAGTTGGACAAAACAAAACATTTTCAGATGTCACCTTTGACTCTGGTAAAATATAATGATCATTTTTTTACTACATCTGACATTTCAAAGGACTGATTAATCATTTGAGCAAATAATTTTAAAATTAATCGCAAAAAAATAAATTAAAAAATTACTTGCCGCCCCAGTGTTCAACACTGTACATTGACAAATAATTGCCAGCAAATTTTATCATTTGTTAATTAAATTAAATTAAATCTCCAAATGAACTCTGAGTTCTGTTCGCCTCTTCCCTCCCAGTTTAAAACTGAGCGCGGCTCAAATTGCAGAGGTGGTTTGCGGTTACCTTTTGAAAGCCGGGCTCACGAGGGTTACAGCAGGGTGACACACGCTTCAGCTGATCTGCAGCTCCGTTATTAGACACACTGCCCTCAATTAGACATTTATGCTTCATTAAACCTGAGTAACTGTATTCAGAGGGAAATTAATTTTTTAGCATGTGTTCATATGACTTAGGATGCAACCAAAGTTTGTTTAACAAAGCCATCGCTACAGGAGTATTGATTCCAGAGCCATCACATTCACAGTCATGTAACATTAATAGATACTGATGATTTATATAAAAACATATATTGTTCTATGTGCTGTTTCTAGGCTGAAAAGAAGCAATTATTTGGTGCATTTTTTGGTCTACGTGCTTCATTTGCCCAGCTGATAATAATTCCATATGGTTTGACAAATAATCTTAAATGAATACCTCCAAACCCAAATGATCATTTGTATATCAGTTGCTCACCTCGTGTTATCTTGAATTTTTCACATTTTCTCCTCAAATTCAAGATAACACAAGCAAAGAATACAAAAACAGGGAGAATTCTTGATGATTGAAGTCATAGGGGTCCATGTTTAACAACAGCAAAACTATATTTAAACATCAATTTACAAATTCTCACACAGCTCATGCAGTATTACCTAAGTCTCATTTATCCACTCGTATACTCAGTACTTCCCAAACACCGATCCTTTCCGATGGGCAAAGTTTATTAAATCAATCTATGCTCTCTTCAAAGCCAGGCTCCATTGACAAAAACAATCAATTTACTAGCTTAGAAAACAAACATAACTTTCAATATCATTTTATAATCTTCATCAATATAGTTTCCTTATTTGTCATCACTGACTGAAGCATGAAACTTACATTTTGTACTTCTTAATGAATGCTTCTCTGTTGAAAGATTATCTCATGGCTCTGATGGGATGTGATTGAAAGCTCTGGAAAAAAAAGACCTTTCTAAATCTGTGTTACTGTTCTGCGAATGATGGGGCTCTACAAGGAACAAAGCACATCCATTCATCTTCCATTCAGCGGGTAAAACTGTTCAACTTGTGTTTAATTATAGAGATAGCTCGGCTTAATGGGATGAATGAATGGCCTGATTAGCATGCTTAAACACTGGTAATGGAACTACAGCCAACATTATTACCCCCTATGACAAAAATAACAACCTGACCCAGAGTCTGTTTTTGTTTTTGAGACATGATTTTTTAATGTCTACCAAATACCTACTGTTATGTAACATTCTCCTCATAGTTCCCCCCTCTTGTTATTTCTGCATCTATCCTTCATTTTTTGTGAACACTGAGGACGGTACTGTAATTAAAACTGTAGGCCTACTTTATGTGCACACAGTTTGACTATATGACTGTACTCATCCCTGTACCCAAGGCTGGGCAATACATCCACGTTATATGGATACTGTGACATTAGACGAAGTGTTGTCTTTTCCTGATTTTAAAAGCTGCGTTACAGTAAACTGATGTGATTTTCTGAACGCTCAGCCCTACCTGTGCTGAATGACCTCTTAGTGTGCATGAGTAAGTAGTTCATGCTGTTCTTCACTTTCAGTTTTGCCAGAATCAAGATTTATTATATCTCCCATAATGTCACCCATTGTGGAAAAACTTCCTTGCAACTTCATATAATAGCCTCATAACTATTACTTTTATCTTACAGTGGCAAACAACAGAGATTAGACTCAAAGGCATGGCTTACAGACGAGGTATTAAAGTTACAGTCTTTACTTTAAGTGCGTAGAGTTTGCAGGTATCAGTCCAAAAGTATAGGCAAAGGCAACCCAAAAATTTAACATTAGGGGACACACATATGGCTGGGGGTGCTCTGCCATGAATTTTTATGCACCAGTTTGTGCCTTTTCTACCTCAAAGTTTTGTCAAGACAAAGTTTTTGGCTACTTTCATGTTTTATTGGAGGAGACAAACTATAATGTTGTAAATATTGAGGCAGACATGCCTCTTGTGTCCCACCCTGAAATGTCGGCCTAAGGCTGATGAGGAACAGTGAAGTTGAAATAGCACCAACAAAGGGAATCACACAGACTAAATAGACAAGGGAGGCAGGTAATGAGGGACAGGTGGACATTATCAAGAGGGCAGGGAGTGAAGTAGCATGAGCTGGCATAATGACGAGGATTGTGAAATGAGAGACAAAGGTAAGTACCAAAACAAAACAGGATTTTTTATTTATTTTTTTTAATGGAGACAAAAAACATATCCTTAATCTCTGGACCAGGATGTACCAATGTTAATACTTTTTCTTTAGTAATCAATACTACAATAAAAACTGGAGCTTCCAAAAAATGTTAGGACTATTTAAAAACACAAATTGGTGCACAAAATCTCACCAGAATGCCGTAAATTATGTGTAAGGTAATGGCATATGTGTTCCTCCCAGTTTTGAAACAAATCGTACGTCTTTGACCGCTGACGTACCGACAGTTTATGGCATTTGTGAGTTGGCTGAGGCTGATTATGATTTGTGATATTGGACTTTATAGATCAGATTGAAAGTGAATTGAAATTACTATTTGCACAGCCATTTGGGACATGCTTTGTGATTGGGCTTTGACTTTATTAACCTGTAAAGCACTTTGGGTGGCATGTGGGTATGAAATATGCCATATAAATGAGTTTGCCTTGCATTGCTTTGCAACAGAGGGGGTTGCGAGGTTGGGAGAGAGCTCTAAAATGATACCTCGCTCAGGGCACCAAAATCCAGGACCAACACAAGTTTTCCAAGTTAAACCGAGGGGAAGAGAGAAGAGCCGAACAGGGTGAGTGAAGTCCATAACTCACTTTATTTTATTGGTTTAAACCACAACAAGCTGATATCTAGTTGCAGGTCATGACCTTGAATCAGGACATAGTTGTCAAAGTAATTTGTAATCATTTCCACCAGTCATTTTCATGTGTTTGCTACCTTTATATTTATTTTATTCAAGAAAATTAAAGCAGCCAGCTGTGCGCTCAACAGAAACTAAAACTTTTACTCATTAACTGCAGTACAGTCATGTTTGTTTCTTGCACCACCACGCAGTCCATGGCCTGTTCAGGTTCTTTCCAGGGAACTGTGGTCTCCAAACAGGTTGTTATGAATGCATTAGTAGGTCTTAACTCCCAGGGTGCACCTGTCAACATCATTAAAACAAGAAGTCCCTCATCCCAGCATCCCTTCATCTGTCACTCCCGTCATACATTGTTGCCTAGTTGCCCTCTCATAGACGCCTCCACGTATACAGTAGGGATTAGCGAGGTTATCTCCTTTGAAATAAGACTAAAATAGGGTTACAGGCTTAAGCTTGACCCTCACTGATCCAGCAGTAACTCAAGGTTGACAAATGTGCTTGAGTGAAGGCATTATATTTGTGGAAAATATTATTATCATTAATATGTAAAGTCTCTAAAATCCCCGGTTTTTAAATTACCATTAAAAGAAACAACCCAACACATGAGACATGTCTGTAATAGGCTCCTGAAGCTGCTACCTGTCCATGTAAGAAGGAAAAAAGTAAAAACCTTTCCATAATTTAAACAGTATAAAGCATTTCTACTCACTGCCACAACAACACACTCCCTGCCTTTATTCTTTCTCCCTAAATTTCATTGAACACATTTTATTGGTTTTCTTTAACTTACTTAAAGTCCAAGGGTTAAGGGTTAGTGAGGGGTCACTGGAGCCACTCCATCCAGTGGTAGATTAATCAGGATTAGTACGGGATGGGTTAAGAGGTCAACTCTAAACTTAGTTTTGGGTTTTAGCTATTTTTATAAGCCAGCTACTGCAGCTATGGCAAAAATAGCAAAACACACCGAGCAAAATGCAACTCATCTATGAACATTTTGTGGCGGATTAGGGGCCGCACACGTGAACAGGATAAAAAACGACGACAGTTTTTCCTTGACAAGGACAGTTCACAGTCAGGCCAAAACTGAAAAAATGCTGGCCAACATTCACAAATTATTACCAAGATGTATCTAAATTTTAAAAGAAAAATCAATTGTTACACAATGGAAAACAGTAATACAACCCCCCACCCATCTCCAGCTATTGGTATGAACTTAAACTTAAACTTAATTTGTACTATATGCCCATGCTATTAGTTGATACATTAATTCAATTCATTAAAGTGTGTCGATGCAATTGAGAAAAACCAAGAGCATACAAAAATGGTTCTCTAATTCAGAAACTCAAAATATGCATTAACATTTTTACAGATTTTGTTGCAGATTTTAGTTTTATTGAAACCCTGGCGCTATTCTGTGGGTTAGACTTTGCAGGGTAAGCTTTAGGAATATGTTTCAAAAAAAATTCTTAGGACTCAGAATTTTATTTTATTTTTTCACTCATTGGGCGAGAAAATAACCCCTCATACTCTCCTTTTAGACCTCACGTCCCAATCACTCTTCCATTACTTGGACATCACATTTTGACTGTTTCCAGACCTGTTTTATTTCCACCCTTACGTTACCAGAGAAGGAGCCATAATGCGTGTTAGTTTCATGTTTCTGTGCTGAAATATAGTCTGTCAGACACATTTCGAGGTCCCTGTGTGATAACATTTGTGTGGCAGTTGTGTGATGTTTTAATTTCGCCATCACGTTTAAAGAACATGTGCTTTAACCTTGGTATGACCACTAAAATGACTTACAACTAAATTTGCTTGTCCTTTAGAATGATGTTATCCGACACTGCAGATTCAATTATTTAGGATTGCACATCAAAGCATTTTATTTAACCTGCAGCACCGGGGTCAACAAACATGTATGTTAAATTATACCAAGGACGGTATGATAGAGAAGAGCTGTAGAGTCACATTGGAATAAAAAATGCACTGTGGGGAGTTCTGCTGAGAAATAATGGACATCGTTTCTAATGAATCTGTAGAACAAATAACTGATGATTTATATGACAACAGTTTACCATTTATCAAAGGCTTAATGAGCTACTCTGCTTACCCCACACCAAGGACTTTAATGAGTTCGGTGGCATCTCTGTGCCGTGCTCTAAGACAACTGGTCCAGCCACTGTGTCCAGATTTCTCTTTGGTCATTGGTTCAGGGTTCACACATAAGATAAATTACCGCATATTCAGTTATTATTTTGCAAAATGTAAACTAAATGTTGGCTTAGAGCACAATAAATATATAAAAACATATTGCAAGAATAAAGTATAATATTTAAAAATTTGTGTAGCACTGCAACCCTAAAACTGCATATGCTGGTTGTTCTTGTTTTTTTTATTAGTAATTTTACGTCTCTGAAAGTGGGAGCTGGTCTACCACTGCCTCGATCAGTTAGTTTGTGTTTTTGTATGACTTTGGTGAATATGAACTATCCCTTTAAATCACCAAAAATCATATGGTACTGTCCATTTGAAAAGTACTGAGCATTGGACTGTAAGCCTGGACTATAAATGAGATGTGGATTGTACTGCACGAGTTGATCAAGAATTTCCTGTTTTTTGCATTCTTCATTCACAAGAGACATGCGACATGTTTTCTCCATGAATTTGATGTAACACGAAGTGAGTCATTTATATACAAACAACAATTTTGTGGTTGAAGTAGGCCCAAACTGCCCAAATGCTCCTCTTTTTTCTCATTTTCCATGCAATTCATCACTGCATGCACAGCAACACTTGTCAGTTTACCAAAAGGCAGCCCCTTCAGTTTGTGTCCTGTTTGTCCCCCATGATCGAATTTCATCAGGCCAGTCAAATCAATGTCAGCTTAACTTCTTTCCCTTCATCGCATTTCATTTCAAGCAATCACCCCAAGACATTTTGTAACATTAAAGAACCGAGCGACCGTCCTCAGATGCCCACGTAAAGGTCACACCCACAAAGAGAAACAACTGTGGTAATCCACAAGGTGATACCTGACGGGGTCTGCTCTGAAATTCTCCATATTTATGCAGCTTTTCATTTCGACAGCAGTCCACAGATTGATTGTGGACTGTATTTAGAGGGGTCACCTTATTTTCTGGTTTGTCCCACGGTCACACTCCGCCTTTCACATCCGATATCTCCCCACTGTCCTGAGTCTGATTCATTTCGCTTGGTCAGTGTGTGTTTGTGTTGTTCATCTGTGCAAGAGATGCACGATGTCCTGGCCTGTTGGGCGAGAGCTTCCTGGGAGCCAAAACAGTGGACTCTGATTAGAATGCAAGACCAGCCTTTCTCTGCTGTTTTGTCTCTGCGCGCGCGCACACACACACACACACACACACACACACATTATATTCCACTTTGATATTGTATCCACAAACTGTAATATCAATAAATATTATGCTGAGATATGATGTAGACCATAGGTAGAGTACTCATTACATACTTCTTTTAAACATGAATTTCACAGTCTTCTGTAAAGGTATACTCGACTTGATTTAGATCAAGCTTTGTTTATTTACAAACACTGAAGTCGACAGCAAAAGGTCAGAGGTTATTATGCATTGCAGTGGAAATGGAGTCATCTCATTACCCATCTTCTTCAAAGAGGGCACAGCAGGAGCGCTGCCTCTATGAGCTGAGCTCAATATTGAAGTCTGTACAGCAACAGAAAAGTCGATTGAGATTAGCTCTGTGAGGTCTCTGTCTGTGCTTCACAGGGGGCCAGTTTCAGTGTGGGATGGTAACTCAGTGTTAGTGTTTATCTCTATCTTGGAGCCTAAAGTGATCTTTTCAGTAAGTGTTTTTTCATCCACCTGTTTTATGCACATTTTTTGATTTGCATATAAAAGAAGCTGAAAGCTGTTAAAATGAAATATATTGCAAAATCCTGATGTGGAAACATTGGTGTATTGATAAAAGCAGAATGTGACAGAGTGCAATGGAAACATACTCGCCAAAGAAATGATGATGTACTAAAAGCGTTTTACTTAAATGTCAGACTGCAGCTTCCGCTCCCAGCTCAGTCACCAGAAGAAAATGCAAACCACAGGTACGTTACTTTTGCATGTTTCAAATGTAACAGTTCAAGGTTTCTGAAGTGGTATAGTTCTGATTATATGTGTATGAGCTGACTTTGCCATGGGAAGATGGAGGGGATGATGAATGGTTTATTTGCACTGCATTTGTTGTGGGCATTTTAATTCATCCATCCCTAACTGTAACCAGGTGGTTTTGTGCCTAAACATAACCACACATTAACCACAGTATTGTTGAAACATAAAGAAACATAAATATATCCACTACAATGCATAATAATGTACAAAAGTAACATATCTATAGTTTACAGAAACACACAACGCCAACAGTTATCCTGGGGAATGGGTGCTGCCCCACCAAAGACAAGAAAACATAAATTTTTGTGGACTGATTAAAACCTTTAAATTTTCAGTGAAGGCGATTTTGGGGAAAGACTTTTGATATTTGACCTCAACACTTAAACAAATACATTCCTCCTGGTAATATCGACAGTTCTATTATATTTCATTATATTAGCATGTTGACAGCTTGTGGACAATGAGGAGATCTTTGCTGAAATTTGACAAAAAGTGTATTAGATTAGAATCTGCACCTTTAATATGTGAAACAAACAGAAATGCCAACTCTTGTTCTCCACCTTTGGGGTTTGACTCTGTTATTATGTGCATCTTCATCTGACTGGTGAATCAGTGTCACTGCTTATCTCAGGGAACCGATTTCTAATATTCACATTACAGTCGTGTATGGATATGCACAATAATGCAACTGACATACACTGATGATATGAAACAGGTAAAAGCTGCAAATCTTCCTCACATTCAAGAAAATATCCAGTAATCAGCAAGTGCTAGGTAATTATTAAACCTGTTATCGATTCACTTTCAGTTGATTAGACAGTTGATCCTTGCAGGGTCGCGTGGACCGTTATTCTGAGCAGGCTGCATGCAGCAGTTTGTCTCTGCTTCCACAGGGATCACACTGAAGACAAGAGACATTTCCTCTGCCGAGCTGGATATTTTTTTTCTTATTCTGTCTTGTTTCTTGCGTGTGGTACCCAGATGTGCTGTGAGTCACTTTAACCTTTCCCGAGCACCTTGCCTTCACATAGCATTTAACCTCAGATATGACTGCTGGACGTCTCCGCTGACCCTGCGGTAGAGGTTCGAGGCTTCTTGTTATCTTGTTACTCGCACTCTCTTTCTTTCTCACACACACACACACACACTCATATATATTTTGTTTCTCCCTTGGCAAAAAGCCTTTCTATCTCCTGTATTAGCAAAAGCTGAATTCTGATTATCAGCAAAAGCATTTCGAGAGCGTTCCCAGAAATAGGGGGACAAACACGAAGAAATGAGAGATAAATTGAGCAGCATGAGGGTGTCACTAGATAAAATGAAATATGAATATCGGTGTATTAGCCACCTTGCCATCTCCCAGCTCTTCACAACTCACACACCCTTTTATTGATGAACTGTCAGCAGATGGTGTTCATCATCTTCTTCATAGAGCTGCCTGTTTGGGAAATACTGAGCATACGACTGGATAAATGATTCTTGGATTATACTGAACAAGTTTTCAGAGTTTGCAAACTGATGTTTTGATATAGTTTTGCTGTTATTTGATGTGGACCCCAATGACTTTGATTTAACAATAATTCTCTATGCTCATCCTTTGTTCACACTGGAGTAATGAGAGAAAGTTTTCTTCATGATTTGAACATAACAAGGAGTGAGCAAATGATATACAAAAGGTCATCTGGGGTTGAAGTATTCCTTTAACTCCCTTTCGAGACCATAATATTGTGAAGATCCGTAGAGTTATTTGATAATTAGACAAAACCTGTATGTATATCTCAATGGGAATATGCAGTAGAATGAAGCTAATTGATTTTTCAAACATTTTACAGCCCTGATTAATTTATCAGTAGGATCTTTTCCTGTGTGTTCCTATACACAACAAAATAAACAACAAGATTAAAATTCCCCCAACATCTGCACAATGTAAAGTACGCACACAATAGGGGACTAACATGATTAGAAAGGCACAGAGCACCACAGGTTTGCCTCAATCCAATTGAACTTCACAACTTAGAGATAATTGCTGCGTAAACTGCTGATTAACTGCAGGGAGAGGCGTATTAGATCAGATACAGTAAGTGGGGGATGTCATTAAATTTATCATAAAAAGTTCAATTTGTGGCCTCGCCAATAATCGTTTTCAGGCACAAGTGTGATTTAGACTTCTTCTCTCAAGTTTTTGACAAGGATTCATTTGTTACTGTGGGTAAACACGATAAATGTACGCGCTTCATGCAGACATCCTTGTCTTGGGCTACATTTCTTATGATATCTAACATATGACACGCTTAGCTGTGGATGAATAAACCACCCCACGAGAAGCTTCATATCTTTAGCCTCTCATCTGAATCCCTCCCTCTGACTGACTCACGGCTTTGATCCCACACACATGCAGCAGGGGGTCTCTAGGGGGGTCTCGATCGGCAGATTATCTTATAACTACATCAAGGACGACATAGAATATCCCTTAACCAGACCAACTCTTCCACTCTAACGTTAATCTGTCTGAATGAGACAGGATTAATACTTTCCCAGAAATGCCAGCCTACAATGTGTAGGGGCAAAAGGAAAACTGACATCCACCTTCTGATCCTCTGAAGGTCAAGACCTCGTACACAGTAAGTCTGAATCAGTCCTGAACTGATCCACAGGCTTTTATGTCAAACAACAGCAAGTTCACAGGGGATGTAACAAACTAGTTTTGAGCTCATAAATTCTTTTTTTGAAAGCTAGGGAAAAATGTCTAGGGAAAAAAGAAAAATGCTAGTGAAAAACTATATTTATAATGATCATACTACATATTTAAAATTATGTTACTGAATTGTTATATATTTTTCAGTGCTTTTCCTAGGTTATTTTATTGATTAATTTTTGGTTAGACTTTCATCTAATTCTAAGGTAATTTCTTGAACTTTTGTAATTATTTCTTTATTTTGGGGTTATTTCTTCCTTTGTTGCTCATTGCCTTCTTCCCATGTTGAAGAAGGCAGTTTTGATTGTCTGATGTGTATGGACTTATACCAGCACAGTTAACATTTAGGGTTCCACAACAGTCTTAAAATGAGTGATGTATCTGTATAAATGTGTTAGGTGATACTTTTTCCTTATAACAGGCTGGTTGTACTTTAAAAAAAAGATAAATATGCAGCTTTAATTTGAAAGAGTTCATTGATTCTAAGGAACAAAACATTCACTGAGAACAAGTCCTTTCAAGTTTAGCAGAGACTCATGAATACTCAACCCATTTTCATTCAGATATCCTGAGATGAGAGTTCAAGGGATCCCTTTGAAAATGGCCATGTCAGTTGTTCCCTTGCCAAAATCTAACCTAAATTTGGAGCTTTATTTAGCCCCCCCCCGCCAACAACTTGTGTCGGCATTGTTGTTAGAAACGCATGCCTTAAGTTGTCTAGTTTTATAAGGTAGCTTAAAAACTCCCAGCCTCCTAAAGACTAATAACGGCCTCTAATTATTTTCGCCAGGGGGGGCTATGGATCCCCTGGCTGCCCCCTAGTGATGGCACTGCTCTACAACACTGCATTTTCATGATTGATCTAATAACAGTCAATGTATAGAAAAAGTATTATTTATTTAGAAAGCCAAAAACTCAGTTAATATGCTTCACTGAAACCGTGATGATGTGATTTGATCAGACTTGATTGACAGTGAAAAGGAAGTACAGAAATCTCTTACATGAAATAGGCAAAACTGTAACAAACTTTGGCTTTATTTAGGTGATAGAAAATGCACCTATTTTGTTTGTAAATTAATTGTTTAAGTTAATTTTCGGTCAAAAAAAGAGTTAAAAATAATGGGATAATTCCAAATTCTTAGATAAGAAAATTTGCTGATTTTGCTTGTCTGCCAATTTCCTCATATTTTACAGAGCAATCAATCAACTGACAAAATAATCAAACACATGAGTGTACAAGAAAAATAATGAATAACTGCAGCCCTTGAACTTACAGTAAGGAGCTGAGTGAGAAAATATGTTTCCAGGGCTTTTACTGGCACATGAGTCTTGTAAAACCTTGATGTGGATTTTATGATAATGTTTCTCTCCCCTAATACATTGCATGTTTGTTTGTCTTTATTGCTCCTTGGTTGTCACAATTTAGATGTTTGGGAATAAAAAAGAGCTGCTAATAATTATTTTCATCACTGATTAATCTGCCACTTATTTAAAGAGAGACAGATAATTAGTATAAGCTACAGATTTTGATATCACAAAATGTTTTGGAGCAATCTCATCTCTAGAAAAAAAAAGAGTGTGACTTTTCACATTTTAACACCACTTTCTAAACCAACTGCATAATATGATCATTTTGCAAAAGTTAACTACCAAACAATAATTACTCTGCCAAAACCAGGAGGTCTGCAGACTCATGAAATCATCCACTAACTGGACTGAACACAGCCAACAAGTGAAATAATAATGTCCAATCCCTAAATTGGTGAAGCGCTGATCTCAAAACAACTTTATGGAACGACGCCGGAAGTCAAAGCGGAAGTCAACAGCAGGATTACTTTTCCCAACTTCAAGTTTGTGGTCGGTAGGAGCTAACACGGCCAAGTGCTGGGAGGACAGTTACCAAAAAATTGATACGAAGAGCGGCTGTGGAGCACACATTGACCGATATTCTGCCTGGAGTCGCATGTTCACAGGTGAGCTTTATAGCGAAAATGCTGTTTATTTAAGCAGCGAAGGTAGAAGAAGCTAACATTAGCAGGTAGTAAGCTAGCTGGTTAGCTAGCAAAACAGCAGCGCTGTGTCAACAGAGTAATATCAACACCGCGTTTATACATTACATTATACATACTAGTATACATACTAAACCTAGTTAAGTCCAAGAGTTGCCATAAGTAATGCTAGTACGAGATTTTTCGCCTGTAATACCGCAATTTAAAAATACCTTGTCACTCTTCAGTGCAAGTAGCTTACAACAGTTATCAAGAAAATCTACTAAAGGTTAAAACACACTATGCAAATTAGCTTTGCCATTGTTACATTATTGTGTATTACCACATTTGATTTTGTAAAAAATAATTATTTACGCAGTAACATACACAATGTTATATAATGCTGGAACTGGCTGCAACAGTAGCCACATTTAATACCATATCTTCTTAAAAACAATACTTGAGTAAATGAACTTTTACTTTTCATCACTGCAGTCCTGCAATAAATCCTTAACTTCATGAAGGTTACTCAAGGTTGGGAAATTACTTATGAGATGTAGGTTATCCTGTAATGTGACACTTATTTACCTCATTTGATTTGATTACTTTTCTATTACTTTTCCAATAAAAGTTGTAAAACAGACAATGAAGGCAAAAAGACCTAAAAAAAATAAGTGCAAAAGTGTAACACTCAATTTTGTATATCAGAAACATGCCAAAAAGATGGCATTCCTGCACTGTGAAAAGATGTAAAGCTACAGAATTAATGTTATAGTCTTACATATGAGCTTTTTACTGACAATTATATATTTGGATGTTGTAATAACAAAAATTTTGTAAAGTAACTGTAATTTCATTCCATGTCTTTTTCTCATTTACTGCAACTGATTACAGCATTTTTTTGTGATTTGATTGTGTGATTTTAATTCCATAACTCTGTAACTAGTTACTGCCCATTGATTGAACTGTACATAAGATGTAGTTTGAACTTAATTGCAATATATACTGACAGGGGTTTCTGTTATGGTCTCCAAACTATTTATTTATATAAGTGAGTGCAGGTTAGATGACAAGCTCTTTATAATGCAGTACTATTCAACAGCGCCAAAAACTGCAACCTCTAAAATGATTCTGTGGTTTTTTAAATCAGTTTATTTATTTATTTAGTTAGTTAGTTATTTAATTTGATAGGGACGGACCATACAAATTGAAAATGGAAGATATCAAGTTTACATACAATAACATGCATCCAATAAACACCTCTATAATACAACTTTAACAAATACTGAATATACTGACTTTCATGACAGTTTGATTTATTACAGGACTGTTGTCTTAGACTGCTTTAGTTTTGGCCCAGTGTACCTACATTCACTGAAATACAGTGCAAAAGGATAAATGTATCAATATAAACTGCAAAATCCAGCAAATCATTAGTGTTTATCAAAGTAAATTAACAAGCACTGTGTTTAAGCACAGTTTTGAGGTACTTGTACTTAAATTCATGCTACACTATACTTTTATTCAACTTCATTTCAGTGGGAAATATGATCATTTTACTGCATTATGTTTATCTGACAAACATAGGTAGCTGTTACTTCTCAGATTTTTCAGAATGTCTTTCATAAATAAACAAGATGAACATCTTAAGTACAATGGGACCCAACCCAAGGTTTTTAAGTAGAAATATGAATACTCAAGTACATTGCAAGTCAGGGATGGATCTACAGGTCCACCCAGATTGACAGTTGCCCACCCTATTTGATTTAAGAAAACTCAGTCAAGTCACAGTAGAATTTCATGATGCTGACAGGGTGGGAAAGCTGTCAATCTGTCAGACAGCAGGTTGAGAGATAAGCAGCAGGCGGCGCTTCTTTTCCGGTCAGCTGCCATGATTCCACTGCAGAAGAAGAGGGAGCAATAAGATAAACAAGCACCTGTCAAACCTCAAACAGTGATGTAAAAACATGATGGAAATATGGTGTTTCTGTTTGTTTCCTCATAGCTCCACACTGATCTACTATTTTCATCTGCTGTCATTGTTTGTCTTGTCAGCCAAGCAGAAACCTTTTTTTTTTAAAGTCTTTATTTCAAACTCTCAACATTTATGTCAGAATCATGTTCATACAGATGAAACTTTTAGAAAACACAATGAAAAGCTCTGTGATAGTGGAAACAGCCACCGGCTCATTGATATGCCTGGAATATAGTATGATACTATAGTACTTGGCATACCAAAATGTATGATTGGTCCTCCATTTTTTTCATCTTGTATCATTTTAAATCATATCTAAGCTTACAAAAACCCAGGCCCATTCAGGCTTTTTCCAGGCTCACTCAAAAGCCACATTCTGGATCTGCCACTGGTGAAAATACCTTAAAATTTAACTACTCTTAATTGAACTTGGTGGCTTTCCACTACTGATATTTAATGTCCTACCAAGATTCATTCAAAAAAGATATAATAGGAAGAAGCAGCAAATTCTCATATTTTAGAAGCTGGAAATAAAGAATGTTTGTTACAGCAGCTAGATAAAAAAACTTGAATGACAAATTGATTTTGCAAATTGTTGTACATTAATATTTTCTGTCAATTGAGTAATCATTCTAGCTATACCAATAGCTGTAAGCATACATTTAATTACATGGGTCATGTTGTGCAATAATTCCCCTCTAAGCTCAAATGATATCACGCTATGAACAACTGCAAGCAACAGACTGCTCCCTGACATGGGCAAATAAATGAATATGAATAAAGATTTTTTATTTCATTCACATACATCTTGATAAACAAAGATTAACTCAAACAAATGTTCTCACAGTCAATAACTGAAAAAGAAATAGGCTAAAGCCAAAGGCTTATTTTATCCTTTTCTATATCAACCAAACGATAACTCAGAATATCAGCAATACCAAAGAAAATAAATAAATAAATGCGTTATACTCTAAATTATAATCCTCAGTTATTTTACATTTTAATCATTTTAGATTATAATCTGCAATCATTTTACATTGTAAGCCTTTTTATTAAAGTATTGGGTGGAAGTATCCAGACATTTACTTGTAAATAGAAATATATGAAAAAAAAACTCCGTTACAAGTAGAAGTGCCGCATTTTGCAAATTAATTAAGGTAAATTATTGCTAGTATTTTAGAAACACTGTTTACTGCAGGGCAGTCTGTAATCTACAACAATGGGTCAAGTCAAGTGATCGTGATTGTTAAGTTATTTATTTATTTTTAAAGACTTTTTGGGGGCTTTTTGCCTTTATTTTTACAGGACAGGTATAGCCTGAAAGGGGGAGAGAAAGGGGATGACATGCAGCAAAGGGCTCAGGCTGGAATCGAACCTGCGGCCACTGCAGCAAGGACACAACCTTTGTACGTGGAGCGTCCACTACACCAGGTGAGCTACTGGGTGCCCTTGTTAAGTTAAATTTTAATCTGCATAACTACTGTAGCTGTCAGGTAAATGTAGAATAGTAAAAAGCACAATGTAGCCTAGTCCACTCTGAAATGTAGAAGTCTACTAGTGACACATACTTCCTCATAATCTCACTTACTCAAATTGCTACTTCGGCCTCATGCTGCATCTGATGTTTACATTTTACCAGCATGTGATGAGAGTATTGAATTCTAATGTAATGAGAGAAAATGATATATGATTACATAAGTGCACCACAGATCATGACGTGTGTTATATCATCAGTTCACAAAGGAAGAGAGCAGCCGGTTGATAAGGTCAGTTGTGGATGACTACTTTCTTTCAGGGAACTGCTTACAACAATAAACAACTACAGTGCAATATTGTCGGATTATATTTGATCTGAGGGACTGACGTCGGCTTTGTCTTTGAGCATGACTGACCTGAATCTGGTCTGACAATCTCGCATGTGAGGGCATCTGGTTTTCACACTCTATACAGATGAAAGACCACATTTATGTTGATGATCTATAAAGTATGATAGTCTGCGTGTATGTTCTTGACACCCAAACACATTTTCCCATCTTTCCAGCACCCATAAAATCTGACAAATTGATCTTACTTTAATAATCTTGAAAATTAATTGCCTTGAAAAATAATATATAATAATAACAACAACAACAATAATAATAATGATAATAATAATATATATTAATAATAATAATATATATATATATATCTCAATCAATGTTTACTTGATATGTAAGCGTTAAGATTACTTGAAATTAAGCTGTATTTACTTCATTTTGTGAAGTTGTTGCAACTTAAAAATGACAGTCGTCATTATCTGGTTCTCTCTTTAGTGTGAGCAACTTCAGTAAATAGTCTGATTTAACTTGATCATGACCAAGAGGATTTTGCCATTGATGAAGTTAGGAGATCTATGAGTTCTGTTTTTAACATGTTTAAGAAAATATAAATATGATTGAATATGATTATTAAGGAGACACAACTTAATTCTAAGTAAACTAAACAATTACAATTACAAACAATTAACACAATAACATAACAGTAAAATTGACTTACTTTGTTTTTCAAGGTAGTTGGTTTCCTCGATATTTTTTTTTTGGTAAAATAATCTTTTCAGATTTTACTGTGAGATGTGACTTTTGTGTTTTAAAAAATTGTATTTGCAATATGTAACAGCAACACGTCCTCCAAATATAATGGCAGCACTTATTTTGGACATTTTGTTCCACAGTAGTAGGCTGAACTGCTCATCTTCTCCCCGTGCAAATAGCAGTGTCATTATCTCAGCAAAGTGATGCTACTTTTGAAAGCGTGAGTTGAAAGTGTGAGCATTTTGTACCTGATTGTACTTTTTTGCACATGGCTGCTGTGGTTTTGCAGGAACACATTGTGTTGATGCATTCAGTTTCCCCGTGTGCCTAGACGGACTCAAACCCTGGTCATTCAGTATCAGTTAGTCATCACTAAAGTAAACTGTAATCTGGTCAGTTGGAGGGCAAAAGGATGTAAGAGGTTTCCCTCTGGTGTGGAGCCCTATCCTAGACTCCATGGACATGTGACACCTAATGCCTCCTACGTAACAGTAAATAATCCTGCCATCGTTAAACCCAGCCAGATTAAAACAAATCCCTTATGAATTGAATTTTTTGTTGTAGTTTTCATAACCATATTAATGATATTATTGTGATTCTCTGCTTCGTTTTCAATTCTGTGGATCATCCAGACAAGGATGTCAACAGATTGCAGGACTGTTGCGGTCGGCGCATACAGAGCAGCATCAGGCGTATGCGCATCGCGCCATAGGGAAACAAACAACAGTGTATGGAACCCAAGCTGGCTAACGTAGCACGTTCAGATGTACAAAATGTGTGTTTGTAATTTAATGGATTGAGAAGTGAATGACCTCTGCAGCCTGTTAAGTCTAAGCTGTGGAATCCGGAACCGTCTGTTAGACTACATAAGCTTTTTTCCCCCGAATAAAATATGAAAGGGATCTGATGTAATTCTATTATGGTCCTGCTACTGCTGTTCTCTGCTAGTGCTTTTACTATCACTTCTACTACTTCTGTTATCATGGAAATTACTAAAACTACCACTTATACTATTTTATCGTGACTGAATTTGAATTTTCTGGTGTATGTGTAATACTTTACTTTCTCTTTCCCCTGTCTTCAGGGAGGTCAGACTCCAGGCTGAACTACAGGGCAGACCATTTGCAGAGGGGGCGCCTACACTCGGAGTGCAGGTGATCCATTATTTCCTCATGTGCTGTGTCCTTAATGCATTAACTGCAGAGTTCAGTGTCACACGTGGGAGGAACATTGGGCTGTTGTTCACTGCGCAGTTTCCTTTTCAAGCTCAGTATTTACAAGACTCCATTATACAAACTTCATTTGTCCCCAAGGTGACAATTTACAAAGGCAGGTAGAGTTACACTTGTAGTTAGCAAAAAAACAACGGCATTAAAATGCAAGGAAAGCTGCACACATTGTAATACAAGTATGACAGATAAATGCAAAATTAAACTGTACTGAATAACATATTGGATGAGGAACTTAAATGAAGTCTTTAAGTTAAGATGGAAAAAGATGAAAAACACTGACGCAATTAATTGAAATAAATAAATAGATAATAAAAAAGGGTTGAACAAACCAAACTGCAGGCCCACAGTAAAACATTCTATGTCTGCCCTGTTTTCTTTTTTTTTCCCCTCATTTGTCTATTTTTCTCTTTTATTTTAGTGTGGATAAGTTACCAGAGATGTGTACCTATGCTTGTGTGAAACTTTTTGTTTTACATACCTTTTTTTTCAATACATAATATGATTGTTGAATTAGTTTGGTTTGTTTCTATTGTTTTCCAATTTATACAACTCAAATACACACAAGAAAATAATAAGTCGTTTCTTTTGAAGCAGTGACACAGCTACAAAGTTATTTTTGCTGACTGAAAAGGTGTAGTCCTTGGCTTATTGTGCCCACTCTTTTTACATCACTGTTTTGTACTGTTCCCTTTAAATTTGTACAATGAAAATGAAAAAAAAAACTAGATGAATAAAAAAAAAAAGAATAATAATAATAATTTTTTTGTAAACATACAAGTTCCTCTTATTTCATACTGACTCACTCCAGGCATCTTCATTTTTACTTTACAATAATTGTGCAGTTTTCTAAGTTTACCAAATCTCTAAATTTGAGACTGTGGATTTATAAATGATTTGTTGGTTGTTTCTTGGTAAAGCTCTTTTTACTATTCTTATAGCTTTCTTCTGTGGTCTAAAAATTGGATTTGTTTTGCATGTATTTCCCCTAGCACAGGAGGAAATATAGGATATGATAATTAAGATAATACTACTGCAAAGTACGTTATACACATCATTGAAACGATGTGAGAATGAAGATGATTAAATAGTGCAATGAATAATGGTTTTACCATCAACTTCCATATAGAAATCCGTAATTGTGACATAATTCTGATCAGAATTAGCTAAATAATAGTTCATATTTTAGTTACAATTTCCCAACTATCTCTCCAACAAGTTACCACTGACAATAACTCCCAGTCCCTTTAATTTCTGTTGCAGCGTGTCAACACATCTTAAACTCTCCCTCTCCACTTCTTAGGTCAACAGATTAATTTTCCCATCTGTGGCATTCACAAGTCATATTGTGCAGTTGACTCAGCCCCTTGCATGACAGATGTCTTATGCAATCCTGATATAATCTGGCATTAAGGTTGGACTGATGGAGACTTTGTGAATTATTTGTCTTTGTACCGTCGTTGTTGTCTTAAGTAGTAGATATTTGTGGTATCTTTTACACGCAAGTCCCAGATTCTGAGAAAGTGTTTTCACTGTGCCCCAGTTCCTCAGATGTCATATGAAGTACGCTGAACTACTCTTAAGGACAGACAGCAGCGTTGTTTGTTTGTTTTAAGCTCCACGGTTTTGTGAAATTATCTCACACACAGTTTTGTATACCGCCACTAGGCAGCATTTTATGCATTCATAAGATTTCTGACTGTAGAACTAAAGATAAAGGAAATTGTAGTGTCAAGGGTTTCATTTTTGTGAAAATCCTGAATACATAAAATGAGATTGGAGCCTCACCAGGGAGAGGAAACCCTTTTAAGGGGTTAAACATAAGCGTGTTAAAAAAAAAAAAAGAAAAAAAAGAAAAGCCATCTGCGTGACCTGACATCCCCCCTCATGTTGCAGGACCTGCCCTCTCTGCTTTGACAGAAGCTATGCGATAATCAAATGGTTTCCCGTGTCATCAGGAGGAAGTATTACATCACAGAGTGAATGCACATGTACAGATGTGGTGGAAAAGTAACCAACCAGACACTGATGACCTGCCTGAAGTAATAATGGGCACACTGAGTGGCCATGTGGCTGTTATGCAGTCAGTCAGTCCACAGCAGCAAGGTTTGCACGACTTTGTACCCAAAGGTGCCTTAACTAACACAAAGCAAAAGTACATTATGATCACTGTTTCTAACCTGAAGAGGGCTGTAACAGTTTGTTTACATAATGCAATTCATCCGATATCTCAACAACTATTGGATGGATTACATCGAAGCTTTGTGCAAACAGTCATTATTCCCAAACATTGTGTCCTAATAATTTTAGTGATGTCTTGATTTTTCTTATAGCTCCCCCCAAGAGGTTGGAATATGTGGATTTTAGTAAAATACTCATCATCTTTTGAATAATTGCCAAGAAATTGTTAAAGAAATTGATGTTTCCCTAAGGATGAACCGTAATTACTTTAGTGATCTTACTGAAGTTTATTGTAAAATACCTTCATAACGAAGAACACTAAAACACTTTGTGTTTATTGCTAAGCAGTCTTGAAACCTATAGATTATCTATCTAATGACTGACAATATTTTGGGAGATATGACAAGACTTCCTCTTTCACGCACTGGCCATTTCATCTGATTTCTGTAAACAGATGTGTGCAAATCAAATGCAGATAAATAAGAAAAAAGCTAAATTGTCATTGATAGCTGAGATTTCATTTTGACCTATGCTTTCCACCTCTTTGCTCTCCACATGCACTGTTTACCTTCCAATTAAACGTGATTGGTCAGTACTGTTCAGATTTTAAACAGAAGCCAGAAACCTTCCCTTCTGCATACGTATCCAGATATTTGTTTAAAGAGATTTGGTGCAAATTAGCACATGCTAGCATGCTAACACTAAATTAACAGTTAACTCGGTAAATAATGAACCTGTTAAACAGCATATTAACACTTAATTGTGAGCATTAACTCAAAATAACACAGTGCTTAAGTACAGCCACACGAAGTGAGTGTACACTTTTTTTTTAACACGGGAAAACCTGCAAAAATAGGTGATAGACTCCCTGTCATTGCCAGTAAACATAGCTGTGTACACGGCTCTGCAGCAGACGGGTATACCTTTCTGTGTGTTTTTGTTGGTTGTATTTTCACTGGTGTGTTATGATTGGCGTCATGGATGGAGGAAAAACAGGTTAGTACACAATAGAAAGCAGCATGGAGGCCAGTGAAAATGTTATAGTGGCTACTTCTTAGTCTCTGTTTGAAACTTGGTGCCGACTAAATTGGAACACTGTTTTAGGTGCTGCTTGGGCGCAGACGGACAGTATTTTGTGGTGGTGGTGAGTCACTGAATCTCAGCAGTTAAGGGGCTAAAATTACTGCATTCACCTGGGTGTTGTATTTCTCTGCTGATCAGAGCAAGAGCTGATAAATTACTCTGACTGCTGCAGTCATTTGACCTGGTTGTGAATGCTAATTGTTACCTTTTCCATTGCACACAAAAGCCAGATGTTAGCAGGCGTCTGTGTTTTTTTTTTTTTGTAGGGTGAGAAATGGGCTTTAGTATTTTTGTGAAGGGCATTGTTCAACCACACAATAAACATATTCTCAAACATCTTTCTTAAGGTTTTAACTGTTACAAAAAAATTATATTAGTTGTAAATCAACCGTTTTGTTTTTCTACAGAAATTCTGCAAAGTGAAAAGGCCATTGAATCATCTGAGATGGTGCTTCAGAGCTTCTTTAGATTGAGAAGTGGAAACGCAGAGCTCTCCTCGCTGTGTGTTGCTATCCAGCTCACACCCTGTCGATTCATCCATTCATATGCAACCAAGCGTGCCATGACGATTTACGCAGCTGACACGTGGCAGCCATTAATCAGGTATTCGCCCACGACTGGGAGTGGTGATAAGACCAGTGGTTAAGGATGAATGCCGGTGGGGATGAAAAGGCCTTGTATTTTTCTCTCCTTTACAGTACATTTGTCATATTGATTTAATCAATTTACATAACGGCCAGGTGTGTGCTCTCTCTCCCTTTTTCTCTCCCATTCTCACGTGAGTGTGTCTTGGCATGTATACTGTGCCTAGATGTTGCACTGGAAAGTTTCTCTTTGTCATCCTTATATTGGAGGAAAGCTATTTTTGGATCCCTGTTTGCCTTTGGCTCCAACATAGGTGGCTCATACTTAACATGCACTACTGGCCAAACCTCAGGTGACCTGAACACGACAACCTCAGAGTTAAAATCATTGATTATATTACACAAGTGAGACTCTTTCATGGAAGCCAAATTCTTAACTTTAATTACGAGAACAGGACAAATTCTATTCTTCTTCTTTTTATACACTATTTCTAAATAATGTTTGCCGCACCTAAAGCCAGCGTACTGTGCTGGGTTAGTGATTTGTTTTGTGCAGCTAAAAGACAGATAAGGGTCTTAGTTGCGCTCTGAGGTTACTCTATTGAGGACTGACCTCTGTGAGGATACTGCACATTTCAAACCGTAGCACTCCAATCAAGCTCAATCACTTTCTGTCCCTCGTTGTTGATTCTCTTCTTTAAAAAAGTGGCTCCTGGAGTATAATGGAGTTTAACTGTATGTGGAACCAAGAGGCAGGTTACGGTGTATCAAGATTTTACTGCAGATGGGATAAATGGCTTCTTATTTTCTGCAACTGTTATCAGAGAGGAAGCAAGGTCAAATTCCTTAAAGAGAGGATTGTCTGGATTTGCTGTAATGCTATTTAACTCTGACCAGCTGCTCAACATTTATTTACCTCGACATTGGTGTCCAGTTGATTCCTTTAAAGTCCTATACCAAGAAATTGGTGACAAGGTCGGGGCCGATTATATCAGGGTTTCCCACACATTCATTCACTTGTAGTATACTTGAACCAACTGATCGAAAGGAGGTCTTGAATGTGATAATCAGAACGATTGTCCCTTAATTATCTTCCCTGCGACTCAAACTCAACCGACTGCCACTAAGGAAAAACATAGTCACGAAAAGTTGCAGTTGCATATTGAAAAATGGGACACATACATGCGATTTATAGTCAGCATCATGGCTGGGATTTAGATGCTTCATCATGACACATTGGACTAAAGGTGAAAATGAAGACACTTGAGGTGCTTGAGGCCTTGTACTGCCGTAATGTGGAGTCCAGCAAGTCATCTTTCACATTTTCTGCTGCAACACATGCAACATACAGTAATTTAGAGCCCGTCCAAGCTCAGTGCTAGTGGCTGGCTCAGCAAAGTCTTCTCTCTCATCTCACACAGAACAATATCCATTTTGTTCTTGTCATCTTCACATTATTGAGAACAGACACATTGTTATAGAACAGAAAGGTGTTGTGATGTGAGTTGTTATAGTGATATTGATTCTTGTTTTGTTTGCATTGCGTGTCCACAGGCAGAGCATGACGGAAGTGACAGTAGGAGTGTCTGTGACTCAGTGTTTATAATGCTTCTTATCCATGCAATTCCAACAGTAAGATACATTTTGTCAAATAGCTCAGAGTAAACACAGCAACAACCAGTGAGATTGGTCCTTGTCTATTATTTCTCATGTAATCATGCATATGAGACTTTATATACAGTCACACACATCAATTCTTAATTACATAATCCCTTTATATGATGGACTCCTGGATAAAGTCACTTATATCCTGATTATATGCAAGCACATTATTTCTTTTTACAAGACATGCACATTTTATAGAAAACAAATGAAAAAATAGCATTTGATTTTAATGTCTTATTTTTTTTCCCTGATTTTGCTCTAATTTGCATTTTAGCTGGAGACCTTGTTGTTGTTTTGTCTTTTTTAGAATACATAGAAATGCAGATTTAATTTTGGCATCAGGCTCTATCTTTCTGCCAACTGAGCATGCAGAAAATCAGCACTAACTGACTGGGGATTCATCCACAGGTGGATGGCAGCAAGCTGTTGCAGTGTGATTGCACACGAAATGGCAGCAGTAAAGATTGAGCAACTCTATTTGACAGCTCAAATAGACTTTCCAGTCGGTAATGGCACTGCACAAATTCAGCCAAGACATGGGCAGGTCAGGACAAGGCACCATTTAAGTTGTCAGGCTGATGTTGGTCTGCAGGCTGATTTCATTTCAGTACTCAAATGCGCTATTTAGATGTTTCTGAGAACTGTTCAGTCATGCTGAACACTGCAGGCATAATAATTGAAGCACCCAACCCAGATTATTTTTGCCTTATATCAATGAAAAGTGTGATTCTGACAGTTATCATGTCAGGCCAGTGTTTCACTTACCGTTTGTGAAGTACAGATACAGATGTGATTTAGTACTCCACTATGCATAACTGATGAACCCATCCCACCTTCAATTCCCAACACAAAAGAAAAGAAGAAAACAATTGAATAAATAAATAAATTAAACAAGAAAATTTGTTGCACAATCCAGCAACACTCAAGTCCAGACATAACTATAGTATCATATCCAGATTACAGTTCTCAACATGTGAGATGAATGGCTACCAGGCCTTATAAGAAGCTATTAAAGGCTATATACACCTTTCTTTCTTGCATTTGCATTTGTATGAGGAAAATCTGTGTAGTTCCCCTTCATACTCTGTATGTATTTTATATTTGTTCTTTTATGTCTTTTAATTGATTATATATTATTAATATATTGAATATTTTCTTATTTTCATGTATTATGACTAAAAAGAACTGTCTCTACATTTGAAGGATTTATCCCCAACATAATGTAGAAAAAGCCTCATCAACAGAAATTCCCCTCAGGCTGAATGTTCTGGAACATGAACTCCTGCTCTTCATACATCAGTCATCCGTAGCAACATTGAGACAGCGTGTGCCCTTAGTCCATCTATGCCATAAGTCAACATATGATGCCAAATTGAATTCTGATGAACAGCTGAAAAAAGGGTTTTTTTTGCTGACCTGGTGAAAGTCATTCATGCATTTATCTCAGAACGGCTGATTTACTGCAACACTCCCTCTGTCATTGCCTCAATTAAAAATCAAATTGCATACTTGTAGTTCATGCATTATGCTGCAGCGGAGCTTTATTTTTGCACGTGCATTGTTTGTCCTGCCTTATAACGTTGTTTTATCCAGTGTTATGAAGGACTAAGAAAGAAGAACAAATTTCTCAGTTGTTCTGTCATCTCTTGTAGTGCGCCCCTCCCCTGTCTTTCTCCTCTCTGTCTCTTTCTGTCATGTTCTGAATTTCAAGTTTGTCACCACCATCGTCTGTCCTTGAGCCTGACTCACTGGTAATTAAATTAGCAGGATGAAATACGCAGGTACTTCAACCGATTGATATATTTCCAAAGTTAACAGTCCTCTAGTTGACTGACATTGTTTGCTAATCAACTTTGTACACAGATCAGAACATGCACAGCCCCACATGTCTACGTGCTGATGGTAGCTTCATGTTTCCTGTCTGTGACTGCGACAGCACATTACAGATAAGGCACTATAGTGTCATAGTTATTCATGTGAAAGCTGTTTAACAATATATGGTTTAAGTATGCCTTTGCATTGTTAAAGGACAACAATTATTCCTTTCCAGATTTTCTGTCATATATATATATATATAATGTAACCATCTTGAATGTTCATATTATATCTGATTTAAGTTTCAAATGATGAGGTATGTAATAATAATCCCTGTGGGCAAAAACCTCAGGCGTAAGATTGTTCTGAATACTCTGTTTTCAATGTGTTTTTCTTCTATTAATCTGGTTACTTCTCCTTGTACACTACGAAAAGTATTTACATTATACAGCCTACATTGCTACGTATAACTATGCTATGTCACAGAAACATGTCATTTTGGTTGCTGATGTTAGTATCTTACCAATTTTGAATGCCTGGTTGTTTTTTAACGTATAAAATGCAGCTCTACAGCAATTCTCTGGCTGAAAGCAGACAGCTACATGTAGCTACATGGTAACATCAGGGACACATGTAATTTTGTACCCCTTTCCCACCTAAATGATAGCGTACACACAGGCTTTTTCAAACAAGAGTAAATCCGCTAAAAATAAGCTATAGACTACTCTCACATTGCACAGAGAGCAGAACTGTGTACATGGCTCTGCAGCAGACGAGTATGGGGGTGTGTGAGTTGTTTTGATGTGTCTGTTCAGAGGCAGGAAAACAGATCAACAGTGGTGGACAGAGGTCTGTGAAAACTTCACGGTGGATACTTCTCTTTATATTTCTCTGACTTATTCAGTCTATCTTTCAAAGTTAGTACAGACTAATATGGATCAGTGTTTAAGCTGCTTAGGAGGAGACAGACGGAAAAAGTGGCGGCACTTTCGAGTGGAGCTGAAATTACTGCGTTCACCCAAAAGTACGATCGTCATCGATCAGAACCAGAGGCAATAAATACCTGTGACTACTGCAGAGTCATTTGACCTAGTTGTGAATGCAGATTGTACATACTTCCATTGCATTGAAAAAGCCAGATGTCAGCGGGTTTTAGTGTTTTTTGTGCAGTGGGAATGAGGCCTTACGTAGTTGCTGATTTAGTTAATTTCTCCCCGATTTCAGATTATATTCTTGCTGGAAGATGTCCAGTTTTGTTTAGAGGCTTTTATTGGTGATTTGTCCACAGTAAAAAGTGCCTCTGTTCCCCATTTAAGTCACTTCCAGGACCAGAACATGCTAACCAATCAGAGCAGACTGGGCTTTTCAGAAGGGAAGGCTTAAAGAGATGAGCACTAAAACGGAGCCCTCTCAGACAGAGTATTGCAGTGCCCATGCAGATCTTTTTATATTTTTCTTTCCTCTGTGTTTCCAGCACCTCCATGTCTGTCTCTGCCAGTCTGTGTGTTGGCGTGGACGTGGCTTCTGTCCCGGCTCTCGGCTCTACCTACACACCTGCCTGCAACCAGCACATTAGCTCTTCAATATATCAACCCTGGCTCTTCACCCACTTCTCGCAAGATTGTTGTTTCTCCTATGGTTGGTATTGTCTCAGTCTAGCCAGCTCAGTATTATTCAGTTTTTTTCCCTTGTGTGATGTGCTTTGACTTGAAGTGTCTCCCTGTCCATTTAGGATCACCATTCTCTGTCTGCCTGCCTGTTCTGCTGGTGTGGGAGAAGTAAGTATGAGGAAAATAAGTGTTTTTTTATGACCATTAAAGCATATAAACATTTTCCAAAATATAAGAATGAACCTGAAAATGAGCTTACAGTAATAGGTTTCCTTTAAATGAACAATTTGATATGTAGTAAATGAAAGAAAACACCGTACTGCCCCAAAATTCTCTTAGGTCAATCTCACATATTTCAGCATATCACCTGAATTATTACTGTCCTACACAGAGCAGAGCAAATTATGCCACTGAAAGAGGCATTAATAAATGATAAACCAGCAGCTGTGAGCGTCAGTGTTATGTAATCACGCCCTACCAGTAATGTGTGTGTGCGTGTGTGCAGTGCATGTGTGAGAGAGTGAGATGACCATGTGGCTGAGGTGAGAAAGAGGGAACTAAGTGACCAAGACTCCAGTGACGAGGCTGCAAGAGACTTATCCATATTTATGCTGTATTTATTTACAACCACCGCCTCCTTGCATTGACCTGAGAGTTACTGTTTAATGCATTATTGAAATGCTTGAGGGTGTCAAGTGTTCTGAACAATATAGAGAGAATGAGAAGAGTTTGATATGTAATGCTTCAACAACATACAGTATAAATTTGCATGCATATTCACTGCCTCGTTAACAATGGTACTTTTAAAGGTGCTCATCCATTAGAGAGGCAGAGTGCTGGGAGTGCCAACACTCGCTGAAACAGCATGTATTGCACAATACAAGTATCCATGGAGAATCATGTGTGAAGTGTGAAAATGGTTTCAGAATGTTGTTTATGCACATCAAGTAAGCAGCCAGTTAGTTCACCATGTGTCATGCTGCGTGCCTCTCTGCTAATGGTGTTGTTCGTGTCTCCTCAGTAGCAAAATACATCACATCAAATCAGACTTAGAAGGTAATTATTACTTTTGGGGTCTGCACAGTACTGCCACTTGTACATAAGCAGTTGAAGTGTAAAGTGCCGCATGAGATGGCAATGTTTGTTCATTGCGGAAGAAGAAGTATTGACAGTAATCGTATGCAATCCCGAGGGCTTTAACACTGGCAGTATACAGTAGGTCCTGGTCATCTTTGCTGCAAATCTAATGAGACTGCTTTTGTCGTTATGCTCCAGTTGCTGCAACAGTCAATTATATATAAGTAGATGACCAGAGGTGTGTTTTTTAGTTTAAATCACAATGCCATATGCATTTTCTGATCTCATGCTTCTCTGAAGTTTGCACCATGAATTATTATTATTATTTTATTTAATACTTACGTGCATTATAATTTCATGTGAGTTAGCTATGGGGCAAATTAATCTTTAGAGGTAAAGCTGTACTACTATATTTGCTATATGTCAAAGGATCCCTGGGGGGCAGGACCCTGAAGGGGTCAAGGGATGATCAAACTAAGGGGTTGCAAGATTATCAACAATCAGTTGTACTTTTTGTTTTCCAGGCCTGGAAAAGTCATGGAATTAGGAAAATTCACTTTAAGTTTTGGAAAAGTCATGGGTTTTTGTTGTGTGTACTGACATTGTTATAGTAGTCTTCCTTGAATTACCCGCCATGTTATTTAACATAACAGCATTTATTTTCTGTAGCTGTTGATTTAACATAGCTCTGATATATGTCAGTATGTGACGTATCATTTATTAGGGTTCCTGCAGATCCTGAAAAAGTTTAAAAGGCATTTCATTAATCTTAAAATAAGGCCTTAATTGTGTTAAATTGGTTAAATCAAACTTTCAGAACTCTTACAAATTCTCATACAAGGGATGTTTTTTTTTTCTGACATTCTGTAGAATCTTAAAATTATTAGTAACATCTATTTAAAAAACAAACAAAACTAACCAAATTTCTCTTTTAAACTTTTTGGAATTAAGGCAGTGAGATCCAACATGAAGAATGAGAAACAGAAAACCCATTCAAGTTAGCAGAGGGCTAAACCAGAAGTTAGCCACTCTGCACACGAAAGTCTCTAGTGTGTTTGCTCTGTAGGCCCAGCAATGCGGAAAATCGATGTAATTTTAGACCCAGGAAGTCAAACTTTGACTTCATGTGACAAGAAGCAAGTTTCAAAGGAATGAACGGGGCCCAGCCCTGCTGTATCCAGGCCTCTATGCATTCATGATATAAACAGCCTCACAGAGCTGTTAGCTTGGTCTTAGTCTTTTTTGTCTTCTCTGTGGTCTTTGCCCTTTTCTTGTGAATTGCAATTTTACCTCTTGAGGCCTATAACAATTCTTACAAACAAGGGGGAATTATCTTCACAACACTGTTACACAAATTGATTCGAACTTGTAAAATGCAGGGCTATGAAGGTCTCTGGCTAGGGGACCTCATTGACATTGCAACAGGGAAATATAGCGAGTAACCTTTGATGTTTGGGCACTTTGCTTGCCATTTTTTTACAGTGTGCTTTGTTGTTTGGATTCAAAGAGCTCCCACTCAAGGCATTTTTGCCTTTTTTCTGGCTCTCTTGTGGAAAACTCAACAGCGTGGGAAAACAGGAGGCTTGTTTATAAGAACTTAAACTTAAGGGAATCTTTTGATGCATTTGCATTAAAAGGCTTGCCAAAAAAGTCTAAATTTGAATTCTTGGATTCCTGGAATTTTTAAGACGCCAGTTTTTAAGAAGCCAATAGTACATATACCCTTTTAATTGTAGAATTGTCATCTAAGATTTGAGTGTTGAGAAAACAATGAATAAACTTCTAAAATATTGAAAGAAGTTATTTTAAGGAGAGAAATCAGTGTGAGTGGAAGCAAGTTTACCTGTTATTTTAATCCCATTTCTCATCTGTAGTCTTAAAGTGAATGTAAAGATGCATATCAGGCCACATATTGTAACTGGCCAAGGTCAGATTGCTGTGAATTGATACTAAAATATCAGTGCATCTGTGCTGCATGTGGATGTCTGAGATTATTTACATCTTAGTTGCAGTCAAGGATGGAAATTTCGCATCCCCCAGGAATGAGAGTGCTGTGTTTGCAGCTGGCTGATGGTGAAACCTTATGAGCATGATGCAGGGAGGTGTGTGTGTGTGTGTGTGTGTGTGTGTGTGTGTGTGTGTGTGTGTGTGTGTGTGTGTGGGTGTGGGTGTGGGTATGTATGTGTGATGGGATACCAAAGAAAGGCAGGTAGATCTTGATCAAACAGCCCGCAGTTATTTATGATGGAAAAGGGGGGATATGCACTTGAGGATGCTCCCCACTTGAATCCAAGGAGCATTTGTGCTGATTGTGAGTTCGATGAGACTGGGACACAGCTGGACAGAAACCCACAGTGTGAGACCAACAGTAATTTTGAGTTGCAGCCACTACCTACGCAGTCAGCCTGACTTTGTGTCTGCATCTCTGCCAACTGTTGCCACCATACTGACATTTAAAATGTATGACTAACCAATTAGTGACATTTCTGAAGGGTAAATCAATCAAAACAACAGAACCGGCTTATGCTGGCTGTGGTCTATGATTGACACCTTGGCCAGCTCACATGAAGAATAGTTAGCTGATTCGATGAGCTGGTGACCCCTCAGACAGGTCAGTTGGACAGCATAGCAGCAGTATACACAAGCTGAAGCACCACAGAGTGTTTTATTTGGTAGGATGAGAAAGTCTGCACATAATGTTGTACAAAGAGACAAATATCTGACGAGGAAAGATCTGATTCAGTAGATGCTGTAAAGTGCAAACCTGTCATAGGGTTTTGGCAGTAATTATATTATCGGGTGTTTGGAAGTGTTATTGACGAAAGCTGCCAGTTACTGCTGAGATTTCAAGCTTTCTATACCAGCAGTCCACTGATGACTTTCAGCTTTTATTAGCATCTCTTCCACAAAAATGTAATGAAAAAGGAGAAAATATAAAGTACCTCAGCAATAAAGCCTAAAAGCAAAGCTAGAGTGTACATATAATAGTTTACCAATTTCAAATCAGACAAGGTTCTAAGTTTCCAGAAAACGGACACTAATATGGAGTTGCTCTTATATTTGTTAGACATGTAGCAATCAAAGTATTTGGCAAGCATCCATACAACCATTAGCTTGTGCCCAAAGTGTAGTGGGCCAGCAGACAGTAGCTATATAGATGTCTTGCTACACTAACATCAGGGAAGGACAAGATGTACTACCAGCTTTTCATAAGTACTGACTAAATTTTAGTTAAATTTCTAGTGTTATATTTGGGGGTTTAGAGAGCACGAGCCCTCTTCAGCAGCTCAAAAATATATTTGATATTGTTGTTGTTGTTGTTGTTTTATCAGCTTGATACTTCATGACTTTTTCTAATTTAATGAGAATTGCTTATAAACATGTATACGAAGTGATGGCAGTCAGACCAGGTCTAACAGGTCTAATTCATCCAAAACATAGGTAACATCACAATAGAATAAGATGCCTTCATTTGTTTATTTGTGAACATGTGTTTTGAATGTTATCAGCCCTCTTAATAGAAATAAGCAGTTGTTCACTATCATAATAACACTTTAGGCAGGGCAAACTGCACCTACCAAGAGGCCAGAAGGTGCATATTCATCAGTTGTGTTTTGTTAGGTTTAGGCACCAAAACTTAATGTTTTTTTTTAGAAAAAGACCCTGGTTTGGGTTAAAATAAGTACGTCTGTGATGTTACTTAAGTATTGTATGTAATTTAAGTACTTTACATAAATCATGTAAGTAAAGCACATTACACATTACTCAGCTTATATATTTTTTTCTTAAATTTGTGCTATTGTAAAATTAGTCTTTAATTCCATTCCCAGCGGCATTAAACAAGTCTTAAATCTAACTTTCCTTATGATATAGGAACCCTGATAGAGTAGGTGACTGGTTCAGTAAAAGCTATTGGCCTTCATGAAATACAAAGACAGACAGGGAAGTCACCCATCCAGAGGCTATATCCTTACCTTTGTGTTTGCAAATTGCCAAGAATGATTAGCATATCATTGTCTACAATGAAGTGTGCATCCAGGTCAACCTTAGACCTTCCTCACACTCTTGTAAACAAATTGAAACAAACCACTGTGTTCGCTTAGTTCACACGAAACTACTTGAATTTAATCTTGAAGTAACTCTGCTAGAGTGGAAAATCAATGAGGACTGTCGCTGCTGCAAATTCAACTATCGCGTGACAGCAAGAGGAAGCGGATTGGTATGATAATAGCTTCCGAGTTTAACAATATGGCCGGGTGTACTGGTGCATGTTGCCACAACTGGGCCATAAATTCACTGATACCCGGGGCCAATTCTGCCTAATGCTTCAGAACTAATTTAAATGATGATGAGCCATATTACCAGACCTGCGCTAGTCCTGATCACCACAGCACTGAGGAGCTATTACCTTAAGATAGTGTGAGTTTAGAAAAGGCAGGAGCAAGAGAGAAGAGTGGAAGAGGTAGAGAAAACCACAGAAAGACATGGAGAGGAGGCCCATTTGTCAGCATCTTAAGTAAAATATTGTCCTGAGTGGATAACGGAAACTTTGCCCAGACATGCAGTTTTGTAGTCATATTTTGATGCAATCTTAAAGCATTCTTTTAGATATAGAGAGATATAATTCTTTTATTTGTGTTTTTCGTGCATGGGTTGCCTTAGTCTAACCATCTGTTCGCTGGCTCTATATTTCAGGGCGTCCAGATCAAGTAATATGCAGCACATTCTCTGTGTATTTAAAAAAAAAGAAAAAAAATAGTCCATCTGATTTGGGAACTGCCAGCAGTCCTGTTATACATTTAAATGAAGGTTAAGCCAGTCAGTAATGTCCACTTCACTCATAACTTGTTTTCTAATTTTTTTTTCTATTCAAATGCTATACACACATACACACACACACACACAAAACAAACAAACACCCACTTTGTTACAGAGGGCAGTGGAAACAGACCAATACATTCCTTTATCAATGAGTATCTAGATCTGGTAGGAGGATAAAAAGGAAGGATGAATTCAGGGAGGGACGCAGTGCGCTTTACGTGTGTGTGTGTGTGTGTGTGCGTCTGTGTGTGTGTGTGTGTGTGTGTGTGTGTGCGTGTGCGTCTGTGCGTGTGTATCAGGGTTGGGCGGTAAAAACGAGCCAGGAGATTCAGAGGAAGGGAAGAGACATAATGGCAGGGAGGGGCTGTGAAATGTGGCCATCCCAAGGACACTGCACTGAGGTTAGATTTATTGATCGCAGCACGGTTGAGGAGACATGTGCAGTGACATGTACTGTAGTAGAAGTAAATTCCCATCATGCCTTAATTGTTACAGTTTTTTGTTTGGTAATCGACCAGGGGGTTGGTGGTGGGTGGAGGATAGGGGGGCTTTCAATCGGCTTAGTCCCGATTTTGATTGTTTCCACAGTAAATCTGTAAGATTGAACTTGTAGGATTACAAAAATATATGAATAAATTAAATGCTATTTTTACTATGCAATGTATTTTGGACGTGTTATTGAAGATGCTCCTTTGGCTTAGGACAACCATCATGTCCATCATATTCCTTGTATCTGTGTAGCATTTCAAGGATTGCTTTTGTGTGTGGATGGGCATGTTCACAGCAGCTGAAAAGCAACACATCACATTACACCTTATGTGAGTCACCACAGAGCCTTTGAACAGCTGGTGCAAGTGAAGGAGGAGGGAGAGAGTCATAGTGACGTGTGGTGGGGGAAATGGTTCTCACTGAGATGACAGGAAGAAAACTCTGTATAAACCTGCTGCCACAACAGTGGAGGACTGAGAGCTATAGTGATGATGGCTGTGCTCCATTTGGTCTGCTTGGCTTTCCTGTTTGGGATGCTGCACATCAGCTACCTGTGATATTTATTGATACCTCTCCTGTTGTACAAAATTCACATACAATATGAAATCCAATGAATAAGTGCCCCACAAATGACGTTACACATTCAACATTAAGTTACATTGGTTAGGTTAAAAAAAAGAAAGGTGGTACCTTATGATTTACCTTAAAATGACTCACTTGGTTTCACATGTTCTGAACATCTGTCCCCTGGGGGAAAGTTTTCCCTCATTATCATTATTTGGGCTCCTTTGATGTCATTTCTCTTTTTCTATTCTCCTATTTACTTAGTGTTTTGCTGACTTGTGAATCACATTTTCATATCCACCTTGATTGCATCGTTTTTGTTTCAACAAGCAAAATTAATAACAGTTTATTTCTATGGAAAACAAATGCAACCACAAAGACTTCTCTAACTGAAACAGAAACCTGGTTATCAGAGTTAAGTCACCAGACTGTAAATATATTCTCGGATTGCATTGGTAATGGTTTAATGTATCTTGTTATGGCATTATTGTAACTGGGGCAGACTAGTTGTTTAATACATAAAAGGAACTACACTGAGATCTAAACTGATAAAAAAGATAATTAACATACATAGTATGGAACTATAAAGAGAGGTAAATATAGAACAAAGCTAAAAAGTAATAATTATGCAAATGGAAATTAAGACCACTACAAGTGAAATAATATGGCTCTATTGCAGTGGTGCGAGACTGTATATTTAAGCAGCACCGACGATATAATAGTTTGCATAAAAAGCTTGTGGGAGGCATAGTGACCTTGAGACAGAAGAAAGCCTCCCAGTCGATGCATCATCTTAGTAAAGATGCCGTTCATTTTCAATAAGTAAGACTTTTGTTCCTGATGCAAAGGCAGCTTTCAGGCGTACATGATCTGCGATGCAGCCTGTTAATATTTCTAGTGAGCTCAAACTTGCTGTGGCTCTCTCCCAGTCTGTCTGGGCATGTGCAGAGAGGCACTGCAGTGCTGCACTGTGAAAAGAGAGAGACAGAGAGAGGAGTTTTGACAGTGGGGTGCTCGTGCCCTGCAATATTCTCGTTGCCATCCTAATGTGTTGAGAGAACATTTAGGGGATAAAAGGCCATATTTGTGTGTCGTCCACTGCTTCAGTCCCGCATTATGAAGCATCCATTAAGCAGGAAAAGGTTAATGTAAATTTAAGCAACCTATAAGGAATTGAATTGTGTTTATTGGACATTTCACTAGTAACTAGACCTTGTTTCTTGTCAGATTTCCTCTTGCAAACAACCAAATTGAGTCATTTTGTTTAGAGATGCACGATAATATCGACATGTTATGGGTATCAGCAGATAACAGCTTCAAAATAAAATATCAGCATCTGTCTGAAATTAACATTTCTGCCGATATGAAAGGCTGATATGCTGAGGTATTAATTATGCAACTTTAATTAGCTGAAATAGGTCAAATTTGCTCTGGTTGTGGCAATTGTCGGGATTGTCTCAGGGAAAGCAAGCCATCCAAGCCTATTAAAGGTGGAGGATTTTTACAGTTTTGTTGTGAATTTATTATCTAAGAATAAATATTGCATGTTTTACATGTGACCTAAGTTATAGTAGCTGTCTTCTTTTGCCAATTTTGAAAAGCATTGCATTTTATGTCTGCATCTGCCACTAGTGGGCCATCACGATAAGTAGGAATGCATGATAATATCGATATGTCATTGGTATCGAACAATATTGGCTTTAAAAAGAAGTATTGGAATCGCCCAACGCACTTTTTCTAATATGAACAATGAAAATTACATACATTTAAATGCATTGTCTCCATCTGCTGGTGGGCCATTATGCTAAGAGTATGCATAATATGATGTTAATTGCACTACAGAAAATACTTAATCGCTAAAATTAGGTGGATAAATTGGCCAAATGAATCGTTATATATTGGCATATCATATACCTTCAAAAAATACAACATCATGCAGATCTTCTCCACCTTTCTCCAGTTCAACTCAGGCCGTTTTCAGCCTCTTGCAGAGATCTCGAGGACAGCTCCTAAATCAAGAGCAACAACCAAGTCCCATCACAGACAGTTTTTATCAGCTTTTGTTTGTTTGTTCCCAAACTTCTCCCAACTGTGTCATCACTTTTCTTTCATCTGATTTAATTCTGAGTCCATTTGTTCCCTTCGTGGTGCAGATTTTTTTCCCCCCGTCAAGGCGGTTAAGATAGGATAAAGTTTCACTTGATGTGGCGCTGCTAAGTGAAACAAAATGGTCTGCCTGTGCTTGAACCAATCCTTCTAGGTCAGGAAATACCCGCCTCTGATCAACAACACTGATACTGATTGGCTAGGCAGAATGTCCTTAAGTTTGCAAAGTGGCAAGCAGATGGACGCAGACAGAGAGAGAAGTGATTAAATCAAGGATGCCAAGAGTCCTGGCAAGCAAGCTTTAACCACTTGTACTCAGAAATTAAGACAACATTACAAAAGTTATTCATTTGAGAGAGTCTGTAACAGAGTAAAGTGTGAAAATGCTTCCTTTGTTGATTGGTGTTGTTTTCTGGAATTTGATGACATGACTAAAGAGTCACAGATAATCATTTCCTATCTCTACAGCAGTGGATGTTGCCAGACATTATAAGTGAGTTTACTAGGCCTGCAGCTTTGATACAGTATCAGCCCTGCAACATTAATTGGCTACTTGTGCCGTTCTCGGCATGATCACTCTCTGCCTCTCGGGCTGCTGAGCTGAGGCATCAAAACAGGTGGAACATAAATGGCACAGCATGTGCACCTCAGAGTCGTGACGCACCCTGGTATTTCTAAAAGCTGTCATCCATTTTGTGGGCAATGATGACGATAGTGGCGAGAGAGGGGCGGGATGGGTGGGATCTCTTGGTTGAAAGGGCCATCAAGTGGCCGGGAACTGAACTGCAGCTTCAGGCTGGTTGCTGAGCCGTGGAGGCTCAGTTGTAATGAAGCAGGGCACACTGCTTTCTCTTGAACTGGAGTGGTCATGCATGAGCAGACCCTTTGAGGCAGGCTCAAGGTGCTATTTTCTGCTAAATGATACTGTAAGAGGCCCGATTCCCTTTCAATAGGGGGAAAAAAGCATGATTGTAATAGGAAATATTGTATTACATTTCACCTGAGCAGACATTTGGACTAATTTCACCTTCTGAATAACGTTAAATCATACCTGACTGACCTCACAGATTGAAAAGCGGCCATTGTGGCTGTAAATGACACCGCCGTCCTCTTGTTTCACTGGGATATCCTTTACAGGCTCCTCAGTCGCTCCGCTATCAATCTCCCTGTAACACCACACTGCGATCGTAAGAAAATGAAGAAGTCAGGGGTTCTGCAGGTGAATTATGTTTGTGCTGGGATCAGGCTGGCTGGTAGAAGTCACACAGAGGTCAAGGTCATGCAGAAAGAAAGTAACCAGCATACAGGTGTAGTGTTTCTCATCAACCTCCTTTAGATCACTTGACCCAAAGACCGAGCAAGATAGTGAAGTCAGTTCGGGTTAACAGAGCATGAAAAGTTAGTTCCTGCTGATGCACATGGCTTGTTTGACATGCTTCATGTAATAGTGCTCATTTCCAGTAATGGAAAATAACTACTTAGTAGTACGCATATGCGTGAGTGCAGTTCTGAAGTACTTTTACTTCACTTGAGTATTTGCCTTTTGTAACTTCATACTTCTCCATGTTTTAGAGGGAAACAGTGTCATAATCACCTATTAACATTGAGGGGGAACATTCTAATCTACACCTTTAGACCTCCAAGTGGTCTGAGAGGATTCTCCCCAGGAGAAATTTTTAGAAACTCAACAGCTAAATGAACCATTTTAGAGGATTTTGAGACAAAAATCTTAAAGCTTTGATGACTGAGGGTCATTTTAGGGAGCCAGCATATGATTGAGGGCTGCACAGGAAAATGGTACACTGGGCTATAACATTGACATACTATACTATGACTTTTCATGACATTTTTTACGACATCTTTTACAACGTACTAACACAAAAACTATAACTGTCGACAGTGATGTAGCCGATGTAACACTATTTTTCACTTTTTAATATGTCTGGAAGATAGATAGATAGATAGATAGATAGAAGACAGTAGAGTGGTTGAAATTTTACCTGCTTGCACCACTTGCACAAACCAAAAGCAGAACTGCAGTACATTGTAATAGTAATAATAATAGCATTTGTTATGTTTATTTATGAATATGATTATATTTGATTTTCTCAGTTGGGGGTACATGTCTAGCATACCACAAATATCATTTACACATGTATTCATCAGTGTTTTGGTGAGGATATTTTGAGCATATCTGAATATTAAGTGGGTATTAAATGGGACCAACACCCCAAAAAATATTTTATAATTAATGCCGAAGAGGGAAATATTGAACTTTTTTCCTCTGTTACCTTTATCTGACAGATTAAGATCTTAAAACCCATAATGAGCATATAAAATATGAAGCTTTGTCATTTAAACAACCAAAACTACAAGTCAACATTTGTTCCGCCTTAACCTTGCAATAACGCTGCTCACATATTAATGCCTCAGTGGTAATTCTCAAATTACAAATAATTATATATTTTCAGACAGGGTTCATTCTGTGTGCAACATTGTTTTTTTCATCTCTACAGTTGTAGGTACATTTTTGCTGGTTATACTTTTACTTGTAATTTAGCCATATTACACAGTATTATTGCTATTGTACTTAAGAGGAGGAGCTAAGTTTATCTAACAGTGCAGGACTCAAGTTTAGAATTGTTTTCATTCATTATATTTATCTGTTGAAATTAATGAGGTTTACCAAGTGAGAGCAAAATAAACAATTCCTAAATCATAATCTGGCAATATATTTGGTTGTTATTCGAATCCCACAGGTTCTTTTGCTTGGATTTTAAGATTATAAATGTTCAGACATAATATAATGAAGCACATATTGTGCCACTGGGCCCCAGGCTATAAATACATCCTGTTTGTCCTGCAATCCTTTAGCAGATATTTTTTTTCTAGAAGCTCAATTAATTCACAAACTGCTTCCCTCTTTCATCATGCTGCTGAGCTTTGTTTGTGATGACTTGGCTGATATTTTGCACCATGAATCCCCAGAGTTTTGACAGCAGTAAATAAAGACATTAATCTGCTTTGCTTTTACAGAAATGATGCCCTCTGGTTTGTAAAGGGGGATTTAAAGCAGCCTGAGCTAAATGTAAGTAAATACCATACTCGCTCATTTAACTAATATGTTCTTCTTGTTTACATTATGCTAACATTAACTACAGTTAATGCTGTGTTTGTTTACCTTAAATGAAGCCTGCATATTTTTTTTCCCTTTAGACATAACAAGCTGATAATATCATCAGTTACGGGATGCCTTCAAAATTATTTTGAAATATTTTGTCAAGTTTATGCATCTCAAACACATCAGATATTATTCTAAAACAGTTTTTGTTTTTTAATTGGTTAAAATTGAAGCGACTGAGCTGTCAAGCTCCAGAAACATATATGGGATCCTACACTGTGTTCATCTCAGTTGTCTGTCATATTGTGACTGTGATGACATGACCTGATTTTTTTTTTATTGCAAAACCTCTTCCCAAAGCCACAGAGGAAATTATAACAACTGATTTCGTACGCTGAGTAGTAGTTCTCTGAATTTCATGTGAGACGTGCCCCTTTTAATATTTTATGAAATTTGGTTAAATCAATTCATGAATAATGAATGCTTACAACTTCAAATAGAGGTACAGTAAATTAATTACTTGAAATGTGTTTGTGCTCATATTGCTAATGCATTTTTAATGTGTTGGTTTTATGAGCACCCTCTTGAACATCAGATTGCAATTTAACTGAAACACAGAAATGAATAAAAAATTGTCCAATTGATTATGGATTTGTTACATAGTTGTCATAGTAGAACATTTGAATTTGTTGTGTGGTTTTTATTTTTAATTATTGTGCGTAAGAACTGTATTTTGTTTATCACAGGTAAAGGGTGGCTGAGGTGTGATATATATATATATATATATATATGTACACTTTTTTTTTTTCAAATCTTGGCCCTCCCAATTTTTCCTTTAGCCTCTCTTAGTGACCTGAGAGAAATGCATCACCCTTCACCGTAAATAACCATCGATTTTTTCAATATATTATTTTATATTTTATAATATTCTTATTATAATATATAATTATAAAAATCTTTATAATATTCTTTCAAAAACAACCCCATCCCACTTTAAAAAACAAACAAACAACAAATTAACAAAAAATAAAACCCAATCAAAAACAAAAACGAAACAAAAAAATAAAGGCATACAAACAAAAAATGGGAAAGTAAAATGATGTCAGTCCAGGTTTCATAGGGTTAAAAAAAGATTTACTGTAAAATAAAAAAAAATCAACTAATCAGTATGTTAGATGGTGAAATTTTGGCAGTTTTCAAAGAAAATATACCCTTCTAACCCGTTAAAAGGGATTTAGGGTGGAGAGACTATTTAAATTGAATACAAAATACAGTCATTTAAAGTTGCATGTCCTTCCCCTGAACCCAAGTAAAGAACACCAGTCCTGGTGCTTAAAAACACATTTGACATTCCTCCCACATTTTGCAACCCCGCCTCCACCCTCAATAATAACGAACAGTCCCTTATTTAGCAGTTATTTCAGTAACAGCCACGCGGTGGTAGCAAAGATGCAGACGTCATGACGCACACAGCGCGCTCTAATCATGTGTACGTTCGTGCACGCGCGCTCGCGCTTGTTTGGGGAGAGTGATGGGGTAAACTTTAGAGCTCTTTCTCGATACATTTTCAAAGTTTTACCGAGGAGAAAGGGTGAAACAAAAGGCGTGTTTATGTGTGAGGGGACTCATTGGCTAAAAGAAACGATGTATAACGACAGAAAAGTTAAAGTAATGATTATGTCCCGGTGTCTTGACGTGACCTGTCAGAAGTACGGAGGAGGGAAAGTTACCGTTAAGCTAGCCGCTGTAGTGACAGTTCATTCACGTTTAGCTCCGCGGGGGTGAGTGGGAGGGTCTGCTGTTGTGCTACACCACTTTACTCCCTGAAGTTGTAGCAGTGAGGAGGTAATCATTACAAGTGTGGATTACTGTCAGCACCCAGGTGACGGGACCGATGAGATGATACTAAAACCCAACCGGAGTCCTCTTCTGCTCGCCGTCACCTGCATGTACTTCTCAGGAGGTTTGCTTTGGTCCTATCAAGAAGAGGATGCCAGTGACGGGTAACTATCGGACAAATAACAGCAAAACGACACGAGGACTCCTTGAATGAAACGAAAGAAAATGCTTATTTTAAAATATTTCTTTTTACAGTGAAGAGTGCTCTGAGAATAACATTTCTACATCAAAGTATCCGTGCCTGAAGTCGACCGGAGAAGTTACAACATGTTACAGGTACAGTGGAGTGAATCATGTGTTTGGATGCTGCCCAAATTCAGTTACTCTCCCTACAGAGCAATAATTTTTTTGAAATGGTGCTTGGTTGAAACGAGATGAATGAGATGGAAACTAATTAATACTTTGTGTAACACTGGAGACATTTAAGCCTTATGAGGCACAGAAAGAATCACAAAATGTTATTGCCTAAGGCTGCTCATAGCTTTAAAACAAAAATGAATAGGCTATAAAACATCCTCCAGTGTTCCTTTCAACCATGCATGTGATTTAATTTTTATTTTCAATAAATCTACTGCCTGCCTCCTAAGCAGGATGCAGTTGATCATTAGTGATATTACAAAACTCCACAATCCTTTTTAAGTTATTCTATGATATAGCTAACAAAATGAAGGGATTTCTGGAGACACATGGGTGGATTTTCCTCTTAATCATCCTTTGTGAACTGATCTTAGCAATCTTAATATCCAGGAGCCCTCAGACTGGACTTCAGCGTTCTGACACTGGCTTTAATTATGACAGTTCACAGACACAGTGGACACAGCGTCTCCTTGCAGCAAACTCCTGTCAGAGGCTATGGATTAAGTTGTTAGAACCCTAATCTGTCTTCATTGTGAGGGGCCACCTCAAAGGCATAATGAAAAAACTTGTGCTGACTTAAAAGAGGTAGTTAAGTCAAACATCAATTCAAATATCCACTCTGTCTTTTCCTAAAGGCCACTTCATTAACTTTGCTATGTAGATATAGTTTATAGCAACAAAGTTTGACAAACGTCTGCTGTCTCTGTGATGGATACAAGCTGAAAATTTTATCATATTATAAAATAAATCAGATTAGACATGTGCTACTCTCCAACACCCACATACTCCTTGCAATGCTACTTTAAGATATATATAATGGACAGCTGACTAATGCTCAAACACCACTTTGTGGGAATGTAATGCTGTTTTGTTTTTTTCAGACACATTGTGGTTCAGGCTGATGAGGTTGTTTGTATTGTTGCTTTTGAGACAAAATCATGCAACTTATTTAGGGAGCTAATTTTTAAACATGTTGTCAATCATCTTGATTCATAACAAATCTATTCATGTATGTCCTTTCTGGGAAAGCATATCGAGAACTAAATGCCAGATTGTTGAGTTTCTCCTCTGAGAAGTCTCCCAAATGTCGACTTTGTAAGGTTTCATCTCTGCATCACTTGACAAACGACTGGCCGTGGTTCAAGCACACAGCGACATCCTGTTTGATCTTCAATCTCAAACACATTCTTAACATAATTATGTTGGTTTATGGTTATTGGCTGCGGCCACAGTTGTTTCCCACAATGTTTATTTAAAGAAGAAAAAGTGTTTCAGCTAAGAGCCAAGATAATGTGTCCTGGGGTGCCTTTTAGTTCACCTGCACGGCGTGAGCTGGTGACTGCCCATCAGCCTTGTAATGGTTAGTAGAGGGGTTTTTTTGTAGTGCCAAAGATTCAGATTAATGATCTGAATTTGATGAATGTGGATTCTGATTACTGCATTTTTGTTTTCAAAATGCAGTCATATAACAGTGCAATTGGGCCTTGGCATGACTGAGTTGCAGTTCAAAGGGAACCAAGCATGACTTAAGTTGGCAAGAATCAGTTGCCAAAGGAAAATATGGGCTTATGGCATTCATTAGGGGCTTTGTAGAGTATCAGGAAGTCTACACATCTCTGAACATATTGTTAGTGTAATAGACTTCTTTTTTTCTAACACAGAAGTATTTGTTTAAAAGTTGTTGCATGTACTCACAGCTGAGCTACATCTGTTTGATACTATTGATATATATTATTCTTTCATATTTGATACATCAGTTTCATATTTGAGCAACAATCTGTAGAACTGCAGATGCCAGATGGGCGTCAGTTTGCACACAGCCTACAGTGCACATTAGCATTTGTAACCCGTTCCCATTCCCAGCATGTCAAATACAGACACTTTGTCACACCCCTAGGCATCTTATAGCATCCCACAGGGCACACTTTTTCTTGTTATACTACGCCTGTTGCTCTCAGCTTCAAGTGTTGTCATGGATGGTTTTACACTGAAGTTGGTTGAAAGCCTGGATGCTCCTCATATAGTCAGGTACCTTTGGCGTCGATATGTAACGCCAACGTGCGTGACAAAATGGCAATAAACCTGGGAATTGAAAATGGGCATGCATTTTCTTTAGGGAATGGATATAAGTATGTTGATCATGGTAAGCTTTTAGTAATGATGTTTGAGTTCTCACTGAACTGCTTAGTTAACAAAATCATCACCCTGGATTTGTTTCTAAAAATCGTACTCTTACTTGTTACATTTGACAATACAGTTGATATACCTTACATTTCACAGTGCACATCTACGTATATGGCAGGAGTAGTTGCTACTAGGCGAACAGTGAAGGCTCCAGGAAGTCACTCCTCTCGGCCAAGAAACGCACATAAACACCCCCCAATCCCTCCAAATTCTTGTTTTTATGTTTTTGTTTTTTATGAAGTAAACAAACACATAGCACATCAATTAACAAGCTTTAGAGGTGCTGGTAGCTGGATTTTGTTACACTTGGACTGAGCCAGGCCTACAGCTCTTGGGTTTCTAGACTTTAGGCTGAGCGAAGCTAAGAAGCTGTGGGCTTTAAATGTAAAGGGGACATGGATCTTGTCATCTAACTCTTGGCAAAAAAACAAAACAAAGGAACTAATTTCCTAAAATGTCCAACATTTTAGAGGCATTCAAATCCAAGTCTTTTGTAGCTTAAGTGGGAGAGGAGAGGACCACATGAAGAAATTTTGAAACAAGCTCCCTTTGACCATGGCATTCCACTGTGTGCACAGTTTAACACTCATCCTTGGAGAAATTTATCAAATTGTGAAACAGCATCAGAGGAGACACCAGAGACCCAGAGAGCATATGTCATAGTACAAGAGAAGTACCAGGGCCTCAGCTGACTCGGGCCATATCTGTCTCACTGTCAGTGCAGCCACATTCTTCTCCCACTGAGTGTGTTTACATGCACGAAATACTCTGTTTTTTTGCCCTTATTCTGAAAAAGACATTATTGCTACTAAGCTGTTTACATGGCTAATGACAATGAATTTTCCACTAACATTTCAGTTTTCATGCAGCAGCGCATACTCCCATCGACATACCGTTTATCACGTTAAAATGTGAAGAATTAATACAGGTAGAACCACTTGTCATTTTGCATCTTTACATCAAAAAGGTTTTTCAGAGTTTTCTACTGGTGGCAGACTTGTGGGTCTCTTTTTTTTTCCCTCACAGCCAAAGAAAAAGAGAAAAAACTTAAATGTCTTGAAAAGGTCGGTGCTGTGATATTTGTGCGTTTCCAAAAACTTGTTGAGTCTAAGTCTTAGATAAAGTTTATAAGCTTTATAAGGTGTGTTTCTCCCTCTGACCAGAAATGTGGGAATATCTTTTGCATGCATCTCTACTCCACAGCTTTGCAAAATGTTGGCAAATTGGTTTGTGCGCAACATATCCATGACAATGCACAGTGCAAGCTGCAGACATATGAGAGGCCGTCTGTTGCAAACTGCGGTGAAAACTCCAGTTGAGACGCATATTCTGCATGGCTTTATATATGTCCAAATAATGCTCTTAAAGCCCAAATAATACTGACCTATCCCACATGTCTTAACTGGACAACGCTAAACTCAGAAAACAGCCGGACACTGAATATTTTAATGGAATATGCTGTTTATATGACCGTATCAAGTTTAGCAAATGGTCACATTCATGTGCATCTAATTGTAGCCACTGTCGTTTGTGGTTGTTTTATATGGAGATCATCATACGTTGGTTTTGTAAGGATTCAGTATTTTCCTGATTCAAATGTTACATGATTATGTGTGTAGTTTCTCAAAGGCTGTAGGGTTAAATATGCTTGGCTCATAATAGGATGTGAAAGGTTGTGCAGGGTTTTTGCTCCAGAAGTTTGATTTAAAACACCACTGCCTGTGATTGCAACAGAAATGCTTTGCTAAAATCCAAAGCACAATTTGATTAAAACGATAAGGTGTGTGCTCTTTGTTCCTATTTGGCAACATGTTAAGTGCTAAGCGGTCACTGCTGTTTGGCTATGGCTTATCTTTGTTATGTTTTCTGTCTTTGCTGTTTGTGGTTATTTTCTCTTTGGTTGTTTGGCTGTTGTGGTTATCACTGGTCACGCTAACCAACCTTTTTATCCTCATAGAGTATTTTTATCCAAGCCACAGTTGCTGCTGCAGAAAACATAAACCCACCACTTTCTGTGTCCAGAGAATTTTCTCTCTGTGGCTTGTATCACAAAGGACGATTACTGACTTAGCTGGACAAATGCGATGGGCAGGCCATAACCCAGAAGAGGTTTTTATTTGAGTACATGTTGGAGATTTGAGAGGCTTCCAGGTTTTCCTCAGCAGTTATCCAGCTAACTTCATAATCCTGCTTTGTGAGAAGGACCCCCTGGGGAAAATATACCTGACAGCTGCTGTTGGCAAACAGCAAATCTTTGAGCTTTCATAAACTACTTGAGGTTGAATTACTTTGTCAGTTGGATGTAGGGATTGACAGGAGTGATATTTATGACGAGTTTGTGGACTAAAGGTTGATTGTTTTATTGTCTTTTAGAGATGGGAATTGATAAGATTTTATTAATACCTCTGCCATTATCAATTCTGCCTATCAGTCCAATTCAAGTTATTGTGTGGAAAAAGCGGGCCTGCACAGGTTTTCTGCATTAAGCGTGTTCTCTCTCTTCATTAGAAATGCAAATATGCCTGCTGAGTACTCTGAAAAAAACTGGGATGTGTACGGGGAGTATGAATAACCCAATTTCTCTGTATTCATGTAAATCCATATCCTGAATATGATCAGAACCGTAAAAAGCCTCATAAGCAAGTTACTCGTGTGCATGTAACCACACTCAATGTGACACTTGTTCACTCGTTGCTGGCTTATTTTCCCTCTTAGCACAGCAAGCTGTGATTGGCGAGTTGAGCTCGATGTAGCCTGAGAGTTCACTGTAGCAGCAGTCTGCCTTTCATCATATAAAATGGATGAAATGAGAAAATATTTGTACAGCATTTATTTTCATTTAGGTTTTCTTAGTCAAAGAAAAAATCTGCAAAAACTGTCTGTGTGGCACCAATGTCATTATAACAGGATATTTCCCCTTGGTAATGGACACGCTGTTCATCTGGAAAGCAGTGGCACTCGTGCATAGAGTGTCTTTTTACTGACGTTACAAGCAGCATTGTTTTCATGTGTCCTTGTGAAATGAAGGCACACTTTGGACTGTTTCTGTCTCTCCCCCACGACTCCTTTTATTTGGAAATTTCCAGCAGTATAGAAGCTTGAGTTTGATGTCAGGCAAGACAGGGCAGCTTTATTTATATAACACATTTCATACAAAGGGGCAATTCAAAGTGTTTTAGAGAGCATGAAAATAAAAAACACAATTATATATTTACAATAAAAGTAAAGAGATAAGATATAAAAGGTAATTTTAATTACTAAATAATTTACAGTTATTAAATAAAAATAATTAAAAATAGCAAAAATGCAGACAAGAGGTGCAAAGATAAAAAGATTATTTAAAATGATTTAAAATATAGCTTAAAAATAAATTAGCAGTCATTAATAGATGGAGGAGGCAGCGTAAAAAAAGTAAATGTTTTTAATTGAGACTTAACAGATATCTCAAGAACGCCATGTGGGAATTTCTTCAACTTTTAGTGTAAATGTCCACTTGCACTTAATGATAAACCGATTATATTTGGTGGTTATAGGTCAAAGGTCAAGGTCACCGTGACTTCATCTGTCGCTATCTCTTGAACGCAGTATCTCAAGAATGCCTATAGAGAATTTCTTGATACTGCGTCCACTTGGACTCAAGGCCAAGGTCATAGTGTGACCTTGTGTGACCCGACAGGGTGGAAGATGTGTGGGAAGCTTCCATGTTTTCACAGACTTGACTGGTGCATGAAGGCATACAACCTTGAGGCAGTAATTCTAGTTTGGCAATATGCAACTGTCAGATTAACATACCGGCATTGATAAAAGGAACTGATCAGCCTGGAGGCATACGATCCCAATGGACAATTTGAAACCGGTTCTCAACTGGATCTGGTTCTCTATACCTATACCTAGTTTTTCTGCTGTTCCGTCAAACTCAGTAAATGTGGTGCAGTTTACTCAGAGTGAAGCTGTTTTTTCAGCCAAGTATCTTATGTCATCTCTGAAAATCCAAGATGAGAGCCAGATCCTACGTGTTTGCCATCACAGCATCGAGGCACATTAATAATCTTTGTTTATAAATTCTCTCAGGTGACAAGAGGGTACATGAAACAGTGATTACATTGGCTTGATTTATTGTGTATACGATGTCGGCCTTACCTACCCGTAAAGGAAATGCTTCTCTGGAAAAGAAGCAGAACACAGTGAGAGTGAGTCTGTCCACTCTACAGCTGCAACAGTTAGACATAATTGATGTGTGGCGTTTCTAATTGTTGCTTTATTATTTTTCCAAATAATACTGGTAGTGCTAAGCATTTTGTTGCGTTCCCTGCCCCTCCTCTCTTCGGTTCCCGTCCTCCTTTGCTCAGGAATTCAGGGGAAACTCTCGTTTACACAGTTAGGACACTGGGGATAACATTTCATCACCCACCCCCTGAGACATGATAGTCATGATACTTCTCATGCAGTTTGCCGATCCAGACAGCATTGTTTGTGTCCTAAAATGTCCCGTCAATTCATGCCAGTGAAATGCACTAGAGTTTCTTTAGAGGTATTACTCATTTTTACTCACTTCCTTTACGCGTTGTAGCCTAGTGAAACAAATGGCCCAGAAATTTGTCATGAGGAATTACTGAAAATAGATTTTCCATTGACTGCAAAATGAGTAATTGATTTATATTGTGATTCCCGGTCAGATCCAAACACTGCTGGGGCACTGCTCAGTTCCAGAGAAATGATCACATCAGTCTGATTATTCAGCCTGGCTACAAAGCTTTGAGTCTCTCTTGTTTCCTTAGTTTTTTAAATCTGGTTTTCGCATCAAATTTAGATGTATTCTGTGACTTGGAATAATCTTCTCTGCTGGACCTCTGTTCCTGCTCCCAATTCAAATAGCTTTCAACACGAGACATACACTTGGGATTCTTTGCTGCCATATTGTCATCCCTCCAGTGTTTGTAGCTCCATGAGGAATATCTTGTGGCACAGCTTAAGGAGTTTAGCAGTTAGTTTTGTTTGGTCTTTTTGGGCTACTATATTTCTGATGCAACTATAAATGTTGTGCACTGGAATGAAAGTGAGTCTAGATTTACAGACAACATACAAGTAGCTTTTTTTTTTTCTCGGAAAAATGTGTAACTCAGGAAAGCCCCCATGTTATAGTATTACTAAATGAATGTCAACCGAGCCATGGGCACACATCCACTATTATAATGTATTTGTTTAATAGGTTGGTTGGGGTCCTTTTATAAATTTCAGACTTAAATTTTCCAACATTTTTTAACGTCTGCCCATACTGAGCTTCTAGGTGAAATTACACATAAACTGAAACAGCATAATTAGTCATTTAATGCAGTAGTTATTCCACAATGAAAGGAGGAAAACTGATGATTGCACATGAGGGAGATGGAAAATATTAGGCAATTTAAAATGATTACTCTCAAGCATTCTCTATATTTGTGTTTTTTATTTGTCTATAAATCCATTTATCAACAACCTTGTGTGCTACTGCATATGCGTCAGGAACCAGTTAGTAGTGTTGATAGGTATACTTGTCTTGTCTTGTTTGCACTGAAAAAAAGGCAGCAGTACAGTTCACATCAGAGGATTTTGCAAGATAGCAAATAGCAAACCAGTAATACATGTGCTGTAGCTGTTGTTCAGCTGTAGACATTGTTCTAGTGGTTTAAGGGTTTCCAAAAACACAGGGACTAAGTGCCAGAGCAGGCACATTTTTGATTTATTGAAACCACATCTGGAATTACTAACAAAACACTTTCAGATTTGGTTAAAACCGCAAATTATTTATTTTAGGAATGACAACATTATAAGCTGATGCAGTTTAGCATTTGAAAAGACAGAAAAATGCATCATGATAAAGTAAATAAGTTGTGTGGGAAGGAGCATGGAAAAAGTCCAAGATGTTTCTCAACAGCCCTTTGAGTGAAATAGAATTTACCGGAATTAACCTCAGTAGATGCATAATGAGATAACACCACTGAAAATCACGCCAATCAAAAAAGCTTGGAATGATTTAAAGTACATGGCACTGTTCCCCAGCACTGTGATACTCCATACTGAGTAGTAAGAGGAAAGTAAGAGCAAGTGTTGCTAGTATAATGTACACCATTGCATTACACAAGAAACTCTATGGATAAAAGGCAATAAACTCTTGCTTTTACAAACTGATGAATACATTTAATAACAACTGACACAACTATAAGGTCTAATGTATCCCATAATCCATCATAAACCAAATCCCCAAAATAATACATAATGTTCTGTCAAAGAAAAGACGTCAACATGTGTTTTCTATCAATATTCAGAAAGAGGATATGTAGCCTGTTAACTGAAGTAGACTGCTGCATTACAGAGACTGCTGTGAAGTCAAGGAGTTGACATGAACATTTGGCGTTGCTCTTTAATGACAGCTCCCGCACAGTTTAACATTGAAAGGATCTAAAGGCACAGAAAGAGGTCAGCTGTTGGATAAGCTAATAATCATAGTCCATCTGATTTTAAATACTTTGAAAAATACGATGAATTACTAATCTTTTTTTTCTACCTTTGGATAAGTCATAGACATGTCAGCAATTTAAATGTCTGTGAATAAATCTTTCCAAATGGATCAATTTGATGAATCATGAGCAGAAAAAGATCTTAGAGTCAGGGGAGGTGAATGTTTGTTTCACATTCCTTCCAACAAGTGACCAAAATAAAACAACAAAGTAGGATTTTTATCAGCAGGAGAACAGCATTTCTCTGTGCCTTCCATTACTGTCACAAATTACTGTTGGACAAATAAATGGGTTTTAAAATTTGACAGTGCTATGGTTGAAAGGGTAATTTGGGTTTTTTTAAGCAGCGTTGTATGTGATACAGTGTATTACCTACAGCAGATTGTGGCTGGCTGGACCCCAGTTTAGAAAAGAAGACAGGAGGACCACCATTGAAACCAGACATGTACTGCTGTGGTTGCAGGCAGCAGCACAACACACTTTAGTCATCAAAAAGGGCCCACCTAGAACAGTCAGTATCAGTTTAAGTTGTATGCTATATTAAGAATATTTTCAACAATTGACCTTGCTTACAGACAACCATTTACAGGAAACTGGTGCTGTTTTTTGCTCTTTTCAAAGCCACCAGACTCCTTTGACAAAAACAAAAACAGCTGCTGGTCTACTTTTGCCTGTTTTCTTTGTTTGTGTTATTGTGTGACTTTGGTGAGTCAAATCCAACCCTTTAAAACACCAAAATCAAACAATAACACAAACTAACTGATTGAAGCACCTGTAGACCAACACGTGTGTGTGTTCAGCAAGGTAAAATTACTGTTTTTTTAAAATGAGTCTGGCTTTGAAGGGAGCTTAGATAAGTTTTGACACTAAGGTGAAACAGTGACAATATTCTGAACATAGCATACACTTAAACTGATATTGAACATTTTAGCTGGTTAAAATATGTTTTGCTGCTGCCCCTGTCCACAGCACTACATCGCTTAGCTTCAGTGTCACTACTCCTGTCTGTTTCTCCAAACTGGGGGTGTGCTGACTGCCATCTACTGTAGGTAATACACTGACTATGGATAGGAACATCATACAGCCCCATTCCAAAAATTCTGAATTATTCCTTTAAGGCTAAGGTTAAGCACCAACCCTACTTCATTTGAAATGAGACAAGAGCGTTGTCTGGGTTAAAATTACTATTTTATTAAAGGGATACTTTGCTAATTTGTATCAAAACATTGTGGGCTGGTGGTCTCTTGGGACTGTTGCTTGAACTTCAGGCTGTACTTTGGCATTTTTGTATTGCCTGCGATTGCCCACTGCCAGCTGCTGCCTCAAAAAGTAAACAGCTGATCAGGAGACACACCTACCCCTCTGTTTCTCTGTCAAACTCAGAATAAAATCATATAAAACAATAAAACTGGGCAGTGATGACTGAATATAAGTCAAGGTTAAGCTACCGTACTGCCTATTTCTCACCTAAATGTTTTAAGAAAAGTATTTTAACGCCCCGTTTTGCCATAATGGTAATATTTTGTGAACAGGAAGTGGGTGCCATGTACTGCTTCCTGTAAAGTGAAAACGGAGGCTGAAAAAATAGAGATCCAATAGTAAAACTAAACAGCGTTGATCAAATATAAACCAAGATTGTTTTACTGAGTTGCGTATTTCTCACCTTTAATGTTTTCGGAAACACGTTTTAGCTATCTGTCTAAATGTAATACGAGATTCTGCCAGCCGCCATTGTTTCACATCAAATCACCAACCAGTGGTACCATTCTCGTAGTTGTCGGTTTTCTACCTCTTGATCAAAAGCACCCTTTTTCTCTGTTTCTTCTGGTCATGTGGCACCAATTTAAAAAAATACTTCTGTCTTTCAGCTGCAGAGATGGCCTAGTTTTATGTGAGGTCCCTCTTTATATCAGTACAATACTTTATTAAGGTTAGGGTACTTTCATACAATAGTAACAACTCTTTCAAGGTCAAGGAATGACCACTGTGGTGGTTAAAAGAAACCACCATTGACTGTAGGAAATTTTAAATGCATAGAAGTCAGATGGCAAATTCTCATGTTTTGTTGACCCATTCAGGCAGGAGTCATAATAACTGTAAGGCTGCTAGAGGGATTTGTCACTTCACTGTAACCCCAAGTTGTTTTTGCTGTCCTTTTGCCAGTTTATTATGTAGTTTCTCAGTAAAACAATGGATGGAGTTCAAACTTGTTCATCCCATTGTTTAAGAATTCAGCTCAGTATGTTTACAGGCTGTATGAAAGCACTGTAGTTAGGAGCTCCTAATATAAGCCCCAAGTTCAGTTTCTCTAGCTTCATCCATAAACATCAAGAGCACCCGGAGCTTTTCCACTTAAGTGAACAGGCTGTTTTAGTGTCATTTAGATTTATGTAACTAACTTATCTGCTATTAAACCTTTGTAACTGGCAAAAATACCCCCCATCTGTGCATCTGGCTGGAGAAGAGTGCTTTCATCTCCTATTGTGACTAGATTTACCTTCTTCACCATAGCAGCTCAATATGAAAACAAACCAAGATTTACATTTGTTTTTGCTGCATGCTGTCTCCTATAGCTCTACCATCATTAGCAGGTAAATCAAAGGCTTTTTTCATGTGATGTTTTGCTTCAGTTTGCCTTCTTTTGGTCACCCTAGTGTTTTTAAATGTGCATAGAACTTTTGTCTCCCAGTGTCTACAGTGAAAATTGTAACAATCAAACAAATATGTATATTTTGATTGTTTTGCTATTTCTGCTTATTCCCATTTTGATTAATTATGCATTTCAGTGATCATGTGCATGACCCACTTTAGTAAATACCCTGCACAGGCGGGGTTAGTTGCACCTGCATGTGCAATTCTGGGCCGAAAGACCTCATTTGAACTACATCATTACTTAGAAAAGGCCTTTTCCTTTTTTTAACACCTAGTTAACAAGATGCATGTTTGTTGCTGTGCTGCATCACTGTAGCAACGGCATGCTTAATGAGCACCTCCAAAGTACTTTACAGTGCAAAATAAAAATAAACAGGGCTTAAGAACACCAGTCTTGAACCAATGAACCAAAAAACTAAAATCATTTTATGTTGTTTAGAGAGTAGTTACTTAACAGAAGAGAAAGGGAAAGTAGTGTTTTTGTAACTCCACTTTATTTATGATTATTACTTGTTTTTCCTGAATGCCTGTGCTCAGACACATCAATTATTGGTCACTTTCGTCTGTTTTTTCTGTCCTATACAAATATTATTGATATTTATGTTAATAATTCATAGCACATACGCCCTGGAGCCTGCCATTATTGTGTGTCACTTTAATGGTGTCGTACTTTGCACTATATTGAATAATATTTTTGTAGAAGTCGAGCCAATCGGCCCTGAGTAATTTCTGCAGGTCCTGTCATTAATATATTAGATTGCTGCTGGAAGATCTCACAGTCTCTGTTTAACTGTGTTGTGAGTGGGAGGGGGAGCCAGGTTTTTCAACTCTGAATTATACTCGTCATTCATATTTGCTCCAATGGGGGGGTATTTTACAAAACATTTTCATCTGTATTATTTTTTCATAGATAAGATGTAAAAGAGCTGTTTAGCCACATACTTGTCAACAGTTCAGCTGAAGTGGTGATATGCCCTATTAGGTAAAGGATGAATCCCCATCCTGTTCCTTAACAGCACTGAGGACGATGCAGTGAAGTGTAAGTTATCACAGTGAGAGCAGGGGAGGACATGTTAGTGTTAAAGAGCATTCCTTAGTGACGGATGTAGAACACAAGCAGCAGCAAACATCCTCTCTCTCCTGTCTTATGTCTTTGGTGCATTGCACTTAATGAATTAAAGTGTGTTAGATTTATACATACAGTTTAGATAATCATGACTTTGCTATTGAATTCACTCTGTTATGATTCTTTAACCAAAATGCCAGGCACAAGGACAACAAATATGGTCCAACAATACTGAATTTCTTTCTTACAAATGAAACATCTCTTTGCCTTCTTTCTTCTTTTTTCTTTGTCATTTTTCCTTCATTTAAAAATTGTCATTTTTCTGATCCTAATCAGACATCGTTTCAACATTTTCAGTATTACTAACAGAGTTATTTGATTTAGTTCCTCGCAAATGCATTTTGCCATCTGTTTCCATTTGACAGAAGACTAATACAAAACATGCCTTTGCCGGAGAGACCATGAGTTTGAGTGTTCTTGCTTTATAATGTCTCCTAAAGCCTGGAGTTGTTTTATCGGAATTGTTTGACAGCTATTGTTTGGATGATTTTGACCTGTTGCCCAGAGTACACATACTTAAGCACTATACAGTAGTTATCCAGTTTGTGGAGGACAGGCTGTAAATGGAGATGGATGCTCTCTCTCTCTCAAAGCCTCCATGTATTCAAAGGCAGTGCAGGGTGTTGGGTAGATGTAAGCTACCAGCTGAATATCTACCGTAAATGGACATCAAGCCTAAATTTTAGAGGAAAGAACATAAATTATATACAGACGTGGACAAATTTGTTGGTACTCTTCCATGAAAATAGAAGATCCCACAATTTTCTCTGAAATAACTTGACACTGACAAAATTATTGTTATTGTTATTTCCATATGTAATGAAAATAGATTTTTACTTATATACTTTACTCTGTGACATACCAGAGGAACACAGGTATACATGAGACTTTTGCTTTTAACTCGATCAGTTTTCAGGAGGAATGAAAAATTGTTTCAATGAGCTGTAAGGATACCAACAAATTTGTCCACGTCTGTATATAACTACAGGACAGAGTGCAAGATTTAGGGAGATTTAGTGTCAGTGGTGAGGATTGCAGATTGCAACCAGCTGAAATTTATATAGTTGATATCTAGTGTCGGCAAAAATGTTGTCGAGCATTTGCAGTCCATCGTTAGCACTCTTTAGCTCGTTCACTATATGAAGTAAATGCCGCTGTCACGTTGAGCGTCAAGTGAAGCCCATTCAAACTTTAATACTTTATAAAAAAAACCACACAAATATTTGAATATTCGTATAGAACAGCCAAATACGATTTGACTGGTATAAATTCTAAATCAGGTATAGCCCTAACAAACACTGAATAAAGCAGTTTCACAGACAAAATAAGTGCTGCCCTGACCCACTCGTTGTGGACGGGCAGCTAACTATGGTTGCTGGTATAAGAAATAAAAATGGCCTTATCCAGAGCTGGCCTTTGGTTTGTCTATTCTGGGCTACTGTAGAAACATGGTCGTGCTATATATATATATATATATATATATATATATATATATATATATATATATATATATATATATATATATATATATATATATGGCTCATTCTAAATTAATGAAAACATGTTTGTTATTGCCACGTCACTATGGACATATTCTTAATCATTTATATTCGATTTCTGCCAATGTATGCCCCTAGATTACACACAATGTACCTTTAAATCAGAGTGTTTTCATATGGCATAGGTACACGTGTTAACATAGAAACAGGTATAAGAGATTGGCATCTGTGTTGAATGAGTGCTGATGTCCACGCATTTTGATATTCTCCACAGGGTCTGACCTTAAATATCAGCTTTAATATATGCTAAACAGTAATAGATCCTAACTCAAATGAGTTACATGACTTATTTGTTGTGGTCTGTTTTACATTCAACTCAACATTTTCAGATCACAGCCATTTTTCCTTCTCTGATCAGTGTATCAACAATCTATTTCTAATATTTTGGTTCCCTAAAATCCTGCTCTTGTTTCTTTTGGCTGCAGCTCATTCAACCATCTGTTTCTGTCCGTGGAGAACTGTAGTGTGGTCACGCTTTGGTCACGCTGTGGTTTTGCCATGGTTAGGAGATGTGGTGATATGTAAACCGCAGGCTCTGCTCTGTATCCAAGTCTGTGCTCCAGTTGTATTTAACATGTCACTACATTCTACCCTAAAAAATAAATATCTAGTATACTGGCACTTTGCACAAAAAAGGTATTAGTACACCCTTCTGTGAAAAAGGACCTATTTGACAAGAAAATCAGCTGACTGAAAGCAATTTGAGGGCCATTTTAAGCCTTAATTTATTTTCCCATTTGTGAAAAAGTGAAAAGAATAACCTGCTAATGTGTCTGTCCTGAAGGACAGAAGTTAGGCGAAGGAAATGTTCGCCTGTACCAGTGAACAAGCTGCCATATATCAGTACCGTCATGTTAAATTGTAAACAGCTGTAGCATTAAATGTTAATGCCATATTTTGGAAACAGGACTTAATGTTTGGTGGTTTTTGGCAGCACAGATGTCGCCCCTTCCATTGAGAATTTTGCTTGTATGCTGCTGGATTTCAATATTTGTGAGTCAGTTGTAACATAATTTAATGATATTCACCACTACCACCACCATCAGTGTGTTTGTCCAGCTGTGAAGATCATGATAATGTTATACAGCAATTATAGAGCTACATTATGCTGTTTAAGTTACTCAGACATTTATCGTCCTTCTCACCTTGTCCTTGTCTCTCCACCCAAGATTCTGGATATGTTCTATTTTTAAGGAAACATGCACATTTACATGTTTTATTTTAAATTATAATCTGAGCTGGCCAATGCTGGCTAATTTTCAGGAGTCCCTGGACTGAATATCCTATTTCACTACATGCAAGTATTTAAAATAACATGCAAACCGCAAAGCCTCTGGTTGGCTAACATATGTCACATACCACATATCTCTGTTGGCTTGCACACTGCATGTCATGAGAACATATGAACCAGATAAAACGAGACATACAATACAGTAACTACCTCACATGGAGACATAATAGTCGGCAGCTATGACACAACCACACTGAAAAAAGGAGAACGGTTAATCAACTTAAACTAATTCAAGTGGTAATAATAAAATTAAATGATAAAAAGTCAAATCAATTTTTTTTATTTAATTCTTTTTATCATTCTTTAGCTTTACATTCGTGTTCCTGATGTGTTCAAATCCTAAAATTTAAATTTTGGTCAAACTTCCTCTGTTTTAGCTTCAAAATCCTATTTTTCCCAAGCCCCTCTAAAAACTTTGTCCCACCTGACTTGACATAGGTCTTTGCATGGTGCTGTTGCTGCATATAAACCCCAAGTACTGCTGTGGACTGTGGTCAGTTTGGTTCCGAAAGTCGCACAATAACTAACTAACTAAAAAATCAAGTTGGCAAGACAAGCAATTCCCATGTGCTGTGAGGTAAAATGACTGTTTCAGTCAGTTGCCTCCGCTGGCTTTGAAGAGAGCTTAGATAGCATCAGTTTCCCACCAGAAAGGCGTCTCTAACAGCAAGGTACAGCAGTGAAATAATCTTAATGTAGTGTGTACTTAAACCGATTTTTTGCCACTGCTCCCATCCAGAGCCACTAATCTCCTTTGACAGAAACAGCTATTTTAATTTGCAGAACACAATGAGTTAATGGCTGAGTGGGTGTTTCTGTTTAAAAAACACAGAATTTCATGGCAATTCATTCAATAGTTGTTCAATATTTCAGTCTAAACCAAAATGTTGGACAGCTCAGCTTAAAACAGGAGATGTAGAAGCAAGTATCCAGCACATTTACTGTACAAACACGTGACAAAATCTGATCATGAATACTGCATATATCAAAATTCTATGTGTTTTCTGATCACCAAGAGGCACCAGTGACCTCTCGTAGCCCTATAAGACTTCATTCGATGCTTTCAAGTGTGATTCCTGGTAATCTTTGTCTAGACCAAATCTGACTAACTTAAGGTCTTAGGGAAAAAAAAAACAGAACATCTGCTTTATACATTTAAATCTATATGAAGAAGTGAACCTTTTATATCAGGATGGAAGATATTCCTTTTAAAGGCAAATAATCTCCCATAAACCACTGTTGATTTTAGTTCATCTTTCAGCAGGCCAGTTCTTTGATTCACTTTTTTTTCTTTCTTTACATTTAAAATGGCCATCCATTGTGAAGTGCTAATTTTTTTCCACTCTGTTTATGTAATGAGCTGTAAAATCTGTTAATAATAACAAATTAATTAAATTAACAATAATCCCCTCAAGATTCTTTCAACATTTCCCTGAAGTAGAGGTTGCATGCTTTCACAGTAACCCCAGTGTTGGAAGGGGATTGGTAATATCTGGCTTGTGTCCAGTAGCATGGTTTGAGTTAGAAACACATGGAGGGGCCGATGACGGTTTACTGTAACAGGCCACAGACAGCCGTGCTTTATATGATTTCCTGAAGTGTCAGTATCAGAGACATCACACACACCCCTGCACTTGTCCTCAGCTTTTTAAGTGAAAGTTTATATAAATGAAAATCTGGGTTTCTCAACTCAAAATGTGACATAAAAGCAGATAGATTTCATTATGGATTACACTACACATTTTATAACGTGGTCAGAGTCAAATCCGATTTGCTTGAGCCTTGAACACAGCTGAGGAAAGGCAACAAAGAGGCAGAGGCCTGGGCTGTCTCTGTTATAGCTGACTGGTAGTATTTTGGCTCCAGCTGTCCGCAAAAGCTGAGCGAAGCTGAAGTGCTTTGCTGCAGTGAGTCTCACTGAAAAACTGCCGGTTTTGTTGGATTATGTTGCAGATGCCAGCACAGCAGGAGTGCTATACATGGCCAAAGTAGCTGCTAACAGCAGATGGATTGCAGAGCTTATATGGACAGAGGTCGTTATTTCATGTGACCCTTTTCTGCCACACAAAAGTAGCCATTTTTTAGTTGCTGTGTGTTATAACAGTACATGTATATGGCTGTGTATTGGTCTAACAGGCAGGAGCCCTCATGTACTGTTTTTGATTTGGGATGTTCATGTTGGCTCACTGTGGTGAACTCACACTATGGCCAAACTGGTACATGCTGGTACTGTGAAGCCGTTTTGTCAGAACACTGATTCAGATAATATGGCAACAGACATGGCTCGGGGCATTATATTTTCGGGTTGTCTGTTGGTCCATCCTATTCTTGTGAACGTGATGGTCAAAAGTAAAAGTGAGAGTAACCACTTATAGCTTCTCTATATTTGAAACATTGTCAACTGTTGTGGCTACACATGATTCTGAGTAGACATGGATGTAAACTATAACTGCAACCTGACCGGTTTACAGAGGCATAAAACAGCAAGGTGGTAATTTTAGTCCTGGAGTGGGCATAAAGTTGTTTTGAAGAAATTAATCCGCATTTTGGGAAACACACATTACTGCATTTCCCTAAAAGGCTTTTGGTATAGTACCTCAGGAACCAAAAGTGCCACCTACAAAGAGTTAACTAGTCTGCACCTCATTTATTGTCCACAGAACAGGACTGCACAAAAATGAGCAGACTGCAGTGAGAGTCTCTCTATGGGATATTAATAGCACATCGAACAAAGCTCCGACAGCCTGGCATGTTTTTAACTGTGAGTGAGGATTAGATTCCACTTTAAAAGTTGTCGGCAGTCGGCCCACTGAATGATGTTTTTTTCTCAGTCTACAGCTGCTGCTAGAGACTGCAAACATCCTTTCATTTTTTAGCATCGTTGACGAATGTATGAAAAACTTGCCAAGGTATGAACAGTTGTTAAAACTGCCAAACCTCAGCTCTGAGCTCTGTGTTCTCTACTGACCAATAAATGGACTGCAGTGTGTCTAGCTCCACCTTTTATTAACATATCTGTGTGCAAGGTACCCCAAGCAGAGGGGTGACCAAAAATGGTAGCAGTGCCAAAGGTACTAAAGGTACCATTCACAACTTTTCACAATGGAAACGCAAACAAATGCATGCCGAATTGTACTGAATAGTAATGACCTGTTGGTGGAAACGCCCCAATGTTTGTTTTATTGTTGAGAGTTCGGTGACTCCCAACAATAAGTATGAAGCTGGAGAAGCTTGTTGTTTTTACACTGAGGTTTTTGTACAGATTATGAAAAATATACTTATACAAAATGAGATTGAACATGGAATGAGTCTTCAGTAATGTCACCCATTGGTTTGTGGACAGCCGTTTTGGGTTTTTGGAGCCAGAAGTGAGCATATTTGGATGAGAGGGTGGAACTGAGGAGTGTAGGGTGGATCTGATTCATAGACTGCAGTGATGCCTTAAATGTGTGTAATGTGCACTCTTAATAAACAGGTGAGTCATAAAAAATTTCAACCCCTTACAGTCATCATGAATGCTGAAATTGGTTATAGTGAACAAAAATGTTTTTTGCGAGGCTGTAAACATGTCTGTTTTTGTTGCAAATTTGGGCATTTTAAACACAGGAGCCCAGTGGGATTTTCTCTGTCTTGGAGCCAGCCTCAAGTGGCCATTTGATGAACTGCAGTTTTTTGCACTTCCTCATTCGTTTCACTGTTAAGCCTCAGAGGTTGAAGCTTGGTTAGTTAGTGAGCTTTAGAGGTGCTGGTAGACTGGTTCTGTTGTCTCTGGACAGAGCCAGACAAATTGCTTACCCCCTGTTTCTAGTCTGTATGCTAAACTCAGATAATTGGCTGCTGGCGTTAACTTCAGTTAAATGTACAGATGTGAGAGCCTTTTTGATTTTCTCATGAAACTCTGCAAGAAAGTGAATAGGTATATTTCACATAATGTTTAAGTATAGTATATTGGACCAATGTTTCCCAACTGTTCCAGTCAGGGGGTCGAGATTTCTCTTAAGTCATTAGCTCAAGGTCCACACATTATAAATGACCACATATTCAGTTTAATTTCACAAAATGTAAACAATACTGAGAACACAAAAAATAAATCATAGCAAAAACAAACACAAATGGCACTGAAAAGCTCTATGCCTGAAGTTGACTGTACTTTAAGCAAGTCATTTGTGGTCCATTCAGAATGGACCTGTGACCACTTTTGGACTGCAAACCAACAGTTGGGAACCACTGTATTATGCTATAGTTACCATGATGACAGATTTTCCTATAACTAGAAGCAACAGTTCCCTTCAGCTTGTGACGACATTGCGTTGCTTCAGTCTCTGAAAACATATTTTTTATTACAATTACCAGGCTTTCCTGTTACCACTGTGTCACAAGAGAGAAAATGAAAACAAAAGCGCAAGAATTAAAAGCTGAGTTTTGAATTAGTGACATTAAATTGAGCGATGCGATTCCACAATTTTCTAACCAGACTGCTTGTTTGTTTAAAATGAGGGGCCTCACCTAGGGGTATTGTACCAAAACTGTGTGACTGTCACGGGCAGTGAACACTGAGTTCAAACAGTCATTAACCAATAGGTTATGTTAATGTACCATGTTAGTGATCAAATGGGGCGCCATTATTTCTCAGGGCAGATGTATATATGCGCTCACCCTGGATACAGATAGAAACAGCTATGCAGTGAGCAATTCTTTTTGAATAGAAGAGGGGAATATGTCTCAGGGAATATTTGTCATGTAAAAGGCCAGCTAAATTGTTTTTATTTGGGGAAGAAGTGATTGTTTTTGCCCTAATCTTATTTTTTTTTCTCCTTTTTTCCTTATCCGAACAATAGGGATTCAGGGGGGATTTTAGGAGAGAATGGAAGAATGGAAGAAAACTTTTAAACTGGTGGACTACCGTATAAATACATTTATATATATTTTTGCACTAGATTTGTTTAATCAGTATAGTGATAAAGTACTTTCAAACTATTAAGGCTTTTTAATCAAGTAAAACGTATAAATAAAGGATTTCGTCCCCCTAAAATAATCTCTTTCACAACAAAAACCTCTGAGCTAGCAACCTACACACCAAACCATCTTTTAATGTTTTATGTATGGTGTTTGTTTGTTTTTGAGGATTTACCCATTTACAGGTTCCACCAAAAGTTCTCTCTCTCTACTCTAAGCCCACTGTCGCTGCTTCCTCTGCTCAGCGCTGCCCAAGAGGAGGATTGTGATTAATTTAAAGAAATACAAACAACCTAGAGTGAATGTTTCTCGATTTTTGGCACAGTACCAGATAGGTCTGGCTATGTGAGACTATGGTGTAGTCGACACTCATTTTTAAAGTTTTGCAAATTAAGATACAGTCAGATCAGACTACATGTAAAAGGGTTTGCTTTAAGTAAATAACCCACAGAGAGATGTCGCTTTATTAAAACCTATTAGCCTCATTAAGCTCACAGTTTTGGCTTTATGGATTCCAATGGGTTGATGTTGCTGTGTGCCTGCTAGATGTAGAAGCAGGCTGTGGTTTTCTTGCATTAGTCAGTATAATGTGATAATATGTCAGGACTATGCAATTATCAACATTGCAGATTTATCAGTACTTTTATCTGTCAGATATTCGACTTGTTGTCATCTTAGTACAACACCAGATATTAAAAACATTTTATACATTTTATTTGTGTTGTCGAGGTATTTTGCCAGTAACAACTGGCTCTAATCCACCTTCCTCTTTCTAAATTTCAGTGCTTGCATGAAGCTCTGGAACAGCTGAGTTTTTGTTGGACCCCTCAGTCTTTGAAATGCCCCTTTAGTCTTCATGCTGAGTTATACTGCTAAGTGCTTTGGGGTTATAGTGCTACAATTGTTGTCTGTAATGGCCTGCCTCCAACAGAGGGATATCAGCTTGAGGAAAAACATATTTCTCCAACATCGTTTACCTTTTATGGCATCTCCAAACAATTGCCCGTAATTACGTTATAATTACTGACAATAATGGGACATAATACAGCAGAGCTGAAGAATCGGCAACACATTTTCAAGAGTGCCTTAAGACTGAAAGTCTGCCACTATAGAGAAAATTATAGTCTGCAACAATCCCTGATGTCTGATTCCTTCCTTTTCTGTAGTATTTTTAGCAGAATGGAAGACCTTTCCAAGACTGGAGTTTTTTCAGTTTGTAGGTTTGGAAAACACAAAGGTATCCAGACATTCTGAAGAGGTACCGTCTGTACTTTGTTTTTTATGTGTTTCTATAAACTCTGGTTCTCCTAGGGTATTGTTTTTTGGATACGGCACTGGCAGAAGTAACTGTCCCTCTTAATTTACTGTATTTTGTCTGGTTTTGGACTTGCTAATGTGTTGCTTAACTTTATCTCCTGTTTGTCATGACAACCAGTGTGTGCTCACAGAGACTGGACACATTTTGACATGCTAGAGGTTTATTTCTAAACGATAAAATGTGAGTCTCCAGAGCAAACGCTTAAACCAGGACGCCTTACAAACTGTGGTGTACCTTTGTTAATTTGTTTATATTACACTGTGGTGACCCTCAAGCTGCAGAGAGGGCGCCTGATGTCTGTGTATGTGTTTGTCTGTGTGTGTGCGTGTGTGTGTGTGTGTGTGTGTGTGTGTGTGTGTGTGTGTGCGCGCGCCTATGTTTGTTTGCAGTTGTTTCTAAGCATAACTGAAAGGGTTTATATGGAAGTGTCAGAATTTAATCTGCCTTAAATGTATGGTCACAACATTAAACACCCAATAATTTCTGTTATTTATTGCATTTAATAAGTAGTGCATACAAATCATGAAGTGAGGAATCCATTATGACTATAGGAAGAGAAGACGAAGCACTTTGTTTAATATAAAGTCTCACTTCCTCTTATTGAAAAGATGAAAATGTGGACTTTTGTTCCATATTTTTGATGTTGTCTACTTACTGGAAATCTTATCATCATTCGTCTTTTTTTTATTTTTATTGATTTACAGAGGCTGCGGACTATGCACAGTAGTGTTTTTCCCAATGGCCCCACCTTCGAGTTCCCACTGGGCTTATAGATTTTACCAAAAGTTTACCAATACAAAGCCTCCATGGCTCAAAACTTAGTAGTTTTGATATTGTTTGCAGTTGGAGATGTCCTGACAACTGTTTTACAGCTGCTTCTTGAATTAAATGGGGTATTAAAAGTGTAACAGAAAAGAAACAAAAAAACAACAACACAAACTGACCCTCATTGTGGACTTCTTTGCTGTGGCCATATGTGCTGCTTAGCAGGAAATGTCTGCTGTTTGGTAACTTTTGTTTTGTTTATCTTCTGTTTATGAAATCACATTAGTTCCACCTGTGCAGTTTCAACTTGGTGTGCATCGACAAGCTGTTGTAAAGTGCAGCCGTCATGAAGCGAAGGGAAAAAATGCAAAGTGAACTAGCTTGATTAACCACTTGTGTGGAGGGACACTTATAGTGTATTTTGAAAGTCAAGCTGAGGGCCATTTTAAATTTATCCATGGGCCACATTTAGCCGCCGGGCCAGACTTTGGACATGCCTGATCTAAGGTGACGTATGTAGCTCTTGAAAACTGGACTTTGAGTCTATAACAGAGGAACATGTGTGAGCCTGTTGTGCAGAGTTGAGAGTGAGTGGAGCGTTGACCCTGCCAATGGCTAATACTGAACACTAAGTAGGCAGTATAACTGCAAAATACATGAACAGATGAACAGTTGCATTTTAGATAGTTTACTGTGTCAATGCCAGGCTTTTGGATCTGAAATGAGCAGCTAAAAATAGAGGGAAGACACAACAAGCAGACTTCATCAATAAACTGGAGGCTGAGGGGAAATGCTGCAGTCCAGACTGATGATAGAGTTATTGTTGAGGAGGAAATGTCTGATTTTAAAGATTTTAAAGTTTTGTACAAACATAATAAATGGGTTGATTCTTTGTTGTGGGTCTTTCACAACAGTCAGGAGCCGCCATGGTCCTGTTGACAATGGCAAATTGAGGGTGGCTGGCAGATATTAAGGATGATGATGCAACACTCATGCAATACGGGAGTGGGAAGCCAGAGAGGATCATGATGAGCATAACAATTGTTGAAGTCATTATTAGATTCTTAACCAATATTTGTTTCTTTCATGTCAAACTTGAGCTTTCATGTCAAGCTTAAGATTCAGCATTCATGGCGTGAGTGTGGAAGTTGTGTCCTCACCACAAACGTCTTCTCTTGAGTGGAATGCAGACATGTTATTGTATATCACTGCTAGACAAACAAGCCTCCACTGAGCAGACTGCACGTGTTGTCTCACAGCTGTGTGTGTTTGTGTGTGTGGTACCCTTTAGTTTTGTAATTGTTATCCCGGTTTGAGAGAAAAGCACGCTGGGCTGTGATTAAGAGGGCCTCTCATGTGAAGGTGCACATGTACTGTATGCCTCATCCTTGTGCACTTTTTGTGCATTCTTTTTTTTTCAATAGAACTTTATTTTTTATTTTTTAATTTTACATGTGCAAGAGACATGACAATCATACATACAACACACAAATCTGTTAAGCAACAAACAACAATAATGTTATCTCTGGCAAATGTAGCAAGTTGTAATTGAAATTATTATCAATGATGGTAATAGTAATTATAAAAGTAATAATAATAGTATTGATAATGATGATGATGATGATGATGTATAACAATAACAACACATATGAGAACATAATGTAGCAGGGAAAATAACCAATGCTAACTATAATAATTAAATAACAATGTGTAAAAATGTCAATACAAATATAGACATAGGTAGATATACATGTTTCTAAAATAAATATATATATCTAAATACAATAGTACTGAAATAATATACATTTCTAGAAGGAAAAAGAAAGAAAATAAGAATTGTCAAAAAGTAAATAAACAACGGTTAAAAATCAAACAGACTGGCAAAAGAGGAAAAAAAGTGCTCATGCTATATTTATGTCCACTTTAACTCATGTGTGTCAGCGTGAATTAGTGTGTTTCACTACAAGACAAAGTCAAGCCAGGCTGGTCCAGCATGTTGGTTCAGGGGAGGTCCAGTGTTTTTAAGGTAATTAGAGTGCTTAGGTTCAGCCGGGGTAACTGAGGTCAGACTAATCTATGTCTAGATTTCAAGGAAGGCTGTAAAATGATATGGACCACTGGCAAAATTAAATAACCTTTAGGTGCAAAAAGGCACAGGTGACAAAACAATCAGATTGTCTGTGATGTGCTCATTCTGCACAAATGCTGGACTCACAGTCTACTAAAGTTAAATGTTAGTCAACAAGATGGTATTGTGTGCGTGTAGGCATGCGACTCTGGAAACTCATTGATATTCATGTCGAAAAGTGTCATGAATGCATTTGGGATATCTTTCCCCCCCTTGTTCTCGCACTCATGAATATGAATGAAATCCACATGTGTTTTGAATCTGTCTGCTGATTTGCATGAAGTACATGAGCATCTAACAAGCTTGCACAGCACTGTATTCTTGGCTGTTGTTATGAAAGGTGTTAAGGCTCTGTGCATAATGACTCTGCATGATCTTGTTTTGTGTGCCAAATATTATGAGGAGCTTCGCCTCTGATTACCCATGCTTAATCTTTTGGATAGGGGTTATTCTATTAAGTGCTCTTTTACTGTCCTCTAGTGTGTCAATATAGAGAGGGATTTAGATCTTTCTGCTGTTCAAACACAGTGAGAGGAGCTGAGGTGGACTGTGACATAAATAGCCTTTTGAAAATCAATGCAAGATATTGATTCAGACAGTTGTGTAAATATAAACAAATCTGTTTGGAAAGAGTTATATCCTTTTTGATGAAAGCACCAGTGTGCTCTGGCAGAGGCTGGAGTTCACGCACACACTTTATATATTCTGTATTTATATGAAGACTTTCTTCTTAAAGAGTTGACTTGGCCCTGACTGTGGGAAAATATTGCAATCTTACCCCAAGCGACTTTAACACTTGCAATACTGGAATGGTGTGTTTTGACTAAAAGCACTAATTGCAGACTTAACCACTGCCACAACATGTCATGTGATTATTAAAAAAGCCCAACTCTTTAAAGTATGTGATATTTTGACTGAGGGGTATTACTAACTGGACAATAACTTAAAACCAAATTTTAAACAAATTTCAGCGCTAACATAGCTATACATCTGGTTTGTGACAAGAATGATAATGTCATGTATCTGCAGTTCATCTCTGAGACCTTCCATATCAAAGACCTGACAACTTTCCATCCCCCGACTGTAAATCATGGAGTTGTTTTCAGGTTATTTTATCGCTTTAGTGCATTGACCTTCAGCTCAGTATCCATCACCCACAATCTTTACCAGGCATGTTATTTTAACTTGTGGACAGGTCATATCATTACCATCTTGGTTTTGCGTGTCTGCCTCTCCCGGTCTGCCTGTTTTCATGTCCACGTGTCAAAATAAAAAAGGTTATCAAAGGGACAACATCAGAAATCAACAATGTTAAATTAAATCAATTTTCCTAAATGGAAAATAACAGATAATACTGTCATTTTGTTTTAAAAGTGCTTTAATCTGCAAGGTAACCAAATATGACTTAAATTTTAGACTTGTTTATGTAATGATATAAAGAGAGAAAGTGCAATAAGGTAGAGAATTATTGGGCTAATAAGCATTTCCCTGAGTTATAATTTAATAAAGATACAGTTCAGAAAAAAATAAACTTGAACACAGATATGAACCCAGTTTCCATGGGATGTTGTCGCCTCTCTCATGAGCTGCTGGAGACGGACATAGATGTTTGTTTTCTCATGATTGTTCAACCAAGCCTGGTTATTTTGCTACGCTGGTTATTTGCTATAAGTTCGTTCTGTCCTCATGGGGATGTTATTGTGACATGAAATATTGGGTCACGCAGGAAATCATCCTCAGATCAGCGCTCTGAACCCACAAACACCAAAACATATGCCGAGTTGAGATTATCTTACACAGTTTGAAAGACAGAAAAAGGAACAACTTTCCACAGTTTGGTATGCACTGGTACATTTTACTGCACAGTTATCTTTGCCTAAAATAAAAACACGCTGTATTTCCATGCTTAATGAATATCCTACATTAATAAAGTAATTTAGGGAGGCTCCAGTAACTAACTTAAGCAAACTACTGTAGGTTATATAAAAAAAACAAAAAAAAACAAAACAAAAGAGCTTATTAACAAAACTTAGAAGCTGTGTTAGAAACTGTTCCCTATCATGAAAACAGTGCACTATATAGAGTGTTCACCATTTTATAGTAGTGTTTGAATGCTCTGCGGTAAATTTCATCCACTATATAGTAGCTCAGTGATACTCAATTTAAGGCTCTCTAGGCCAAATCTAGCCCACTGTGTTTTGTCTTGCAATGAAAATGAATTTATTCACAATGGAAATATTATTATTTTTCCCATACCCATACCTCCCTTTAAGTAAACAGTAAACACTTGCATAAATATTTAATGAAACACACAACACACAAAATTGCACACACACGTTATATTTAGCTGTACACACACTGCATGTGGCCTGCTCTTACTACATGGAGGGTCTCTTGAGTGGCAGGCTAATTGTAATCAAAGACTTGAAATGAGGTTGTTACAGGTTAATGTTCTTCAGTGGGAGCCTCAAGTGCAGCAAGGAAGGTTCTCATGGCCCCTCTTTAGGTAGTAAATATTAATTTATGTGAGTGAATAAGTACTTGGCTCCTCTGTATATCCTATACCCATGAAAATGACTGTAAAAGCATTAGACTGTAGAAGGTAGACCCATTAGACGGCAGTTGCGCAGAGTCAATGATTTACTTTGTTTTACTAGGATTATATTTCTGTGATGATGTTACTGCGAAAAGCATGACCTTTCTGTAGACAGGCCTCTTGATTCATGAATAAAATTGGAAGTAGTAAATGGAAAATCTTACTGTAATAAGCTGAGAAACTGAAATTAAGAGATCCTGTGATACACACTCATTCTGTTCCAAGTCTCCCATGGGCCATTTAAGAGATAATCAATCTGAAAAATGTCAGTTTAACTCTCCTCAGATAACAAATTCAGCTTTTCTTACTCTTGCACGACATTCCCCTTCATTTTTTCCCTTGTGTGTTATTTGGATTTTTTATGGTGAAGTGTTTAGAAGGAGGAACTCAGACTGTTTTACCACACGTTAGCTGCAGGCATGGCAATATCGGTCAGTCCACCACTTTTATCCAGACTGAAATATCTCACAAGACTTTCAGCTAGATTGCCATGACATTTTGAACAAATGAGAATGAATCCTGCTCACTGTGTTGATCGCCTGACGTTTTCTCTTGTACAGTGAAGTTGGCATTTGTGGATTTGAGTGTAATTTCTTGATAACTTTTGGAAGGATTGCCATGAAAATTGGTGCAAACATTAATGTTCCCCTCTCGAATCCATAAATTTAGAGATCCCATAACTTTTAATCCAGCGCCATGATCAGATCATAATTTTATTTGGCCAATATTTCCAATTATTTGTCCAATACTTAGGTTTATGACCGAATAGCTTAATTAATGATATTCAAATTAGGTTGTGTGTAATGCTTGCATTTAGCATTGGCCTCAGGAAAGCTGCTCAGCCTTGCAGCCAATTTTTCCTAGTAACCGTTCTCAGTATTGTAGCAAAAAAATCCCCTCTGGCCCAAAAAACATTTTTCCATCAGGCCACCATTGTAAATATCAAACCATTGTAAAAGTTCCTCTGTAAAACTGTTGACAGGGCACCTCAAACTGCAAACAAGGCCCGTTTTAACTCTTTATAACCTGAATTGTTGAGCCATGGTGGTTTTATATTTGTAAAACTTTTCTCAAGCTGAGAGAAGCGATTTAAGAATCTGTGATGTCATCATAATGTGAAGCCTATGAGCCAGCGCGAGAATCACTACCGCACATCGGCAATTCAGTGGGCTGCATACCACGCACGTAAACCAGAAGCTTGGAAAATTCTTTGGTGTATGTGCTAGGTGAGCAACTCTGTTGAAATTGTATAGGTGCCGTCTTGATTAATAAAATCTATAACTCAGCCTCACAGAACCACTTCTATAGCTGTAGAGTCTCGCTCTCCTGTGGGTACCCTGGTTGAGAGCTGATGAATCATGTTACTTTAAGTAAATGTGAAAATAAATTATATCAATTGTTTTTAATGCTTGTGAGCAGAGACAGGAGAGCTTTCATTATATGAAATTACCAAACAGGCCCGTAGGAATGCCCCATCATCATAACTGGGTCCTGAATAAAAGCTGTAAAGCATTATCATTTTTCAGCACAACTTTCAAAGTAAATTTGACTGCACTATATTGCCATGACTTCATGGTGTAATTGGTTTTTTTTATCACCTCCTGTTTGAAAGTAACACCTGGTAGTACTTTTCCTTAAAGCAGAGCGTGAGCGAGGGATGAATATTACCTCATGTTGATGCGACTCATCCTCCTGATAAAATATTGCAACAATATGCTATCAAGGAGATGGTATGAATTAAACTAAATACAGATGAGGGAAGAAATGATGCAACAGAGAGGATGTTAAAGGAAAGCTCACTAGTTTGTTACTTCACATCGTCTCATCAAGCTGTTTTCACTCTCATCTACATGCACACAAACAAACACAAACTAATTGTCAAACAGTATTTCATCTGTTCATTTGTCACGGCATCTGTGAGATTACATAACTTGTATGACTGAAGATGTGCATATTGGAATGGAAATTCTGAATTGGAAAGGAAAGATGTATACAAGTAAGCAGTAACAAAACTGATTTGACAGAAACAGAAAATAAATGAAGAATGAAGTTTGGTATTTTGCCATTTATGAAGGAGTCATAACGGACATTTTTTTTTTAAAAGAAACAAGAAACGCCACACTGCCAGGATAGTCCAAACAGGGGATTTTAACAGTAATTCATAAGTGTTGTCAGACATGAATGAACATGCAAAAACAGGCCAGACAATGCAATGAAACCTGCAGACAGCTCTCTCTCTGTGTATTTGGGTGTGTGTGTGTGTGTGTGTGTGTGTGTGTGTGTGTGTGTGTTTACTTTGGCAACATCAGTCTTCAAGAAGTTGCTTCCCACATTAACAAACACAATTGTAAAAACAGACTCCATCATTGGATCCCAACATATTCAGCAGATCTTTATTAATGTTGCATGTCAAACATAATGCACGTCATATTGAAATGTGGGACCTGTTGTGTGATTGTGAAAGTGTTTTGGATTTCTTATATTCACGTCCATTTGATATTTTACAGAAAGAAATGTTGCAAGGGCTTCAAGTTTGTGTTGGGCCAGTGTATTCCTGAAGGTATGGAAAACTGTTCAGATGTCTGTCTTGTGTATTTGTGATTTTTTTTGGAATTCTCTTCAATCTTGTCCCTTACTGTATGATCTTTGATCCTTTGACAGACTTCACTAAACTTGATATTATTTTAACCTCCTTGAGTGTTTGACATGGCATGACAGGAAAAATGAAAAAGATGAATATGAGATGGATGTGTGTTCTCTTGTGTTTATACTGATTAAACACAAGAGATCATGTATTTCTACAGACTATGATGTGTGTGCTGGCGCCCCCTGTGAGCAACAGTGTACTGACCATTTCGGTCGAGTTGTGTGCACCTGTTACCCCGGCTACCGCTATGACCGTGAGCGCCACAGAAACCGAGAGAAGCCCTACTGTCTGGGTGAGACCTTGCACAACACCTTAATAAAAATAATTTATCTTTAAAATGAGGATATGTTTCAAATTCTCATATTCTCATGTATCAGTTAAAAGTATTAGAACTGATCACTCTATATTGAACCAGAGTGCAGCCAGTTAGAAGACACATGCACTGCATTGTCTAATAGCATTCCTTAAAGGGACATTTCACCCTAAAAGTAAACAATGCATATAGTGCTATTAATGAGTCTAGACTGCTTTGGTGTGAGTTGATGAGTATTGGGGATATCGGCCATAGAAATGTCAGCTTTTTCTCTAATATCTATAACAATATCTTAAACAATCTAGATCATTAGAAAAGAAAATAAAGTATTTTTTATTTTGGGTTAGGGTTGGAGAGGGTTTGCAGAAAGTTCTGGTCCACTGACTTAAACTGCAGCAGAATATAAGATTGCATCACATGTTTTTGTTTAATGGTTGTAAAAAAATTATTGAGTGCCCATTTTACTATACTAGCACACTGCAATGCATGAATGCGACTGACTTTAGATGTTTTAGGTGTAATTTGGCTTTCAATCCATGCTCTTTATTAGTATGTAATTATTTATTTTTGTCTTTAATTCAGATTACTAGTTTTCATATCAGTTTTCCTACATTTTTGTCATTGAGAGTTAATAACCACCATTTGACCACCTTGTATTCATGAAAGCTAAATAGATTCTTTCTTTTTGATGAATGGACAAATTGTGACGCATCATATAGATGACATTGTCAAGGGTCATATGTGTAAAATCTTCAGTGTATCAAATCCTTGTGCTGATCGCTGCAGTTGATGTCAAGACACTTAACATCCCATAATTTCAGCCAAGAAGGTGCTAATAGTGAAAAAATGTATAAAATATACTTTTCTGTATTTTTAAAATGTAATTGGAAATGTATGTTTGTATTAATAGACCCTGTCTTTCTTTTAACTGCTTGTTGTATCTCCTCTGTATCTGTCACTTCAACTTATAGACATCAACGAATGTGCAGACAAAAACATGACTACATGCTCTCAGATCTGCATCAATTCTGTGGGGAGCTACAGGTGTGAGTGTGAGAAAGGCTATTTCCTGGAAGAAGATGGGAAAACATGCACCAAGGGGGAGAGAGGTGAGAATAGTATTTTTACTCAGACACTTTCTCTTTACTCAAGGGCACTTCTGACTGTGATGGGGAGCTGACCACACATTATTGTTTGATGGGAGAAAAAGAGATGGGGAGGAGCTGGGGGGGTACTGCAAACATAGACACCTGGTAGTCATTACACATCCAAGCTGCTTGTGCATGTCAGAACATTTCTGTCTCCCAAACACACCGCTGCCCCCGTGACTCCTGGTCTTTTCTGATTTGCTGGATGCATTAAAGGAGAACATCACAAATGGTCCCGGCGATAATAAAGTATTTTGCCGCCCCAGATTCAGTCGCCAGTGAAGCGGTCAGGGGCTGCAGATTTGCTACTTCCTCCCATGTGTTTATCATCCATTACCTATTATAGCAACTTAGGAGAGGCTGGAGAGTGAGAGACGATGGTTCATATAGTCATGCTCCTGCTTTATGTCCTGCTGCTTTGTAACGCAGTGAGGAAATTAGTGTCGAGGCACTTTAACTCATCCATTAAATTTATGCATTCATAGAGTTTATTCGACTCCAGCCCACAGACAAAACCAGGAGACGTAGTAAGCTTTGTGCTTTTCATGTTTATTGCTTAAACTTTAACATGGTCTCTGAATACAGTTAAAGAAGATAATCATAGAAAGAATTTTCCTCAGTACCCAGTCTTTTTGTCAAGATGTTTAAATATGCAAGTATCTTAATTATATTGCATTATTTTACCTGCAACAATCCGTCAGACTATCATCAGACAAGCACTGTGTGACTCAGGAATATGGACCCTTACAGGTGTGTCTTTTTTGGTGTTTGGATTGTTTTTTTCTTTTAATAGTTGTGCTTTAACATAATTTTATGAACACATTGAAAACTTACTTAGTCAAATTGTGCGAAATAATTCTACTTTTTTTTTTTTTTAGATCTGATATGTTTTTCCTTTTTCTGATGATTTTCTAAAAGAACCATTTTCGGGTAATTTTAGTGACAGGAACATTTTTTTCCCAATTCTCAGCAGTGCATCTCTTTGAAAAGTCTGACAACGTGATGAATGCTGGAACCTGCTCAGCCACATGTGACGATTTCCACCAGATCAGGATGTCGGTCCTGCAGCTTAAACAGAAGGTGAGCGGCAGAAAAATAAACTAAAAAAAATGCATTTCTGTTTAACAAGTGTAGAATTGCAGCCTCTTTTAGCATTCTGTGGTTGACCACAGAAAGGCATCTGTGAGCTTTAAACAAACCCTTCTTGATTCAGCTGAACGTAAATATCTGCAGAACTGCTCTGTTCCTTTATCACCACCTAAAGATCTCGCTGTATCTCCATGGAATCCATACCTGACAGTATTTCAGGAGCAACAGCTGGCAGACTTTTACAGCTTCCCTGAGATTTATTGTAGCACTTTATTTCCTAATAAAAAATGTCTGAAAAAGCTTCCTGTACTGTAGCTGTTAGATTTTCTCTGTGAGTGGGAATTGGTTGGCAGTTTGCGTGAAACTCAACAGTGGGTTACATTTTCCTCTGTGTAATCACAGGCGTCTGAACCTATCTGAGCACGAGTCTGTCAGCAGTGGCACTCAACACCCTCGGCTTTAACACGTTATATATTGCTTCCAGCTGTGTGGTCCAAGTGCTTGGGCAGCTATACAGTTTATTACTTTTTTTTCTCAATGTTAATATATTAAGAAAACAAAATGAAATTTCTGTGTATTATTTCAGTTTATGAAAAAGTATATTATAATTTACACATATTATGGGAAGTTTAGAGTATGAGTGCAGGATCACGCTGTGGTTCAAACACCTGTGCCCAAGGTCACAGGCTACAGTCTTGCATAATTTTCACGTATCAGCAGGTGAACCACGACCTCAGTCAGTGTATGTGTGAGTGTGTGTGTGTATGTGTGGACATATGTTTATGTGCATGAATTCAGATTTTTTGGCCCTTGCAGCATAGCAAGGTCTTTCACATGTCTCCCTCTGGGACTGTCAGATCCACATGATGTTATACAGAGATCAAAGATAACTTTTCCCAAGGATGCCACTTAGCATACAGAGCAGGAACTCTCCTGGTCTTGCTGAATAATGCAGAGGGGTTGCCTGGCCCTCCATCTGTCTGGGTTACAGCTTGTAGCAGATGGAGGATCAGCTTTCATCTTTGGCAGGGAATATAATTTTAATGTAATTTCACCTCAGGTTGGCCCTTCAGTGTGTAATTTCTTGTCCTGTTTGACACTGCAGGACTTAAGGAAGCATTGTATGTGTAACCACTTTAGGAATGACAACCAAATGGTTGTTAAACAGTTGGATGTTTAGCATCACTTCCAAATTAAGGGGAAAAATGCCTTCTACCCATTAGAAATGTGTATTTTTGTTGGCCATGTTCTCCATTTGATTTATAATTCATTCAATTATTTGTAGTTTACTTGTCATTGACCTGCTCATTCAGTCATTATTTTCTGAATCCTTATTCAAGATGGCATTGCTGTCAAACAGTGCTGACGTCCCTGAGCAGATGACCAGCGAGAAAATCCTGACTTCGCCCATATTTTTACCAGGGCCTCCAGGTCTCCGTGGTCCCCCAGGTAAACACATGAAGCTTAAGATAATAAAACAGTGTCAGACTCTGCTCAAAGAAACTGGCCTGAATCCAGCAGGAATCTACAGCCATGCTAGCAGCTCTTTGAGGTTATACTCAGGCACAGCTGTGCTTTAAGCCAAATGCTAACTTCAGTATTGTTACATGCTGAGAGCGACAATGGTCATAAACAACTGTACTGGACAAAATGACATTTTCATGGTGATGGTAGATGAAAAGTTAAAGGTAAGCAACACCCATTTTCAAAATTCACGTTATTTTTATGGTCTAAGACAGTCACAAAACAGACACAAACTCTTTGTGATGTCACCCAGGGGACTGCTCTTAGTACAAATATACACTCTGTTTCAGCACTCTAAACCCTGGTTCTTCAACAGGGGGTCCTCTGAATGATTGCAGGGGGGCTTCCAAATGATATATATTTTTTATTCTTTTTTATTGTTATTAGAATATGTCTGAAAGAATTAACACAGAACATGTTTTGCCTTACCTTTATGAAAGTGGAGTTTCCTTCCTTGTACACCTGAAAAGGAAATACAAATCAAGAATGCAGTCTGAGGCGGATTTGGTCCCCTGCCTGACACCCTCCAACGGCCTAGTGTAATGTGCAAGGTATTTTATACAGTGCATGTAGTGGGGGTTCCTGCTTTGTCTTTATTTCAGCTAAGGGGTCCTTGGCCTGAAAAATGTTGAAGACCCCTGTGGTCACTACAACAGAATAAAGCTCATTGGGGAAACAAAATCAGTCTCCCATTCAGTGTCTATGGAGCAACTCCAGACTTCATACTTGATGAAAATAAATTAGTTTGAGACTTAGCTCTGATTTTGGACTTTGAGAGAGAGTAGCTCATGTTCACAAATACTACACTTTCCTAGGCCATGGAAATAACATATTAGTATTCTTAGCTTAACTGGTATTGCCCTTTAAAATGTCACAAAGGTAGTTATAATTTATCATGAGGGTGACATAAATAGTCGTACCACGTTTCATGGCAATCTATCCATAAATTGTTGAAACATTTCTCTCAAAACCACTTTTAATTTTTAGTGATGCCAGCTTGACCAGCTAGTAGCACTAGGGGAATAATCAGAGGATTTTGACAGCAACATTCCTTGGCAGTCATACTGTAGTTGTTGTAATTACAGCAAGTTCTAGATAAGTCCGAACCACAGTGGTCAACCCACCACCATCTCGAGCGCTACTAGCATGGCTAATGAGTATTTAATCTAGTCTAGAAACTCATCATCTATTCTGTGTACGACCTTTTTGTGATCAGCTGTCTTTATTTCTCTAATATCAGTCTGTTTTGTTTTAGGAGATCCAGGACCAGAGGGCCCTCCAGGTCTTCCGGGACTCTTAGGCCACCCTGGGCCTCCTGGTCCAAGGGGCTTGATGGGACCCATCGGACCCTCACCAGACCTGTCCCATATCAAACGGGGCCCCAGAGGACCTGTGGTCAGTTAATATATACTGTTTTTTATGTATTTATCAAAACTGCCACACAATGGTTCTTTGCAGGTGAAATAGAGATCTTTTCTTAGGATTGTATATGTACTTCAATTTGTCATATTTCTCACATTTAACAGCATAAGCTGAGTGTGTCTGTGTTTAGACTGTGACCTCCACTGCTCTGAATAATTATTGAAAACTCATCTCTTATGTCCACCTTTGCCTTTAATTTCTGTTGGTCCAGAGTCACTCTTCACAGCAGAATTACTCAATTATTCTCGATGACAGGCCTGCATGCCGTGAAAAATTGAAAAGCTCTTTTTACTTTTGTCTATCTTGCAGATTTTTTTCACTAAAATTATTCGGCCAATTTTGTAATCCTGCATTGTGAGACAGACCCCAGGAGAGCTGCGATTGATTTGTCTTTATAAAAGGAGCATGAGTAGGAGAAACCAAGTAACCCTTGCATTTTAACTGATGCAAAAAAATGAAAAAAAAGGAAAACCCAACCCATCACTCACCCTCTTAAAAAGACATACGCTTCTGCAAAGGGAAAAAGATGACACATGGTTATGGCAGTAATAACAGAGAAGGTAGAATCCATTTACAGCTTTAGTTGTTTTCTTTGGCTCGCTGTGTTTTTGTGCAGCTCTGGGTCTTGCCTGCGAGTGTAAACCCTCTGTAGTAAAGAGTGGGATCTGAATCAAGAATGTGACATATTTCTGGTTTTTAAAGCTTGGTTATTTATGCAATCTCATTGTTGATAAATCAGACCATCAAAACTTGCAATTGGTCATATCACAAGCTGCATCAATGCCAAACTTAGAAGTCTGGAACTCCGTTTGTACAGTAGAAAGTGATTTATTACTTTGTGTGTGTGTCTTTATATTCATAACCTGTTAATACCTTTAATCAGTGCACATGGTGGTGAAGGCTGACTTAAAGGGAGTCTCTCTACACAAAAACCTCATCAGATTTTGAGCACAGTTATGAGGACCAGGTCCCATGTTCGACTGCACGTCACGGTCTCACAGATGATGATTGTGGTATTGTATGTGACTTGCAGGTTTGGCACTGATCTGAATACTGGCTGGACTTCTTTTATAGTGTCTTCACACTTCGTTACTGGTGATTATTCCAGGAAAGAGATCAAAGCACGCTCTACTACTGAGCTGAAGTCACTCAAAAGTGGCCTTAAGGCAGGCACAAAATTAGTTTTAGATAATTGCTGGTGAAGCATGATAAAAATGTCATTTTAGAATTTGTAAAGATTTTTAATAAATTCATTGTTCTGTGAAAATGTTAAATAGAGCATTAATACATTTCTGGGTGCAAGATAGGGAACCACCACCAGATAGACAGTCACGTGCAAATTCCCATTTATGTGCTTCACATCATACAGCAGGCTGTCTTTGGAGTGTGAAAGGAAATTTATTGTTTTATTTTGTTTTTCATCTAACAGGGGGCTCCAGGAGCACCAGGAAAAGATGGCTTAAAGGTGAGTTCAGATGCTATTTTGTCACTTTGTCCTCTCTCTGTAACAAAAGGGCATTGATAGAATTTAATACAGACATGTCCCTACCGATATCCAGCAACTACTGATTTTTCCCTAGCAATAATTTTGTTAAAAAAACAACATAAAATAACTATAGCCACTGTTGTCTTACAGTGTCTGGTAGCCAATATATTAGGTTCACAAACAATTAACAGGTCTTGTTCTCTTCAGTGATTCCCGTCTCCCTTACCCAATATCGGTCATAGGATAGGCATTTATTTCTTGCTAATGTGTCAGACGCTGTAGTTACATCTAATTGTAAAATTACCAAAATACATGACAGATCACGCCTTGTTTGATTTAGTAAAGGACAGTGTGAAGTCTTTCCTCTGACTAGTAGTTAAGCATCACTGTGTGTGCTTCCCACCGAAAGCTTGGGGAAACAGTTGTGAGCTGCACTTCTTTGGAGCGGGTGAAGTTAACATTTTTGGGGAGATTGATGCCAGATCAAAAGTGCTTTTGGAGCGCCCAGTAGCTCAGGTGGTAGAGTGGGTGCCCCATGTACAGAGGCTATGTCCTCCCTGCAGCAGCCACAGGTTATATATATGTGTGTGTGTGTGTGTGTGTGTGTGTGTGTGTGTATTTTTTTCCAGTTACTTTCAGTTTTCCACCTCTGATAAAAAGCAGTGCACAGCAGCTTCCCTAAACTTTGTCTCATCCAGAGAGTCCCAAACGAGGTTATGTGGCTGTCAGACAGTCTGAAGGGGATACTGTTATATCAGGAGAGCATAATGTAAGGCACAGCAGACGATTAGAACAGGTAGATTTTTTCTTTAAGTATTATGGTGCGATTCAGTTCTGACTTTTTATTCATAGCATTACCACTTTTTATGCTACTGTGACAGCTGTGGCCAGAGGCTTTATGTTTTCAAGTTGTCTGTCTGTCTGTCCATTCGAACGTACGTCCATCTCACTCTCTTAAACTCATCATCTCAAGAACACCTTGTGGGAATGTCCTCATATTTGGAAGAAACGTACACTAAAACTCTATGATGATTGATTTCGGTGGTCAGAGGTCAAGTTCACTGTTACCTCACAAAAATTGTATTTGGCCATATCTCAAAAATGTATATGCTTTTTCATGACAAAATTTCACACATAGGACCAAGAGGATAAAATGAAGAAGAGTAGGAAGCATCCATGTTTTAGAACATGTAGCTTGTTTGCAGCAACATCCATATTTGAAGCATTTTCTACTGTCATGGCTACATATGAGTCTGGACAGACATGCATGTAAACTGTCACTACAACTTCACTGGTTCACAGTGGAATACAAACACGAGGTATTAATTGTGGTTTGTCAAAATATCACAACTTTATTCTAGACTTCTTAGGGAACGCAGATGAGGGCCAATTCCTTGAATGTGTAGAAAGTTTTGAATATGAAATGAAGTGTTACTTTTCTGTATAAAACAGCTATTATAGACGAGAGCCTATTTTTTAGTTGCAGACTGAAGAACTGCAGTCCAGCATGTGTTGCCCCTTAGGCAAAGGAGTCATTCATGCTGGCAGCAGAATTTGACTCTTGGCTCACCGAACACAGGTTTTCTAAAAGGAAAGATAAAAAAGAGTTGCAGAAGGTTTGGAAGTACCAAGTAGATCAGTTGGTTTATCTGCCAGCACCATGTCTGTCAAAAGTTATTTCCCAATAGCCAAAAATGCTTCTCAACTTCTCCATATTCATACAGGGGGGAAAACCACAATCCTGTGCCAGCATTCTCACGAATACTGAATTTGTCCCTGTGAATGATAGGATCACTGCAAGTTGCTTCAAGTTCTGAGAGTAAAACTGATGTGCCAAACCACAATAGATACAATTTTGATCCTCTAGTTGCGAATTGTTAGATATTCCAAAGGAGCAAATAGAGCATTGTTATCTATGAGTCTTCATTATGAGTTTCAAGCATTGTACCTGGTATACAGGCATCTTGGGCCAAACTGGGACAATTTTGTCGTTGCTTAATCAGACGTGAGATTACACATTGTTTCAGAACATACAAGTTCCTTCTGCAGCCTGAGTCAGAACTGATCTAACAAGAAGCTAAAGCCAACAGCAAGTTTAGTTAAGTGGCAACACAGTAACTTTCTTCTGACCACCAGTGTGAATACTCTGGATACCTCTGGGCTGTTGCGGTTCTGTGGAATATTGCATGGATTATGGGAACAGTTGCTGACGGGAGGGACTCGCCATCTTTCAAAAGGCAAACTGGAATTTCTTTTTTCTTTTCTTTGCCTCCCTGAGAAGCCTAAAACGTTAAAAGTGCTGAAAAAAGTGTCTCCAGCAGATGGTTAAGCCTCAGATTAGGGAGGAAAAATGCAGATTCCACAGTGGATACAGTGGTATTTGTGTTTACATTTTTCATTTTCTAACTTTTTTTTAATAAACAAGATTTGCTCTAACCTTCTCACTCATTTTGTAATATTTGTGAAAGAGAAAATCAAAGCTGCTGTTTTAATTAGTGAAGAAGCTGTGGCAACAAAGGCAGAACAAAGATGAGCTACAAATGAAAAAGGGCCTGTTAAAATTAAAATTCGACTTTCCATCAATCTTTTGATGGTATTTGGGTTGTGCAGTGAGAGTGGTAAGGTTTTCCTCCTCATGGAGCAGCCTCTAGCTCACCTGCTAGAGTGTGCGCCCTATATGCTGAGGCCTTTGCAGCGCCCAGGGTTTGATTCCAGCCTGTGGCCCTTCGCTGCATATCATTCCTCCTCTCTCTCCCACATTTCCTGTCAATCTACAAAGGCCCTATAAAATAAAGGGAAAATACCCCAAAAAATAATCTTGAAAAAAAAAAAAAGTTTATCCTCCTCAGTGCCAAGGCTGACTTTTGATTAGAAACTGAAGCTCTGTGATCCAACAGGACGTCAAAATTAAATTAGCCTGGGAGCAGTTGAGGTAGTTCAGGCAGCTAATATGTGGTTAACTTTGAAGCATTATTATACCTGAAAGTGATCGTAATCCGACAGAGATCTGGCTTTGATGGCATAACACAACTAGAGTTAAAATCATAAAAATACCCCTTTTCAGAGGTTGAGATTTGCAACCTGTGGCTACATGCTGGGGAAGACTCTCAGTCATTCAGGTCATGGTAATTCTGAGTGCTATTTCATAAATCCTGCAACTCCCCACCAGTCAGTTAGCACTGAAGATGAGAGGTCTTCAAGACACTCAAGCAAATCCAGTTGCCTACAATATAGCGCTTAAAACAACCTTTTGCTAAGTGTGAGGTATAAAATTCAGCTAGCTGCCATTTTTGTAGGATGTTGATGTTTAGGTTGTGACTTTGGGTGACCAAAATTTAATGTCAGCGTATCAACATTTAATGCAAATCACTTTGTTGTAGAATTCTGATGACAGATGTGATATTTCGTTCTATTTAAGTTGTGTTGTTAGAAAAAATCACGCCGTCATCTTGACATAGAAGAACAACATTTAGTTGTGAGGAGACCGCAACTTCAACGTCTTCAAATCGTTATAATTTTAACAGCCACGACACGTGAAATTCTGATGTCATTAGACATTTAAAATCAGACATTCATTTCAACCAAAATTTGACTTCTTTGTGTCATAGAGACATCCAGTGTCTGCTTGGAAAGCTAAGGAGAATCTTGTGTTGGCTCTTGGATCTTGTTATACCCGTAACGCTGTTTGCTTAGCTTTTGGATCACGTATGGAACAACTTAGGTGCATCTGCTTTGTTGACGCAGTACCTTGGTATTCTCTCACTACAGCGGGGATGTTTGTGTGGATAGATTGGAGGTTGATGGGAATCTGTCTCTCTGAGTAACAAATCCAAACCATCTGCCAAAACACTCACAGCCCCAGTGTGACCCTGAGCCTGGCTAACAACCTCAGCGACCAGGTCAATGTGTGTGTGTGTGTGTGTGTGTGTGTGTGTGTGTGTGTGTGCGTGTGCGTGCGTGCGTGCGTGCGTGCGTGCGTGCGTGCGTGCGTGCGTGCGTGCGTGCGTGCATATGTATGTGTGTGTGTGTTTGTGTTTATGTGTGCGCGCTACCGAAGGTCAACTGCCTGCCATAATACTTCACAGTCAAGCTACATGTACAGTATGTTTAATTTTACATGAGCAGCAGGCCCTTTTTTTACTGTTACACACAGTGGACACAGTTTCAGGAATAGTGCCACATTTTGGGAGATAAACCTAAAGGAGGTCGTTACGACTCTCAGACATAAATCAATGTTCTCTTCTAACTCTGGGCAAAAAAAAGTGAATGAGCTTTTTTCCCCAAAATGTTAAATCTTTTCCTCTGTCTGGCTGAGGGAATAATACAAAATCTAATCTGATTTTAATCTTCCATAAAATATGTTTCTTTAAAATTATATGCTTGCTTATTCAGCCATTTGTGGTTACCCTCATCCTGATCTCAGATTTCTCTCCTTTCCTCTCGCTCTTTAAAAAAACTTCCCTAACTAGAATTATATGAATTTTTTTCATGCCCCCCCCCCTCAACTGTAATTCATATAAGCTAAATATTTGTTTTGTTTCCCCAGGGGGACCGAGGAGCTCCTGGGCCTGTCGGACCACCAGTAAGATTCTTGCTATGTGTTGATGCCATACTATTGTAACTTGTTAGCATTATCCAGAACAATACAAGTGAACTAAAGCATGAGTGAAAAACAGACCACTATGGATTCTAAAAGACACAGTTAATGATTCTGTCAAATTCAAAGTAAATAGTATCCAGAACAGAGTAAGCATTATCCCCTTACATAAACACTGATGGTTCTAACATTAACAAATCATGAGAGAAAGTCATGAGCTGTAGCCCACAGCTCGTTGATCAGCTAGATTTCTGTTGGGATAAAAATAGTCACATGAGAAATGTAATCTTTCCATGAAATGCAGAGAAACTTCACGACTCATTTCCACATAGCTCTTTGTACGTGTGCGAGTCAACCCAAAAACCATTGATTCGTATGGAAACCCCTGTGAGCTCAGATGTGTTTATGAACTCCTTCACTTTTTTTTGTCCTGAATGTGCCTTCAGTACGTTAAATAATCTGAACTCTGTATACTGTACCACAGGAAGTTAACAAAAAAACAAATCAGCTAAGTGATTGATGAATGTGATGCAGCACTATTTATACATTTTTTCCAAGAGAACAGTTTGATGGCATGGCGAGCTAACATTGGTAGCATGCTAGCTTTGTAACACTGTGCATGCGTAGTGGATCATACGTCTTTCAACAAAATTTTTCACAAAACTGGCCACACACCCTCAGGCTGACCTCCTCACTTATATGCCACCATGCATTATTGGTCCTGTTTTTGTCTCTGTGCTCCTTATAGATGTTTAATATTACCGAGACACGATGGCGTCTAATTATTTTAATAGGTGCTTGCCTTGCGCATATGAGGGGGTGAGGGGTCAGATACGAAAGACATGAGGCAAAAATGTCCAGAAAACTATATTTATAAGTCTCTCAATTATATATTTAAAATCATGTTACAGAAAAAAAAAATATTTTTTTAGCACATTCTTGAGGTAATTTTCTTGTTTGTGGTTTGTTTTTATTGAACTTATTTTTTCAGGTGATTATCTGATAAATTTTTACTAATTTCTTGCTAATTTTTGGGCCATATATTGTTGAGTTGCTTGTCGCCCTTACCCATGGTTCTGAAAAAAATCAAGCCAATTTGCTCAGGTTTCAAAGGGTTAATTTGTTTGCTATGGGGGTCTTCTGCAGTGTGGGTCTATGGGGAAAAGTCTTTTTGGGATGCAGGTGATTATTTGAGGCTTTCCTGTGCGGCTGGTACTGGTAAATGTGCAAATTCTTCAAGATTCTATCCATCTGTAAAGAGATACATTTCCCTGCATTATACACAGGGGGTGTCCTCCGTATACTCAATGGAAATATCAATACAAAACAAAATTGTACGGAAATGAAGTGTTAATTATATGCTCACACATAATTTGTAAGATAATAAAATAAATATTTGTTAAATAATTCGTTTTTGTTGTACTCAACCCGCAGGGCCCTCCAGGCTCCTTTGATTTCTTGCTTCTGCTGATGGCGGACATCCGTAACGACATCGCTGACCTGCAGAGCAAGGTGTACGGTCGCCCGCTGCTGTCTCCAGGGGAGGATTTTCCTGCCGTCCCTGACAGCTGGAGGGACCATCAGGACAATGTGGATATAGGCTCAGGTGAGGAGTACAAAGAAGCTCCACCTCGAACAGGTGGAGGGTCCAAGAAGAACAGGAAGAAGAAACCAGTGCGAGAGAGAACGGACTTTGACTTGAATAATTAAAGAGGGTGGGTTTAGATAATGTAAGGTGTAAATATTGAGGTGGTTTGCTTTTTTATTTAAACAGAATGTACTGTATGCCTTTAAATCACAGATGTTTATTTTTGTATGATAAATGAGAGTTTGTGTGAATATTTTTTAACTAATGAGGACTGTGCAGATGCATGTTTTTTTTATACTTTTTTTACACATTAAACAAGCCTCTTGTGCACGCAGTTTTTACCTCTTTATCAATTTAATTGGCCACTTATGTACACAGACAAAGGTTTTTTGTCTGTTTTTTTGCTGTTTTATAATGTGTTTATTCCAAAATACACATATGCAGCAAAAATCAAGAATGGAAAAGATAAGAGAAAAAAGACAGAGCAATTATGCATACAAGCAGGTTCTAAAAGAAACATATATGTAAATTAATACATTAAACTGAGGTGTTGGATGGCTCTGTGGATCATAGATGACTGATAGTTTTCCACCAGAGGGAGACATTCTCTAAAAAATACTAAATTCTCAGCGACTTCACATCAAGTTCTGCAATATTGAAATAAATAAATGGATGACGAATGAATCTTACATTACAATGTGATAACTCAATCTGATGGTAAAAAAGGCAGAATTTCCAGCGATGCTTCTATTGACTTTTCAGATTTTAAGTCGCATTTAAACTTTTTCAAGGCTAAAGACAATCAGGATATTTACTTAGATGAGCAAACTTTTACATAGTCCCTTTAAAGAAAAAGATATGAAAATAATATTTATCTTGGCTTATCATACAGCTCATCCTGTGGCTGAAATACATGCATCTTTGGTGTTTTTGGTAAAAAGGTCAACTTGAAGTCCTTCTATTAGGCTTTTTACGCAGTATACAAACATTCAATAGATGGATTTCAATACTGTATAATGGTAGTGATAAGCAACCATAAGTGTTTATTGCACAGCATTTGCCAGCAATTTTATACTGATGTGATGGTAAATTTTATCTTACTACAGTTCTGTTTTACTATATTGTCATTATCTGTCTCTACACCAGCCTCCCTTTAAAAATGCCCACAGGTGGAATTAAGATTGCAAACTAGGAGGGCATACAGTCGCAGTAGCGTTAACAGGTAAATTACAGATGTCCCTAACTATTAACCTTCTGAAATATGTTCAAAAATCATGTTTAACTGTATAAGTGAAAAATCCAACAACAGCAGTAGGATTATACAATTTAACATAACTTGTTGCCATCATCCACGTTATTCTCACTTAGCATAACAATTTTGTCAGAGTTAGTGAGGGCTGTGAAATCATAGCTGGGAGAGTTTGAACATGTTTGGCCTCTGAGGTAAGAATAAGGTTTTAGCGTCAGGCTTCCAGCTGTGGTTTGGACGTTGTTTAGCCTTTTCTGAAGTCATAAATTTTGTTTTTTCATCCTCACTTTTTGTTCACCCTGGTCTTTTTTTTTCACTCATAACTTACATTTATTACTCTGTCCTTTATTTGGATGAAGAGAAGTTGCAGATGTAATCTCCCGGAGCTTGTTTAAGTCATTTTTATTTTCAAAAATAACAAGAACATGCAATCAAATTGAAAAACATGCCACTGAGGACACCTTCAGTCTTGTTTTACAGCACAGATCCGAGGCTTTTATGTTTCCTGCTTTTCAACAAAGTGGTTTATCAGGTGAGTATATGAGAACTTTTATTTTTTTTTACACATATCCATTAATCAAAACAACTTCTAAAACTCAATTATCATTATTATTTATTCTCATTGTTTTATATAGACGTTATATAATCTTGTTGTCTACTAAATAACAAGTACTTTCACTGTTGATAGCCTACCTTAAGTACATTTAGCTGATTATTCTTATAAGGAAGAATTTAAGTGCAGTGCTTTAACATGTCACGGAGAATTCTTTACTACTTTTCCGAAGTAAAATATCTGAATACTTCTTTAATTACTGATAATATGTCTGTTGCTCTCTCCACTGTCTGAGGTGCTGCCCCTGAGAGCTCCGGGAAAGTGGAAATAGTCAAGAAACTTAAGGTATGTTATTATTTTGTTAAATTTGTTAGCTCCATCATGTTATCAATAAGCATATTGGTCATAGCTGAGTGAATCTGCAACCTGAAAGTCATTTAACGTTTTGGAAAAGCCATGGAACTTTGTTGTATGTAATGAAATTGTTAGTTATCTTCAGTGAAAAACCTTCCATATAATGTAACATAACAGCCAATTCATTTTCTGAAGCTGTCAATGTAACATAGCTCTGCGTCGATGTGTGTCAGTGTTTGTTTACCATCATATACGTTTCTGCATTTTCTTTCCTGTGTTTAGCTCTCCCTCCATGTACACCACATAGCTGAAATCATAATTTACAGGCAAATCGTGCAAGAAAAAAATGCGTTCCATGAAAAATCATGTAAAACTCTAAAAAACGTATCCATGAAAATGCACCATGTTATGGCCAGTGTCAAATCAATATTTCTCCCTTTTATGCACACGTGTGCACCCTATTTTCTTTTATTAAATTTAGAATGATAGAAAAATATTTATCTTATATATATTTTTGTTGCATATTAACATTTTGAATTGAGAAAAACAAACAAATGTATGAGCTTATAAATACAATACACTGTTAAAAGTTGAACCAATAACCATTAATACACTACTGAATATTTTCATCACTGATGTAGTTAAAATGAGCTCCACCATGAGCTGTATTTGCATCAGTCATAAAATAATCTAATAAGTAACCCTCTCAAAGAAGCCATTCTGCATAATGAGTACTTTATCTTTTGATACTTGAAGTGTATTTCACTGCCATTTCTTCTATACTTTGTATGCTTTATTTCCTCTTAATCTTTACTGCAGGACCACTGCTTGTAATGTAGTATTATTACAGTGTGGTATTGCTACTATTATTTAAGTTGAATGATGCTTATACTTCCTCTGTCACCCCACAGTCATTCAGTGCCCCTCTAAATCCACTAGGTGGCAGTCATTTCTCGGTCTGTGCTGTGTGATTACACCCCTTTGGATGATGCACAGCACTCAGTGTTCAGTGAACTCATTAAACTGTGCAGTGTAGATCACAGAGATGCACATGAACATAATCAAAACACAATTATGAATAAAGCTTTGTAGAGATGTTCACTCGGCGTGGGTAATGTGTGTTTTCTTGTTTATTTTCGGACTCAATGACTGAAATTAGATGTTCTTATGCAACGATATTCAACATCTCTTCTCTCAAAGATTGTTTGGTGGGCAGCCACCAGTGACGACATTAACTGAAAAAGACCAGTTTAATAAACCATCTTTGCTAGTGATAATCTGTTGTATTTTGTTATCTTAACCAACTTTTTCACACATTTTTTGAACATCACAATCAAACAACATCCACGCTGTTTGTTGTCAACTAAAACCAACAAGTGCGTCATCACAGCTGTCGCTATTATCACAATTTCCAATCATCGTCACTTCATCAACAACACAAACAAAAGCGCATGCCAGACAGTCGGATGCCACCTTCATTAAACACTACATCATTGTTTACATGTTGCGTATTTGTTTCACAATGAGCCCCTTTTTAGAGAACAGTACATGTCATAATTCGCATTTGATTAAAGAGGGGCCGAAATTAACGTCCTGTGCACATCCTTTTAACAAGCTTGGGTTGTCTCGTCTGCGGAAAGACAGAAAGAAAAAAAATACTTGGCAATATATTGCTCTAAAATCCCTTCTGGAAGTAATTAATCACTGTCATACAAGGGCAAGCCTTAAAAGATTTCCAATATTTGCTGAAGTGCCCCCTTGTTCCTAATTATATCTCCCTGCTTGTCCCCCTCATTATTTAGAACTCCCCACAAAAAGATGCAACACTGAATGGGAACACCCCCAGTCCCCTTTGCAAAGAAAATGTTTAATAGCAAATGAATGAGTGAGTTACTGTGCTGCGATAAAAGCCTCAATGAGGTAATTTTATTAGTAGCGGCTGCCCAGAACTGTTGGAAACCGACGGGGGAAACAAACAGAGAGAGGCAGCATAGAGAAAATTAGTGTTACCCAATTCATTAATTAATGCATTAGTGTGGGCAGCAAATTAACTGACCCAAAAATCCCCTATTCAGGGAAGATTATGATGAAAAAAATACATTGTTGCCCTCCGACGTAATTACAAGACAGTGCAAATTCAATTCTAATGAGGCGAAAGGCACCCCCTTAACATACATCCCCTATTTCCCCCTCTAAAAGGGGCTTACTCTTGTTGGAGCCTAAGTTTAAGGAAGTATTGAGAGTGAAGGAGACAATAATGAGAGATCGGCCTGGCCTTAAGTGCTTTATATGCTGCAAGCAGGTAGAGAGGATTGAATGGCTCTCTTTCTGGGACTCCTGGGGGGCCTGTCTTCCCAGCACAACAACACTTGGCCCTGAGAAAAGGGTCCGCTGAGGAGACCGGGGAGTGAATGGACCTGTGCTGCAGCGGGTCAAACTGAATGGCCACATGTCCTTCAATGATTACAAACTATGTTGTGCCGGCCCGGGCTACACACATTTACACAAACACACACAGATACACACACGTAGACAGCCCCTCGGCCTTCCACCTCTCCCTCTCATTGAGTTATCTTTACTCAGGCTTTGTCTCCTCTAATTGGAGCTGATGAGGGACTAATTGGTAGCTTTTTTACAACACCCAGTACTTAAGCAATGGCAAGCTGAGGGAGGCAGCATGAGCGGAGTTAATGAGAGGCTTTGCACAAATAAAAGCTTTAAAATGGGCCTGTCTCCCAGAATAGGGAGAAAGGGAAAGTTGAGAATATCTTTTGTGTCCTCCACATCTTTCACTTATGTGCAGGTATCTGAAAAGAAGAGGGAGTGGTGGAGGGCACACAGTGGTTTGCCGAAACGTTGAGCACTTGTGCGCATAAAGGGATCTGTTCTGTATTGTTTTGGGGCCCATCGTTTAGTGTGTCTGTTAATAATGAGAAAGGGCTGCTCTTCAAATGAATGTGGCAAAGTCCTCAGTGGACAATAAGTGCCCTCTCTTGCCTGGACCACACTGGACCGTGTTGAAGCAATCTGAAATAAAGGTTTAGTCCTTCTGCATTGTTGAGGGTGAGTATGTGGCCTATGTGCACAGAATTGAGCCAACAAATAACACAGCAGCAAAGACAGTGGAGTAATCATTAAATCTTAGGTTGAAATAATCATCAGACTCTGGTTTTAAAGGTTAAGCGTGTAAGCTTCAGAGGGATATATGTATTAAAAATTTTTTTTCTTTAGTGTAGAATCAACTGAAAATAAAAATTGTGTTTACGTTACCTTAGGATGAGACATTTATCTTTATATTGAGCAGGTGCTTGTCCACTGAGTCCTGCATGTTGCACTGCCATGTTCCTACAGTAGCCCTGAGCAGACAAACCAAACACTGGTTCTAGACAAGGCCATTGGTGTTTTTTGTGTTGGCCAATGCAGTTACAAAAACAGAAACAGAAAACAGGTGAGCACACATTAGCAGGTGCAAGGCTAATGGTCTGTCTCCAACATGCCAAACAGCATAGGAGAAACTCGGATTTGTAACATGGAACTGCTTTTTTCTGTGTTTTTATAGGTTTTTATCACCTTGTCCATTTGTTTGGCAAAGTAAGGGACCTCTGGAGAATTTGGATCACAGTAAAAACCTCCTGAATGTCTGGATCTCAAGTTATCAAAGAAAAAAGGTGAGTACACATTGCATGCACTAGGCTAAGAGCCCGTCTCCAACATGCCAAACAGCATAAGACAAACATAGATTTGTAATATGAAGCTGCTCTTTTCTGTGTTTTTACCAGTTTAAATCACTGCGTCCCTATGTTTTGGATTGACCTCAGCGAATAGTTCTGCTTCAGGTGAAACCTCCTGTTCAACTTGTACGTCATAGGTGCGCGCAATTATCAGTCGCTGGGCGAGCAACCAGTCTGTGATGTGCCAAACAGCATAAGAAAATCTCTAATTTGTAACGTGAAACTGCATTATAATCCGCTTTTTTAGAGGTTGAGATCGCCTGGTGCTTTTGTTTTGGAGAGGAAGAGACCTCTGCAATCCTAGATGCCATTAAATCTCCCAAAATCTAACACTTTGTTCCTTAGACTCCAAAATATTTGGCTTGTGTATCTCTCTTGGATGCACTGCCATCAAATGTGGCACAGCAGAAATAATGGTGGAAATATCAAGTGCACCACATGAAAATTCAAACACTAAAATCGCGCTCTCCTCAACATCCTCTCGGGCCAGTTCGAGTTTTGCATCGTGGTGGCCGACTTAAGAGCACAGCGGGTTTAACCGCAGGACATTTCCTTAGAGTGCTGTCTTCTCAGCAGACATTTAGTTCATGGGTTAATGGGTTGCTTTGTGCTTTTCGGGTATGAATAAACACCATGAGGTAACAGGCTTCATTTAACTAAGCCACGGTGTCACACCAGGAGGTGACAAGCCACTCTCCCTTTCCCCCTAATGTGACTCGGGTAATACAAACACCTTTAGATCCTCCGGGGACAAGTAGCCCCAAGTACAGCACAACTGTTATTTGTTTTATCTGATTAGGCTGTTTTAGGATCTCTAAATGTTGACTCATCCAACTGATGGCCAAAATACACACAGCAAGTGGAGGTCAGGTAGAAAATGATTAATTAAGAGGTTTTGTGTGATCCAAAAGTGTGACAGGTATTAAAGCATTATACACATCAAACAGTGGGTATAAATGCAGATCCAGTGTATACAAATGCACTACACAATATAAAATATATATTTCAATTACAGTATAATATGATCATCAATATTCAGACTGCAACCCAATGTTTACTACAGCGGCCTGTAATTCACTGGCCAAATATTTGTGCTGACTCATGTGATAGGGTATTCACAGTCCCAGTGACCCATTAACATCCTACAGGTTCCCATTGTCCGTCGCTAAATGGACCCATTAGCATTGCTATTGTTATTTAAATCCCACATTTCCTTACAAAGAGTGTGGTTTAACTCTCTAATGAGGACTTCCTCAGACAAAGGACAGAGGCCTCTATTGCTCTCTAAATCCACCGGACTCCCTGTTACTTTTCATGAGTTTTAAATGTCATACAGTAGAATAAGCATTTAACTTATAATTTAATGTACTTAGAATTTCTGCTGTCATTCTTTATTATATCTTTTTGCCTTTGTACGGTCCTTATTTATCCATAGAGATTACTAAGAGTGATATTTTTCCACTATATTACTTTTCAGAGTTGCATATTTTCAAACACCTCTGATGTCTGATTGATATGAACATTCACATTGTGCCTAACTATTACTATTTTTAAAAAATCATTGAATCAGTTTGACAAAAAGCAGCGATTACACATTCCTGTAATACAATGGAATTTAATATCATGCCTCTCTAAAACATAGACATGATTTTTAGGAACATTTGCATTTATCCCACCCAGTAAAAACCTAAAAGTAGCAGAGAACTCTTATTCTGACAAAATTAAAGACACAATAAATCATTGCATAAAAATTCATTAAAATGCAGAAAATTCATTGTTTGACACTCTGAATTTCTTTGAGAGGAGCCCTGAACGGCTGATCATTGGCCAGAATAGTCAAAATCCCCAGATTAGAGTCACTACAATGGCCTGTGTTGTTCCGGGGGTTCGTTCCTGAATCCGTAATCACAGAAAGTGATGCTGCACCTCCAGAATCAATAGGAAGACGCTGCCTGAAAGTAAAGAGAGAGCAAGTGACACATAATTGTGTCATCTCCCGTCCCCTGCTGAGGCTTTCAGACCGCAGTGAACGCTCCAGCAGCCAACATGGCTACGTCACTTAACCTTTCTCTGACCTCTTGCAGGCTGATTAACCCCCCCAGAACAACAGAAGTGATACGGTACAGCAGCTGAAAGGACCAAAACCTTATGGATGTTGACGTACCTGGTTTGTTGCTTGTTAAAATGTGAGCTTTGGTTGCTTTGAGCTAATTTGCAGATCATATGTCTTGGTGCAATCTGTGTGGGATGTAGTAATGGCAAGAAAAATGCCTGTTTCTTACATGCTTCACTACAGAAAACACTATACAGCATTATTAATATACTATATATTAGCTTAAGGTGTCTCAATGTGAATGGCATCCCAGAAGTTAATAATAACTTAAAAAATAGAGAAAAATATCCAGAAAACTAGATTTATTATTATTATTGTTGATGATGTTTATTATTATTATTATTATTATTATTATTATTATTATTATCATCATCATCATCATCATCATTCATCATCATCATCATTATATTATCATTATTATTATTATTATTATTATTATTATTATTATTATGTATTATTATTAACTATTTTATCTGTATATTTGTAATTTTTTGTTACCTTTTTTTAAAAAAAATCTTTTTTGTGTGTGTGCTAAATTTCAGGTAATTTTCTTCTAACTTGCAACTTGTAACTTCCTCCTGTGTTTTGGGAATCAAGATAATTTTCTCAGGTTTCAAAGGGTTAAGTAATTTAGTTATGTACATACAATCCCAGCTAAATGAAATCATCCATCATTGATAAGTTTCATTATTTACACCTGTGTGTTTTCATAATGTGATATGTCAAATGTTTTCCATGAAAAAGGCTCCTTCATCACCATCTGGTACGCTGCTGTCACTGCAGAGGACCAACAAGGTGGGGGGGTGTCGTTCAACTTCCTCTTTTTTCCGAGCTGCGTGCGTGAAGAAGGGAAAGTAGTCTAAAGAGGTCAAAACTCTAGCAACACTAGTACTGTAGTATGAAGAACAAGTTTAATGATAGATTGCAAAGGACAAGGACAGACTGCAGCATATAATTTGCTCTGCGGAAAAGGCTTTTGGCTGCAATCTGCTGTCCCTCCATGACCCGCACATTGGAAAAGTCTTCTTCTTAGACTTTCTCCCAGAAAGCACTGACTGAAAAAACATATTCATTTTCACCTAAACCACAACTTTTTTCCCCACTAGTCCTCTAGAAAAAACCTTTCCCAACTGCCCAGGAGGCAGGCAGGAAGGATTGTAGCTGACCCCTTCCACCCTGGACACAAACTGTTTAAAACTACTCCCCTCTGGCAGGAAGCTGCGATCCATCAGGACCAAAACGTCACACCCCAAAAACAGTTTCTTCCCATCTGCAGCTTGGCTCAACAACAGGTTGTAAGACCTCTCTCTCAGCCCCACCCCCTATTAGAGTGCCCCAGGGGTGTGATGTTTTTTTTTTTCTGTAGGATGACGCGGAAGTTAACATTGCCCTGATTCCCTCATCAAAAAGCCTGTGAGATTTTTCTATTGGATTTTGAATTATTGCAGAAAATAAGTTCTGTGGAAAACAAACGTTTATGATACTTACGCATTTTGTTCAGCAAGTTAATCTTCACATGTGAGCACCAGTTTTGTGATTTGAGGCCTAAATGCAATGCCTGAAGTAAAAAGCTAACGTTAGGCTATAAACATACAATCCCTACCGCAACAAGGCTGTTAAGCTGTGTTCAGTTTGATGATGTTTTGTTGTCTCATTTAGCCACTTTTTTTAGCAACCACCTTTTTAAAGACACATGCAAGGTTTAAAAATTCACGAGCGGGTTATTTACTGACGTATTTTATGACACATAACAAAACAAAGTCTCTAAAGCTAGTGTTAACCACAAACCTTATTTCAAGCATCTAAACAAAAACCAGTTTAAGAGACCCATTGACTACAAGACAAGGGAACTGAAATGCTGAAATGCTAACTCATTTACAGGTTTTAGTACTCATTCCTCGGGAACTCTATAGACACTACAGCTTATATTAACATCACATTGGCTTTAATGTTACATTAATGCACATCTTTTTGAACCACTATCTCTGTACATTGCATACCATAAAAGTCCCAATTAAACGCCCAGTCCCTTTTTGTAGCCCAGTGTGGCGAACACATTTTGACAAATGCAGGCCTGTCTTCAATTGTAAGCCTGGTCTGGTTGTCATGCATTTTATAATTATCAAAATTATATATTCAGAATTATTTTACAGAATTGTTCTAATTTCTATGATGACCTTTTTTCCCAGGCCATGTCTCACTTTGTTTTTTGGTTTTTTTTGTCTTCCTTTCTCATTTTTAAAAAGGTTGTTTGTTTCATTTTGGTAAGTTTCAAGGAAATTTTCTTGTACATGGGTAATCTCTTCTTTGTTGCTCATTACCTTCTTCACATGGTTTTAGGGGGAAAAAAATAAAGCCTATTTGCACAGGTTTCAAAGGGTTAAATCAATAATTTGATTTCTACTCCTTTACTGAGTGCTATTTTTTGTGAAAGGAAATAAAAGCATCTCCCATTTAGATGCCTGTCCCAAAAATAAGCCTTGTGAGGTCACTGATTTTGATAAATAATTGCCTGGGCTATTAATTGAAGTTGTATGGTATTTTTAAAATTCTTGTCATTATTATTAACTATAATAAATATTTTTTGCTCAATCATACCTAACTCTTTAATTCTAAACAAGTGTGCATATTTATTAAAAGTATTTTATATTTATTTTTATATTTATATTTATAGTATTTTTTTTTTTCTCTTCTATATTTGTGTTTCCTTTGTATGCATCAAAACAGAGCAAATTTGTGTGTGAAAATCTAAGGCACAGAATATAATTAATAATAATAATAATAATAATAAATAATAAACTTTATTACAGACTCAATGGTCCAGATAAGAGCAAGACAATACATACAAAAAATATAAAATATATTTAATATATAATATATTCACAATGCAATAAGATCACTTAATAAAAAAAAATAAAAAAAATAAAAAAATCCCCAACACAAAATGTACAGATCACTTAAAAAACAATTAAAAAAAGTCAATGACCACAGAGGAGACTACTATACCAATGCTTCCATATCCTGGACATATAGCGTGTAGTGCACAGTAATTGTATTTGTCAGTATATTTTGTTAATTTTGCTGACTTAGGTCTACATATGTACAGGAGGCCCCTTTTGTCGACCTCAGCTGTAACCTTTTAAAACAAGAACGAGCAGAAAAACGGACCAAAAAAACGGACCAATCAGAAACCGCCCTGTTGGCCCTACAGGCATCCCGTCATGCTCGTGGTCTCAGCGCTACGTCAGCAGTGATACAGAAACATGGCGGTGTCCATAGCGCAGCGCCGGGCTACAAACGCTCGTGTGTTGATATTAACTTTTGTCACAACGTTAATTTCGCACAGCAGTGTCGCCGACACCACCGCCGACGCCTCGACGACAGAAGAGCTCCCTCACCGCCGGTTCGAGTACAAATACAGCTTCAAAGGACCGCACCTGTCCCAGACCGACGGCAGTATCCCGTTTTGGATCCACACTGGAAGTAAGTTAGTTTCCAGCTGTCAGCATCACAGAGCCGCTCCTTCATCTGCGCTTTAAACTCAAATACTCATGTACCGACATGACCCGAGAGGGTTTGTAACGGACGTGTTTCCGCTCAGGATGTACAGAGGCGACAGCTGTTTGCGCGTTGAAAAGATAATGCACTCATGCAAGCACCTTAGCTTTATGTTAATGTTATTTTCAAACGTGTGCAGACTGGGCTGATTTAAAAAAAACAGCACGTGACTGTCTGAGACTGTGCATACAAATGAACTTTCCTCTTTACAAAAATGGGCCTTTGGAGTCTTGCATCACACAGTGAGCTGTCCACAGCTGCTGATATGAGAGTTCAGGAAGCTGCAGCGTGAGGTTACACAGCTTTCCCTCTCAGGCTGCAATGATTTAGGGGGCTTTGCTTAAATGTTTATTAGTCTGCTAACTGATATTTGAGTCCCTCACAATTTCTCAGTGTCAAATGTGATGTTTTCTGTCCTTTGTTTGACAAAAAAAAACCCAAACAAACAAAAAAAAAACGCTGTTTAAACGCTAATAGCCCAATCTGGAGCCAGTCTTTGGTTTGTCCATCCTGGGCTACTGTAAAACAGCATTGCTGACTCTGTGGACGAGGACTCACTCGACATAGACAGCTCATACTAAAGTAAGGAAAACAGTGATTCTCATTTTCAGGTACGCTAATGAAAACATAGGATAGTTATTGATTTAATTTAACAATTTTGCCAATAGATGCTCCTGAATCCTCCACGCAAGTAATCAAATATTGATCATCAGGTAATCATCAACAAATGTTCAAAAATGGATACAAAAATATGATAAATTGGCCATCAAAAGTTTTCAGAGCCACAGTATGTTATCTTCATGCTGCTTGTTTTGTCCATCCAGCACTTTAAAACATTATTTGAGTTACAGAGATTTAAAACAGTTAAGAGCTGTGAGTGATGAGAAGTGATTTTAACAATTATTGTCAAGATTGTTGTTGATTTGATTCTTGTTGCAGCAGAAGTATGCAGATGTTCAATAAAAAAAATCTGACGACCTGAGGTCCTGTGGCAGTTAAGATTAGAGAGTAGGCACACCCTGATTATGATAACAACACTAAGTTAGCTGGCATGAGCTTTTTCACGTTGGCTCGAGTGGAAACCAAACAGCAAATGACTATTTCTTGTGTGATTGTTTTTTTAATATTCATAGAAAACCACATACGTTGTCGAGCTTTGTGATAAATTGGGTTATAGCTATTATCTTCATAGAGATGATTAAACATAACATGCTACTCAAATCCTGCTTATTCTCTCCTCTCCATCACAGATGCGATTCCTAGTGCAGACCAGGTGCGCATTACACCGTCCCTCAGGAGTCAGAGAGGCAGCGTGTGGACAAAAAACAAAGTGGGCTTTCAGCACTGGGAGGCCGAGGTGACCTTCAGAGTGTCTGGGAGAGGCCGGATGGGAGCGGACGGTTTGGTAAGGAGGGTTAACGTTCTGTATTGGTTAATGAGGCAGAACAGTTTTCTTTAAAGGAATGTGATATACAGTATAACTTATTAATACAGTTCTGATATCGGCCGTTTTTTAAGAACAGTTTATGTTAATGTTTATTTTGAATTTATCATTTTACTATTTTCTACCTGATGATGTAATTTTTTAACATATTTGGCATACGCAGAAAATACATGCTTTTTCCACTAGGTGCACGGTCACAATCAGTGTTGCTTCAAATCATTGACCTATTCATCATCAAATAAAAAAAAAATCTACTTTGCGTGTTGTATATTGAAAATAATTTGTGTATTTTTTTTCCCATCTAAAACAAAGACAAGAACAAACTGGGCGTTTAAAGGGTTAACATTCTGACACTTTGTGAATATTTGATATTTATGGTTAGAACTGAAAAACTAATTGAAATTGGAAAACCACATTGAAGTATAATATTTTTTATAGTCTAATTTTGAGAAGTACATTTTGTGTGCATTTCAGTGTTAGTTTGAGTATTTGACACTGCACAAAATATGATGTTTCAAAATAATTTTCATTCACATATCCTAGGCTGTAGTAATACAAAAAATACTTTGCATGAAGTATGTTGAAAATAATTATTTTTTTTCTTCCTGGATCCTAGTTTCACATATTTTGTGACTATAGGGGATAACAGTTTTTTTAAACTGGTCCAGTATTGAGCAACACCTCTATAGCTGACAGCTGCAAAACAGGCTACAATGTAAACACTCAGGGCATGTTTGCACTGTCAATTTACATCCATTAAAAGCGCTTAATTTTGTTTTTCAGTTGCTGACAACATTATGAAAAAAAACCCTGCCAATAATTGAAATTTTTTTGTAACTTTTGCTTATCTGTTTTGTTTTGTGTCCAAGTTTCATTAAAGGAGAAGGAGAGGCGGGAGAACATTTTGAAGTCTTGCAGACTTTTCACATTTTCGAAATCAGCTGAATATTCAGTCATGACACTGAAAATCTTTCAGATAAGAGTGATATACACTATGTGTACTCAATATATTGTTATCAGTACTCCTCTCACTCACGTTTCTTCCTGCAACAAGTCACATCTCATGAGATTTCAAAACAAGACAATAACCAGCGTGGATCAAGCGAAAGGTCCAGAAAAACTTTTCATGTGTCTGTGGGGTACTCTCGTAATGTTGTCAGACACTCATTATAAGTTCTTTTTGGGGTCGGGATGTGTGGACAGTTTAATCATACCACAACCAGAAAGCATGCATTACAAAACCATCTGCAAACACAATTATTAAGAAGCAGCCAACAATGTAAGACTGTTTAACTTATTTGTCAGGACAGAATCCTAAAAGATGCAAATCAGGAAATAAACTCAGGGAACTGCCTCTGCCTCTGTCTTTTGTTTTGTAAAGGATGCTAAAACTAATGTTTTCTGTCATGTTCTTTGTCTTCCAGGCTGTGTGGTTCACTGCAGAGCAAGGCCTCGACGGTCCAGTGTACGGTGCCGCCGACCAGTGGAACGGAGTGGGAATCTTCTTTGACTCTTTTGACAATGATGGAAAGGTTGGCATTTATTTTGTAACTATCAATGAGTGTGGATTTCAAACAGCGTTCCTCAGAGTGTTTCATGTGGGTTTTTTTTTTTAAAATCTGGCCACAGACTCGCTGTTGAAGCCAAATTCACTCTTAAACCGCTTCTGTTTGATTGTCATCAGCTGGTTTGTCACAGAAGAAGTGTTAAAAATGAAAATATTAAGTAATTACGTGCTGATTCATTTTTCTTACTAACTTTACATACACATATTCAGCCTCCTTTTACTCATTTTTTTGTTTAAAAAAATGTAAAAACATGCACGTCCTCTTTTTCTTTTTATCTAAACCTATGAGGTATTCATTTGTCTATATGTACGTTAATTTATATTCTTTTACATATTTCATCTTTATCAGTATTTTTGTACATAAATAGATCACTGCCATGCAAAACAAACCACTCATAGGTCTGTTTATGTCACATCTGAATATTGTTTATTTCAGGTATGGGATTGATATTTTTGAATAGATTACCTAAAAGCAGATCCACCTCTGGTCTCCAGATGAAAAAAAAAGGATTAATGTATTTCCTTGTTTTCTTCTATCTTCGTTTCAGAAAAATAACCCTGCTATAGTTGTTGTGGGAAACAATGGAAACCTTGTTTATGACCATCAGAAGTAAGTAAACATTTCTTTTGCTTTGCTCCGATGTCGTCACCAACTCAAATTTTAACAACTTAAAGCAGATTAGGAAATATGATTGTATTTGCTTGGGAAGTAAAATAATCCTCTGTCTTTCCTAATCTCTGCGGGACAGTGATGACTTTTTCAATGCCGTTTCAGTTTGTCTCGGAATTTCACACTGTTTACTCGACCACAACAAGTGTTTACAAAAAACATACACGGGCATTAATGTTATTCACTCATTTAATAAACTCTAATCACAAAGTGTTTTTCCTGCTCATGTTGAACGTTTATGTGGAGCACAGCACTGCATCTAGATGAATGTAATGGTTATGTTTTCTTGTTGTTTGGATCCAGTGACGGCACCACGCAAGCCCTCGGCACATGTTTACGAGACTTCCGCAACAAACCCTATCCTGTCAGAGCCAAAATAACGTACTACAAGAAGACGCTGACGGTAGGAGAAACTATAAGCACAAGAGTTGTTACACATTTATATATGAAGCTTTATGTGAAGAGAAAAAAGGAAATTCTATGTGATTAACAACTCAATGGCGCTGATTTTATAAAACACATCATCAGCACAGTCAGTGGTGTCTTTGAGTCATCACCTGTTTCATGTTCCTCTCAGGTGATGATCAACAATGGTTTCACCCCAGACAAAGAGGACTACGAGTTCTGCACAAAGGTGGACAACATGATCATTCCCCCTGAGGGCTTCTTTGGCATTTCAGCTGCCACTGGAGGTTTAGCAGGTATTATTAGGATTATTGTTATTATTAGTAGTAGTAGTAGTATTGTTGTTGTCTTCTGTGTTAAAATCTTGAAAGAAACAGTTCACCCCAAAATTAAAAAAAAACAAACATTTTTCCTCTCACCTGTAGTACTATTTATCAATTTAGATTTTTTGGTGTCAGTTGCCGAATGTTTGAGATATCGGCCGTAGAGATGTCTGCGTTCTCTCCAACTTGATGGTACTTAGCTTGTGGTGCTCAAACAGCCAAAAAAATACATTTAACAGAACTCAACAGCAGTGTCTCTTTCCAGAAATCATGATCCAGTTACTCAAGATAATCCACGGACCTTGTTGTGAGCAGTTTCATGTAGGAACTATTTTCTCTCTACCAAACTACACTTATCAGCTGGTAGAGGTGTGAAGTGTAACGTTTGCTAGTTCAGTGGTGCGCGGTGTGCTAGCAGCAGGTGCTCGATTCTTCAAGCAGTGATATGATTGGCAGGTGTAGTTCTTGAGAAAAGAAAATAGTTTCTACATGAAACTGCTCACAGCAAGACGTGTGAATTTTCTTTTTTTTGGCACTTTATTCACCACAAGCCGAGTGCCATCTAGTTTTATTATATTGGAGAGAAGGCGGAGCTGAACTAGCCACATCAAAACAGTGTAGACTGATAATTAGCACAACAGGTAAGACTAAAAATACGTATTTTTGATTAGGGGTTTAACTGTCTCTTTTTTTAGAGGCATGAGTTTAATGTGAGTATTGAATATTTGTCTGAAGTCCTCCAGCTAAAACTTTACTGTCCCTCTTGAGCCAATCAGAAACCACTCTAGCTTTCTCGATTGGGCTGAAATACAAATTATTCAGTTGAAATTGTCAGTGCTGGAGGCATAAACAGTTGTGGTCCCGGTAAGAGCTGTGTAGTTAAAATAACACTTTCTCCCCATGTTTCCCAAAAAGCCAAATCCTAAAAAAGAAAAGAAGAAGTGAAACAGATACAGGAAGACAGAATTTTCATTTTGTTGATCAATTTCAGTAATATTTTGTAGTATTTTATGAAGTTTTTCCCTTGTATTGTGAAAAAAATACCTTATTATTATGACCATTTTAGGATGTTATCACTGCAGTTTTCCCCTCATTAACACCACCTCCATCATTACTCTTTAAAAATAATCATCGTTTTATACTTGATACAACCTAATTATTGAGACGATTGTAACCACGATATAACTAATACCACTGAGGTTTCCTGCTCTGTTGAGAGGTTCTTCCTAGTAATACATGATGCATGTTTTCCCCTGCAGTTATCCTATTAAAGAAATAAAAGATTATCATTGATATTACCAATACATTCCTCCATGATCACGAGGGTATTAGATATTACTCCCCATTATCGTTTTATGCACTTACTTAAAGTGCTACCATAACTTAAGATCTGATGTAATTTTCTAATTCAGAGTGTCTCTCCTCCCTCAGATGACCACGATGTTTTGTCCTTTTTGCTGTTCAGACTCACAGAACCAGGCCAGCAGCCGGTAACTACATTTTTCTAGAACTCTTCGTACTTTCTTCACAATCCCGCGTGCGTGCACTTACTGTGTTTGTGTAGCTGTGTGTCTCAGTGTGCACGACGTGGCCTACACACAGCATCTATTGAGCTCAGAGAGGTTTCTTTTTTTCTTTTTTTGCCTCTCCCACTGAAGCCCCCACCTGAATCTGAGATTCCTAAAGAAGAGAAGGACAAGTACCAGGAGGAATTTCAGAACTTCCAGCAAGAGCTCGACAAAAAGAAAGAGGAGTTTCAGAAAGAGCACCCAGACGTCCAAGGAGAGCCAAGTTAGTGGAAACCAAAAAAACATAAGAAGTTGTTTTTATTTCTTCCCCTAATAATCTGTTTTGCATAATTTAAGCAAACTAAGTTAAATTGTTTAGAAAATATGAATCAATATATACTCAGACAGTACAATACCTCATGAAAGGTTTGTAGGTTTCACTCATGTCAGTTTTTTGTATCCTCTTCAGTTGAGGACTTGTTTGAGAGCGTGAATGACCGGGAGATCCGTCAGGTATTTGAAGGTCAGAACCGGATCCACCTGGAGATCAAACAGCTCCACCGGCAGCTCGCTATGATCCTGGACGAGCAGCGGCGGTATGTGTCCGTTATCACCGACGAGGTCGCCAAGAAGGGTGCGAACGCTGAGTCAGGACAGGTGAGTGTGTCACTGCCAGATGTGCTCACACCAGATGCACGCAGTGATGGTCACAGGGTTTATGAAGCAATAAACACTGGATAAAAAGTGTTTATAAGAATTTAAACCCACCACAGAGCACCTTGTTTTACCACTATCAACTCGAACACTGAGCACGCCAGTCTCCATTCATCTTCTTATGTTAAACTTTGGATTGGGTTTAATTTTTTCCACACATACACAAATGTAGGAATCTGAATAATAACCTTTGGTTTTACTTCTGCAGTCAATTTCCAGTTAGTTTATTTGACCTGCTCAAACAAATTGTCAACATCACTGTCATTTCTGTGTTCCTGCTGAAGTTAAGTGTTTTTATGACAGATCATAAAAACTAATAAGGTTTTTTTTTTTTATGACACTTTATCAAACATCAGTGTTTAACCTTCAGACCTTTAATTTGTATTTGTCTTTCAGCTCGATACTGCTGGTCAACAACAGTTGGGCAACGTCTTAGCCAACCAGAACGAGGTTCTCAAAAATCTGAATGAGCTGAGGTGAGTAACAACATAGTGATTGTTGTTGACGTTTGGTCAGTCTTAAAAACTTGCTGTTGTTTTTGCGACAGACAGAAAGAGAGCTCGGTGATACTCCAGAAAAACAAGGGAAATCCTGGCGGTTAAATCCCTCAAATCATATTTAATCTCAGGATGCAGTGGCTGCAACATCACAGGTGTCTGCCAGCCTGATAATCCAGCCGCTGTAACGTTCAGTCAAATGCACGTGCGCACGCAAAAAGCCTCTGCACCAAATGAGATCATCATCACACTGTGTTGATCTTAGCTTCAAACCAGGACTTAGACTGGATTTCCTTGCAGAGGCTTTTTTTTCCAGTTTTTCAGCAGCCTAAAGATTTTTTGCCATGAGGTGACTTGTTTTTTAAGAGGACCTACTATGCTCATTTTCAGGTTCATATTTATATTTGGATTTCTACTAGATCATGTTTACATCCTTAAATGTAAAAAAAACCCCACAATTTTCACCTGCATTCACCTTCTGTCTGATGCGCTCAATTTTAGCACCTGTCTCTTCAGATAAAGCCCAGTTTGCTCTGATTGGTCAGTGTCTCCGAGTTTTTCGTCATCATTGTAGCCCAGTTCCCCAGGAAGTTCGCCAGGATTTGAAGCCAGTTTTTGTAGTGGCCAGACACTGTAATTACATCCATCTCGTGATGCCCTGCTGCCCAAAGAGATATTTCCCATTGACTTACATGGCAAAAGAGACGTCTGTGAATTCCTTTTTGTCACAACCCCTACAGAATGACTCAATCAGAATTTGATCCATTCGGTCCGATAACAATTAGAGAGTCTAGACGAGCTGCACAGTTGAAAAATTTTTTATCCCCATTTAAGTTAGCAGGACTCTAAATTGAAAGTAACCAGAAGTCACCTGCTCTGTGCCACAGATCGGTCGTCTGGGTTAATTAATATGCGGTAGTTTAACTTTTTTGTCTTTATGAGTCACTGAGCAAATTTCATAAGAATGAACGGCGGCCTGCCTCTGTATCCAGGTCTCTTAATGCATCCACTTTCTAGTTTGTAAAATCACCAAAAAAAACTTAATTGATACAACTGTTCATGTTAGGAGTATGATCTGTAATTAAAATTTACAACATCAGCAACCAAGATTAAATTTTTCCCTGATGTTAGCATGTAGCTACATGTAGCAGTGTACTTGCAGTCAGTGAATGAGTGCATGGTGGCACCTTCTCTCATTAAAAATCAACAATTAAAGCTTGTAAACACAACCAGACATTGGAAATTGCGGAGAAAATAACATCAGAAAACAAAAAATGCATGTTTTTCTGCTAAATGTAGCTTCATGTAGTAGTGTCGGTAATGAAAACTCTTACAGTAGCGTGCCTGGAGCGCATGACCCTACAAAGAAATCCAGCACACTGACATCATACTGTAGCCAGAGAAGAAAAAACTGTCAAAAACAGAGGTTTCCTGTCACCGGGATTACTTTTACATTCATTTGGCTAAATTATCTGAAACTTTACCCCATGCTTTATATGAACATCTGATATTGTAACACTATATATAAGACACAAAATACGTTAAAGCATAATTGGTCCTCTAAAAAAGATATCATGAATAAGAATTCTGTGATTGTGGAGACATACAGTATGATAGGTAGAGTAACATCCAGCTGTAATCTTCTTCTTAACGATAAAAATGTTCTCCTCACCGCTCTCAGATGGCACGTATGAACGTAATACAGCTTAAGAGAGGAGAGATTTATGATGGTGTGCCTTCCATGACTGTTTGATTTTGGGACTTATAGTAAGTAAGCCTGATTAGGTGTGCAGGATGTAATATTTTGATGTTTACAGCGTGTATCTTATGCTTTTGTATTGCTCGCCTAAGGTGCTTGTAGGCTTAGCCATTGTGAGCACGCAACAGATTTAACAAACGTCTAAAAACCTTTTAGATTTGTGAGGGGATTTTATTGAATGTTTTTCACAGTATCGACAATAATTAAGTTCTGAGTGACTGACTCTCATCTTTAGCTTTGTTTGTCTTTAGTTCTTCAGTTTAGTCAGCACTTAAGAAAATAGCCGTCTGAACAAAAGAGAGCCTATTTAATTAATAATGGCACATTTATGTCCTATGGGTGCAGTTTGCTCGTGCGTCTTAATTTTAACACACCATCTGCATTAAGACTTAATCAGAATCACAAGATATTAAAGATGTTATTTTATGTAACATTAATCTCTTAGTCTCATGTATCATAAAAGAACCAAGCTGTTTATATGCCCTAAATCCAACAGGACATTCATCCTCAAAACGATTTAGCATACATGATTTTCTTTTATCATATCGTTGACCCATAACTCACACGGACCCAGACTCTCACTTGCAACGCGCCTCATTTGCTTATTCGACCCTCTTGGTGTATAGACGGCAGGAAAAGACAGAGTTCCTGCGATGCTTCGATGTAAAGAACGATCAGAGGTGAACAGGAGTAAGCTGATTGACACAGTAAATAAGTTGTCAAAAGGCTGCAGCTGCTCCTCCTAATGTGCTAATGTGAGCGACTGATCTGTATTACTTTGCCGATTAAGCTCTCAGTTGATCCCGGCCCGTCTTTTAAACACAGAGTTTACGACGGGACTTCATCTGCGACTCCAAGGAGGGCTTTCCGCTCATAAATGGGTCACTTGTAGCAGATGAAGATTAGATGTAGGCTTTAATAAATGCTCACTTACTTTCTCAAGGGAGATGTTTTTCCCTTCCGTGAAACAAATTAGATTTTGTTTATATGTCATCCCTGTCCGGCCCCGCAGACCTCAGCCATGTGGCCGAGCAAGAAAAGGCCACCATCTTAGCACCATTTTGTCCTTATCAGATTAGCAGTCTTTAAATACATCTGTCATACACGGGCAAAACATGGCTCGCCTCCAATTGATTTCTTGTCACAATCCTCCCCTCGGGGCCCTCCGACTTACGCCGCTGGAATTCCTTTCATTTGTCAAGTCACTTTTTTCCTCATAATCGTCTTAGATGTGTTTAAGATGATAAGGGGAACTTATTGCTTTCTCCCTGTGAGTAATCAACTTTAAGAAATGACATTTTGTTGAGAAATATGATCCGGGCTTAGACGTCTTCATTCTCTTCTGAGAAACGGCACGCTGCGCTTCATTTACTGATGAAAAGTGAAGAGACGAGATTTACAGATTTCACGTTTTATTTTTTTGGCGAAGCCGTGACAATTACGGTTCAGGATTGTATGTTTAGATGTCTATTTGAGGGAGTGATGGGTGGATATTTCTGACACCGGTTAGTAACTCAAAGACAGACAATGGGACACATAAATCTTTAAAAGCGGATGCAGTGATGCAGGATAAAGCAGCATCGCTGCGTTCAGGCGCTCCTCTGGTGGTCCCGTTTCCTGAGTTGGGAATTCTTAGGTGTGTTCAGAATCTTTAAATGGTAATATAAGTGGAAACAAACTAAAGTATTGTAATAATAATGTATCGTGGGGCTGCTGGTGACTTCTGGTTACCATTAGTCTGAACTGGTCAACATACATCTTCTGAATTCACTTTTGTCTCACAGGAGTCACGGTGCCGGTTTAAGAAATGGCACACAAACCAAATGTAAATTTATAAAATGTAAATCAGCGAGAGTTTTTTTTACCTTCGGACAGAGCTGTCTAGCTGCCTTTCCTTGTTTCCAGTGACTTCATTTATTTGTTTCCCCTTTTCATATCCATTTTTAGTTTTTCAATCACTATTTTTTATTTCGTCTTTAGCGTCACGACCAGACTCTGGATTTCAGTGAGCGCTGCTCTGTGGTCTGTTTCTTAACCTCCTGTACTTGTAATCTGTTGTAAGAACATGTTTTTATAAGGGATTAATTCAGCAATCATGACCTCTTTTATCAGATGGTAATTTTCTGTTTTTCAAACTTTGAGAATATGTAGCCCCCACTGAATGGGGATTAAGGGATTAATTTCGGACAATTTGTATTACTGTAAATAAATGATACCACACAGCATATTAACTGTACATTATGTTTCCTAACATAACTCACATGATCAAGAGTAAATGACTGTATTGCAGATAGATTTATTTGGTATTAAAAGGCAGTTGTAGTAAAGATAATTAATTTCAATCCTTTGGGAGAAGCAGTGACAGTATTAATATTTTTTTTTTTTTGCTCAGTGCTTCTACAGGGACTGAGTGTGTCCTCTCTTTTTTACCGCAGAAATTCCTTTTACGAGTCACTGAAACAGATCGGCTCAGTCCAGCACCAGGGGAACGCAGGCGGGCTGGGATCATACGAGACCATTCAGCACTTCAACGACATCAAGGAGCATCTGCACACGGTCAAGAGGGACGTGGAGCACCTGGTCCAGCGTAACGCTCAGGTACGGATCAGAGTGTGGAACCGCTTATAGAGCAGTTTATGAAATTGATCTCACGTTTTGTGTGTCTGTGTATCACAGAATCCTGCTGAGAAGGCTATAAAGTGCCCTGAGCTGCCTCCCATGCCTTCCTGCTTATCTACTGTTCATTTTGCAATCTTCATTGTGGTCCAGTCAGTCCTGTTCTTCTGCTACATCATGTACAAGTAAGACGTCATTGTTTTAATTTGGCGACATAAAAACTCTCACCAAAATCAACATACTACGACATACAACACACAACATACTATACTATGATTTCTTTCAACTTCTTTTACGACTTTTGACTTTTTTATGACGTTTCTCACATCATACTATATTACATCTTTTTATGAAATTTTGTTACAACATCATAGGCTATGCCTTTTAAGGACACATTTCATGACATACTATATTATGACTTTTTATGACATTTTTGCAATACACTGCTATTACTCTTTACATTTTTCACAGCATAATGTACTTTGACATTTTAAAGTGAATTGTATTTTGTCTCCTTTTGTGTACCTGTCTGCAATTTTGTGTTTTTCACAAAACAGACCTTAGTCAGGTCTCCCTTGAAAAAGAGATTCTTAATCTCAATGGGACCAACCTGGTTAAATAAAGGATAAATAAATAATAAAATCAATAAAGACTTATTATACCATGTCTTTTTGTTACATTTTTTTAAGACATACTATACTCCGACTTTTTTTTTTATTTTAACCACATATTATACCACAAAGTTTACCATACTTTACTGTTTTTTTTTTGTTTGTTTGTTTTTAGTTTTTTATGACGTACCGTACTATGACTTTATGTTTTACGAGACACTACACTATTTTTTGTGTACACTTTTTTAGGCCATTTTTCACAACATGTTATGAAATTTTGTTAGAACACACTCTGCTGAGACTACTTTTTATTTCTATATTAATATAAAAGTTATTTCGCCATACTATACTATGACTTTTTTAAAGACTTGATATACTATGACTTTTTTATGACATCTTTTGGGTGATTTATATGCCTTTTTTTATTATACCACACTGGTTATGATGTTTTTTTAGCACCATACTATTACTTCTTTTGACATTGTTTCTTTTTTTAAACAAAATATTATACTATACTATGACTTTTTTAAAAAACATTTCTTGAAAAAATACCATACTATGACTTTTATTGCTACATTAAGACACCACTTTTTTTAATTATTATTTTTTAATAACACGTTCTGTGACATTTTGGCAACATTTGTTTTTATTTGGTGATACTCTCATCAGAATCAGCTGCTTTACTGGCCAAGTAGGTGCACACATACATAGATGTTTGTTGCTCTCAATGTAGTTACACCAGAAACTGAAATACAGCTAAAAAAAACAAGGACACCAAAAACATGGACAACTGTAAATAACATCTAGCTATTATGTACACGCAAGTCAGTAAAAGAATATATTTAAACAGTACAACACTGAACAAGAACATATGGTGTCTGTAGTCAGACTGGTACACCTGCTGGCTGTGTATATTTCAGCCTTTGCTGAGCCTGCAGCACATGCACGATCCTTTCCCACAGGTAGCTTAGAGGGGATAAGCCTCTAAACATCCTTTTGTATATCGATTGTTGTGTCCACTCCGCTAGTCGTTCGACCTGTCAAATTGTGGAACAGCAAAGACAAAGTGCAATTTCACTGACTGTTGCATCGGTAAGGTGCTCCAGCAGCAGCAGTCAAGCTGTAATTTGTCATGACTGCTACCCCAGAGGTGTGGCTATTTATAGCATCTGTTCCACCAATTCATTCACTCTTTAACAAATTATATTATGACGGTTTAACGACATTTTCATGATATACTATCATTTTTTTTAATGAAATTGTGTTACTTTATACTCTGTTATGATGTTTTATGGCATTTTGGTTTTTACAACATACTATGACATTTTTAGACAGTTTCAAACAACATTATACTGTATGACTTTTTATTACTTTATTATTTTGGGAAACCTACTATGATTCTTTTATGCTCTTTTGGACAACATGCCCTTGTAAGAATTTTTTGCAATTTTAAACAACATACTGTATTATGCTTTTTTGGATGACATTGCATAGAATAGTAGTACTTCTTATGACATAATACCATGCAATGATTTTATATTTTTTTACAACATACAATGCTATGACTTTCTTGACATTTATTGACATACTCGACCATGAATTTCATGACACTAAATGACATACCATACTGCCTGCTTTTAGCAACATGTTTTTATGACATACTGTACCATGACTTTTTTACGCTATTTTGGAAACCTCTCACAATCATTTTAACCTCTAATACCGGAGAAAAGTTTGGGTTGATGCCTTTCAAAACACAAAATAAGCTTAAGGAGCAATGAAAGGAAAAAAGACCCCTAAATTAGCAAGTCATAGTGACTTTTGTTTTGCTATTTTGGATGACATACTATAGTTTGAATTTTTATGCTATTTGGGGAGATATGTTATTATTATTATATTATATACACATTAACTCTCTAATGCTATTTTCAACGACATATTATAGTATGACCTTTTAATGCTTGGACGAAATCCTAAAGTATGACATTTTTTAGGACATACTGTGACTTTTTATACATTTAAGACTTACTAAACAAAGGCTATTTTATGACATTTTACAGCATTCTATATTATGTATGTGATACTATACCACAACTTTTTTTTTTGTAACTGTTTTTATGATATACTATACTATACTTTTTTATGACCCTTTTCAAGGCAGGTTACACTGGGACATTTTTTATGACATTTTTCACGATATAAACACTATACAATATGTACGAAGGAGCTAACAGTTTCAGTGACATTTCTTACTTTTTATGACACTGCCTTGACATTCAATATTACATACTGTACTACGACTTTTTGGTGACTTTTTGACATAATATCCTATGACTTTTTAAGACACTTCTTTACGACATATTACACTGATGTATTTTATGATTTGGATGACTGGATTTTGTTTTTTACGACATACGTTAACATGGCATTTTTAATGACAGTATACTATGACGTCTTATGACTTCCTTTTTTTTTTTTTAAATAAATATATCTCCAATTATAATCCGTGATATATACTATATATTATTCTGTGAGGGGCCATTCTGAAAAATGAGTACCCTTACTTATGGTACCTACTTAAAGCTCTCTAACACTTTATGTTTTTCTGTGTTTTTTTTTTTCAGAAGTCAACAAGAAGCAGCAGCAAAAAAGTTCTTTTGATGAAATGCATTTCTGGAAAAAATGTGTAAATTAGGGAATGTCCATTTTGGTGATTTTTTTTTTTTTTGATCATACAGATGGTAAGTTATTATATTTGAAAAAATTGGTTTTTTTGAAGAAGTTTGTTTTAATTGCAGATTTTTAATTTGATCAGTAAATAATTGTGTATGAATGCTACCGTGAGACTGCTGGATTTCCAACATGATGTAACATGTTCCTGACAGTATTTTTTGATGGTTGGATCCTGTTTGATTTTGTTTTCAAAAGTCTGTCCTAAGTCCCATATCATGAAAGTGAACAGAAAACAAAAAAACCTGTGTTTTGAAATGTGCAATTTTGTATAAAATAATGCTGAACTGTTGTTGATGAAAACTGGGAGCAGATACCTGCTTCCATTCATCTGTGCTGACTGGGTCAAAAGTGTCAGAATCTGACACATCCTGTACATGAGCAATTTACATAAACAGGATACCCAAAGGATTTGGTGAAGTCTGCATATGTTATCATATGAAATACATTCCACACAAGATGCATCTACATTTTCTATGATGCTGCTAAAAAACATTAAATACCTTAAAACTTAAAATGCTCTTATAAGGTTAAATTATACAATATTATAAAGTTTTAAAAGCTACTTATAACTGGATAAAAACTATGTCGTTAATTATAACTATGACTTACTTACTTACTTAACTATGAATTCATGGTCATATTTTGGATGACATACTTTAACTAACTTTTTGGTAATATTTCGGACGACATACTTAAGTATGACTATTTTATGGTAATTTGGACGACATAGCATAGTACAACATTTTGGTCAGATTTTGGACCACATACTATATAGTATGACGTTTCAGTCATGTTTCCGATGATATATACTATACTATGTCATTTTCCGCAGTTTTTTCAACATGCTATAATATGACGTTTTGGGCCTTTTTTTTGGACATGCTATACTATGACGTGTCTTTACAAGATTTAATATGTGGTTTTCAACAATTTTTTGGACATGTCAAAATTTGAGATTTTTCCTCCACACTACACTATGCTGTTTTTGGCCATTTTTGGACATGTCAAATTTTGACATTATAGTATGGTGAAAAATCTCGAATTTTGACATGTCCAAAAAATGGCGAAAAAAGGCCAAAAACATTCTAAGCATGTTGAAAAATGGCCAAAAAAACCCCGCATAGTATAGTATGACAAAAAATATCAAATTTTGACATGTCCAAAAAAATGGCTGAAAACTGCTTATCATAGCTCATAGAGACACGCCATAGTGTAGCATGTGGAAAAAAGGGCCAAAGACACTTAATAATATAGCAAAGAAAACTGTAAAGTATAGTGATATCGTAGTCTCAATTTTCAAGAACTGATCTCTCAATATAATGTTGATAAACACTGTCTTTTTTTGAAATTCAGAATAAGGTTAGCCTGTAAAGTCTATGGGGTTCCCTGGGGGTCAAGTCTAAAGACCATCCAAAGGATAGTGTCATACATATATGATAAATTAATTTCCCCAAAATATGTCCCTACTTCAGGAATGAAAGCATGTGAAAGGGATATGTCAGAATTGGAACAAGAATTAAACTGGGATGCAATTTGGTGCAATTTGGATCAATGTTCCTAGTACTTCAAAAAACCCAAATCATCAGTATATACATTTAATTTTGCCATAGAGCTTACTTAACGCTGAGAATACGACATAGTTTAGGGCTGATACGTAAACCTTATTATTTGTTCTGTCCCCAATAAAACGTTGGCTCCTTTGTACATACTGTGAGGCAATGACCAGAGGTTCTGCATTTTTGTGGAAAGGTTATAAATACCATTGCGCAATGAACATGGTTGCAATTACCAATGGACCCTGTTGTACATCTTTTAAATGATGATTTCCACCACTCCCTGACTGCAGTGGTCATTTTTTGGACATGCCACATCATGGTGTTTTTTGCCATTTTTGCAACTTTCTATACTATGGTGTGTGTTGGCAGGCTATTCTAAGTTGTTTCCATCTGTTTTGAGTTGTTTTTGGGACATGTCAAATTTTGAAATTTTCCCCTTACTATAGTCTTGGATTTTTGGTCATATTTTCGACATGCCAATTATTGGTGTTTCTGGCCATTTTTGCAACTTACTATGCTATGAGGTTTCATGGCAGGCTATTCTAAGTTGTTTCCAGCGGTTTTGAGCCGTTTTTGGGGCAAGTGAAATTTTGAAATTTTCGCCTTACTATAGTCTTGGATTTTCGGTCATATTTTCGACATGCAAATTTATGGTGTTTTCGTCCATTTTTGCATCTTTCTTTGCTATGGTATGTCTTGGCCATCTACAATCAGCACTTTCCAGCTGTTTCGAGCAGTTTTTGGGACATGTGAAATTTTCACATTTTCGCCATTTTTTCAGCACTCCATTTTATAGTGTTTTTGGCCATTTCTGCAACTTTCTATGCTATAGCGTGTCTTGGCAGGCCATTCTAAGCTGTTTCCAGCTGTTTTGAGCTTTTTTTGGGACATGTCAAATTTTGACATTTTCGCCTTACTATAGTCTTGGATTTTTGGTCATTTTTTCGACATGCCACATCATGGTGTTTTGGGCAATTTTTGAAACTTTCGATGCCATGGGGTGTCATGGCAGGCTATTCTAAGTTGTTTCCAGTTGTTTTGAGCAGTGTTTTGGACATGTGAAATTTTGAAATTTTCGCCTTACTATAGTCTTGGCTTTTTGGTAATTTTTTCAGCATGCCAAATTATGGTGTTTTTGCCCATCATTGCAACTTTCTATGCAATGGTGTGTCGCGGCAGGGTATTCTAAGTTGTTTCCAGCTGTTTTGAGCTGTTTTTGGGACATGTCAAATTTGACATTTTCGCCTTACTATAGTCTTGGATTTTTCGCCATTTTTTCAGCACTCCATTTTATAGTGTTTTTGGCCGTTTCTGCAACTTTCTATGCTATGGCGTGTCTTGGCAGGCCATTCTAAGCTGTTTCCAGCTTTTTTGAGCATTTTTTGGGGCAAGTGCCTTACTATAGTCTTGGATTTTTTGGCATTTTTTCAACATGCCAATTTATAGTGTTTTTGGCTGGGACTGTCTGGGACTGGGGACCGCTGCTCTGGAATGCTGGCTGTTGGACTTCGAAACATCCCTTGGATCTCGTTGGGCCAACGAAGGCTTCCCGGGACCCAAGCAGGAGGAAACACAAGCGTCGGGAGGGCTACAAATCGGTGCTGACGCAGAGCCACCAACGGAAGAGGCTGCGAACCAACAACTACAACCACTGTCTTTAGCATGGAGTACTGTCCTGAAGGAAGGGAAGAAAAGGACTCAGAAGCCTTTAAAGGTAGCTGTGTCGTTAAGACATGGATTCCAAAATCTCTCAAAGTGGGAGCAGCGCAAAGGACATTACATCACTGATGACTTGTCTGATGACCGTGACATTTATAGGCAATACCGTATGATGTATGCACAAGCTAATATGCTAATCAGAAAATTTGGTATGTGTTCATCGTCTGTGAAAATAACACTTTTCAAAGACTTTTGTACCCCAATGTACACTGCACATTTGTGGAGATAAAAAAGTATCAGCATTCACAAACTTCACGTGGCATACAATAATGGTTACTAATCAAAGTGCCCAGATGGAGTGCCCGGATGGAGTAGTGCTAGCTATCTGTTTGTGACTGTTGACGTGCCGACTTGTCCTTCTGTATTCAGAAACCATATGTATAGATGGATGTAAAGACTAACTGTGTCATGCAACAGTATAATTGAAAGCTTTGTGAATCCCACAATGAGTGCAGTCAGATTTACCTCAAGACTGTGGAACCATTGCATCATAAATGATATGTAACTTTATGAAACACTGTATGTTCTGTGGTCTTTTAGATGTGCCTTTTTTTTAAAAAACTTATTTATTCATATGTCTATTCTGTCTACTTTATTCCTGTGTCCGGAATAAAGTTTTGATTAATTAACCGACTCACTGATATGGTGTTGTCCATTTTTACTTGCTATGCTATGGCGTGTCTTTGCAGGCTATTCTAAGTCGTTTTCAGTGGTTTTCAGCTGTTTTTGGGAGGCGTGAAATTTTGAAACTTTTGCCTTACTATAGCCTTGGATTTTTGGTCATTTTTTCCACGTGCCAAATTATGGTGTTTTTGGCCGTTTTGGCAACTTTCTTTGCTATGGCGTGTCTTTGCAGGCTATTCTAAGTCGTTTTCAGTGGTTTTCAGCTGTTTTTGGGGGGCGTGAAATTTTGAAACTTTTGCCTTACTATAGCCTTGGATTTTTGGTCATTTTTTCCACGTGCCAAATTATGGTGTTTTTGGCCGTTTTTGCAACTTTCTTTGCTATGGCGTGTCTTTGCAGGCTATTCTAAGTCGTTTTCAGTGGTTTTCAGCTGTTTTTGGGAGGCGTGAAATTTTGAAACTTTTGCCTTACTATAGCCTTGGATTTTTGGTTATTTTTTCCACGTGCCAAATTATGGTGTTTTTGGCCGTTTTGGCAACTTTCTTTGCTATGGCGTGTCTTTGCAGGCTATTCTAAGTCGTTTTCAGTGGTTTTCAGCTGTTTTTGGGAGGCGTGAATTTTTGAAACTTTCGATGTCATGGGGTGTCATGGCAGGCTATTCTAAGTTGTTTCCAGTGGTTTTGAGTTGTTTTTGGGACATGTCAAATTTTGACATTTTCGCCTTAGTATATTCTTGGATTTTTGGTCATTATGTCATAAATCTTTTTTTTTAAATTCATAGTATGTCAAAGGAAAAAAATATAGTATAGCATGCCATGAAAATGTCAAAAAAGTTATAGTATAGCATGTCGCAAAATTTTACCAAAGACATTGTACAGTTTGTAGCCAAAAATAACAATGTCATGTGTATTATGTCACTGAAAACATTTATGAAGTCATAGTTATAGTATGTCATGAAAAATGCCATAATGACGCTTGTGAAAATTGAATTGTCATCAGTGCTAGTGCTTTTACCAAAGTTCATAATTTTCACGGATAACTGGTGTTTACTGAATGATGTGAAAGATATTTTGTTTAATGTGTGCACTATTCCTGTGCGGTGCTCAGTCATAGGCTGTCTCCATAAATTGGTAGTCTGTCATTCAAGTTTCAGAGACCCTGATCTAGGTTTTTATGTCAAAATGCTTTAGAATGGTTATCTGTCAACTTTCTACAAATATCATCGCAAAGGGCTTGCATTGAAAATAGCGTGTTAAATAGGTAATTACTACAATACAATCGGTAATTGCAAACTAAAGTTAGCAGATATCAAAATAGTGATAGGGTGAAATGACACAAGAGCCGTCTCCTTCCCATCTCTCATCTTCCTGTCAATCATGCTCTCACTGAACAATAGCACGGCATGAACGGTGGCCCCAGTGGGGGATAAACAAGACTGTAATCCCGCTCCTCTCTCTCTCTCCCCTGCTTGGTCTCAGCAGTATAAGCTGCACACGGGCCAGTCAGTACTTTACTAATATGATTAAGCACTAGTGGGCGGAAGCAGCATATGTGTGGTCCCAAACTGAGACACCCATCTCCAAAAGCATTTTATAATGAGTGCTGCACCTAATTCTTCCAAAGAATGCACAAAGTGTCAAAATTAATAGAGAGAAATGTCTACAACGGTCTGCATGATTTAAAAATAGAGGGAAAACAGGCCATCTGCCTCTTAGCATAGTGGAGCAGGGAGGATTAAATCCAGATTATGGCCGTTGTGTGTGTGTGTGTGTGTAAGTGTGTGTGTGTAAGTGTGTGTGTTTGTGTCTGTTGCTTGTCGTCAGTGTGTCCTTGGCTGCATAGACAAGCAGCAGGTTAGCTAGAGAGCTACCACTGGATTTGACAGCTATAGGAAACCGAAGCGGAGGGCGCCATAAGGGGAGCACCATCACTTTCACCTCCAGAAAAAAAATATTCTCACCCTCGCAGAGTGAACAGTCAAACAACTCAAGATGGCTTTCTTGATCAAGAGCATGATTGGGAACCCCCTGTCAGGAATGGGTCTTGGTGGTGGAGGTGACAAAGAAGAGGAGGCCACCCCCTCAGATCCAGCCAAGGCAGCAGGGATGACACGCGAGGAGTATGAAGAGTACCAAAAACAGTTGGTGGAGGAGAAGTAAGTAGTAACATGAACACTACTCCATTTTGAATTGATGCCACTGGCCCGTCACTAACCGTGCGGCTGCAGAATGTACAATCTGACCTTGACAAGCTGTTTTCAACTTCCCTCCACTCTTTTCCCCTCTTTTGCACTACCACATATTTTTACCCTAACCATATCTACATGCAAACACCCAAGTATTTATTATCTTCATGATCTTACAATGAGCAGGCTGTGTTTTTGAAAGATGCATCTGTTGCTGAAGGTCACAGCAGAGGTACCACCATACTGTATCTTTTCTACACAATACCCCGCTGAGGCAAATGCTCCTTGATCAATAATCTCCTATAATCTGTTATCTGTTTCTGCACCATGAACAGCTCGGGTAACAAAAAATTGTTCGTTTTGAAAACAACTAAGTAAGCAAAAGTAAACTTGCATTGTTATTCACAGCTCAAAAACATGGACTTAAAAGGAGCAAATGTTGAAATATTTAAAATGATTAAGGATATTTTGTGATCCTGAAAAATTGTATTTATGTAACTATTTTATCTGGATCTCAATTTGAGGTAGATGTTGCAACAGAGGCCACATCAAAGGACAGTTAATTTTCTACAATATCGACGCAGCTTGATTTTTGAAAAGCCTTTTATTGTCACTGTTATTTTATTTTCTATGGATAATGCTCTGAATTTAATTTGCTTTTCTTTTTGGTGCATTGTGGTCCAATTCCTTTCACTAAAACGTTTAAAGTAATAAAATGAACTTGTAGCAACAACCTGATACAATCCATCCTGATTTCTATTTTGAAAATATTGTGTGAATAACTTTTTTTTTTTAATTTTGACTTTTGAATGTTCATGATACATAGTAGATTTTTGCAGCATCAAGTCTGTATTACATAACAAGATTAATCCTGCCTCTCTACTCTGCCTCTCTATATTTGGGAAATTATTTGTTTTAAAAGTAGACATAAAATTGCAATATTATTCCCTTTTTTTTGTAATTTTATATAAATATGCCAAATTCTTATCTACACTAATGTTTGATGGAAATTAAACAGAACATGAAAGACGTCTCGTTCTGCTAAAAAAAAATACAAACATCTACGTATATGACGTGTCTGGGCAGATCAAGCATTTTAATAATGTATATATTTGAGACATATAGAGGGGAATGCATGTAGCAAAGGGCCAAGGCTCAGAATCAACCCCTGGCTGCTGCTAAAGACTCAGCCCATAGTACATGGGGTTTGCACCCTCCCAGGTAAGTTACAAGGACGCCCTTCAAATGTGTAGTTTGTTAAAAAACCTCAGTCCACTGTGTTGTTGTTTTCACTAAAGTTCAAGTTGTGGCGTCTTGGCTTGATTTCAAATCTGCTTGACTCAGTCTGGCCTAATAATCCCATCTTTAATTGGCTGAGGGGAAAGTACGTGAGTCACGCCTCATGTACGCAAGGTCTCAATACTGACTCAGATAAATGGGCTTTGATAACTTGACTCAAAATTTTAAAATTAGAATCACTGATGAAAATAATCGAATTATTTTATTTTTTAATGGCCTAAAATGTTGCTAACACTTGTGTCACAATGAAATTTCACTTAATTATTTGAGAAGAGTTTTGATACATCTACTCTTCCATAATTCAAAAGGAAGTAAACTTGGAGTAACTGACAATAAAGTTACATTACTAAGGCAATTATATTTAGGGGTATGCATTGCAGGTTCCTGATTGAAGTAATACTATATATTTGTAAAAACCTTGCATAAACCTGTTGCCAAACAGATGTGAAAAGGTAAAAACATGTCAAATATTTTTTTATCAAGTAGTGTAAAAACATATTTGCACATTTAAGTTCATAACAGATTTTTGGATGTTTACACCAGGATTGAGTGTAAAGAGATTAAAATATATTTTTGGTCTTAACTGCCAAACTGGCCAAACTGTGATATTGTTGCGGCCAAATGTCACTGTGCTAATAATATTTATATATTTCTATTTCAGGATGGAGAGAGATGCAGATTTCTTACACAAGAAGGCAGAGAGAGCAACACTCAGGGTGTGCCTCAGAGAAAAATACAGGCTGCCAAAGGTAAAGTGTTTTTATCCTGATAGTGTAACTCCAATTTCATATATAACATTTATAGTATACAATAATAAACTCTACTCAGGTGAAAAACAAGGGCAACATTTTTATGAAGGCTTTATAACACACTATAATGACATTTTTAGTGTTTGATGTACAGTATTTATCAGCAGTTATAACTTCTCCTATGAAAACATTTACTTTATATTATCATTCATTATTTATGTATACAGCAGCCTTCGCTAATGGATGCCCGCAGGATGAGTTATAATTGATGAGCAAGACATAAACATTAATATCTGCTTAGAACTACATTGAAGCATGTCACAAACAATTTATGAGATGTTAAATGCTAAATATGGGGTGTTAAAGTAACATGTTACCAGTCGCTTCGACTCGACAGGTAACGATAATTTTACATATCAATTTATGTAGATTTTCATCTGATTCAAATGTATATTCCTTTTCTCGGTCTTTTAACATGGGCTGTTTATCAGCAATGTTAAAGCTTTAGGCACGTTAGATTTTAGACTTTTTCAGATTGTTTAAATGTCATTAAATTTATGTGCAATTTTACAAAAAAAAAAATACCCACATTTTAAATAAATAAATAGGTAAAACACACAAAAAAAGAAATAGATCTTACCAATTATTTTGAGATTTTACCATGCAGTGTCACAGGGGAAAATTATTAAAATCCTACTTCCCATGTCTTAGTATTTGAAATGGTTTTAAGGGCAGTTTAATACAATTTAAGGCCTTATTCTTAGATTAATGAATTCACTGCCTTTTAAGACTTTTTAAGGATCTGCGGGAATCCTGTAAATGGCTTTGCCCTCTAATGTTTGGCAGAAAAAAGTGGGATTTAATGAGTGAGCTGTGTCCTGCCTGCACAGGTAGAGCAACAAAAAGCTGCTTCATGGTCGAGGTTATCTTTATCTGTCAGCAGCACATGGCAGCTGCGGCTTGGAAAACAGGAGGTAGAAGCCATGCCAGTAGATTAGCGCGCAAGACCAGTGTCCTGGAAGACGTTAGCCTATGTGTCCCAATTGCACCTAAAGCTAAATGCCACTGAGCAGGTGTCCCAGGCTCATTAGGGAGCAGCGGCCAGAGTGCACTGGCTCTAAGAGAGAACAACATCTACTTCACTGGATGTAAACATAGCAACTGATTTTAAAGAACTAAGAAGAACAAATAAGCTGTAATGGAGGGCGCAAATAAGGTATGTTGGGATTTTATTTTAGTCCTTTACAGATAAATACTGGTAGAGTGTTTTTTAATCCTAGAGGTAAAAGGTTCCTTGCAATTAACTTTCTTTTAGTGACAAAAGAGCAAAAGTCTCTTGCTCATACAGCTTTTCTAATAACATGATTTTTATTCATCTGAATGTGGTGATGACCTTGGCTGCTGGAGGCGTCTCTTATAGTCTAACACAACAGACACTCTATTGTTCTGTTTCCTGGTTTAAACAATGGAGGCATTTCTTTTCACTGTTGGTCTTTTAAATTGAAACCATACATATATGAGGAGGACAATGGCAGGAGGCTATACATATAAATCTAATTAGTTTCTGTCAATGATGTTTACATTGCATACCGGCTTGAAAAAAAGCAAACGACAAAGTGTCTTTATTACAACTAAGTATGCATTTTAATTAATTTCTAACAACAATAAGGCACCTAAAGGCATCCTGTTCTGTTGATTGTGTTCTTTAAAAGGGTAGGAGGTTAAGAGCACAAATATGCTATCAAGTGTGGGTTTGAAAAAAAAATACATATATATGTTTTTTATGGTACAAGTATACAGTATGTTTAGAAACAGGAAGTTGGTGCTGTTAATCTAATGGAATTAGGGTCTCGTGCAACGCTATAGAAGATATCTTTAGACTATCGTTGGGATTCAGAGTGGAAAGGCTAAGGCAGGTCTGAGATAATCCCACAGATTGAAGTTTAAAGTAGTCCCAGTATGCCGCCTATTGCATGACTATTCCAGATATTAAGTGATTAGATTGGAAAGGATTTAATTTAAGCATTTCTATAATGCAAAAGGCACTGGAAGTAAAATCAACGGAGACTCAAGTTAGCTTCATGAGAACGTAAAAACACAGAAAGCCGAATATCCTCGAGTGCAGCTGCTTGAATGTGGATTAAGACAGATTCTAGAGTTCATCTATTTTTAGTTTGCCTGATTGCTTGCTTATAATTTGAATTTAAACACAGACTAATGTATTGTATTTTAAGGTTGTTATGTGTTATATTAGAACTATGCAATAAAATCAAAGGACAGTGATATAATTAGTCATAAAGCTGTCAACAAATACATTTGAATTAGTGGTTTGTCCTCTGTTAAATTGTGGTCGATACATACGTACATATCTGTATTTATCAGATCTGTGTGTAAAAGGTTGAGAATATACTGTTAGTTTTGGAAATCGGGCAGGAAGACAGCATGTTAATCTGGTAAAAAGCCTTTAAGTCAGCGTTTAGGTTGTTTACTTCTGCGTAATTTCAGTTCAGTGAATATATAATCTTTGTTATTGTCACAGAAAACAAAAAAATGGCCTTCTTCATGTTTGTTTTTTAGAATGTTAATATATTTTACATTAAAAAGGGACATTATGGAGAACTGTTTTATCTAATGTATTGAATAAATGTTAATCTAAGAAACTAACTATTTAGTTACCTACTATGTTTTACAACCGTCTACAAAAAGCCTGTTTCATTTTAAGATTTTGAAATGAACAAATTTATTTGGACGATCCAGAGACTTTACACCAAATAAGTGCCATTGTGGTACTTTACAGGACAGAACAGAGACTTCCTTCATCTTAATATCAAAGTACACCCTGGCTGTAATACGTGTGTCTGTGTCTCTGTGTTCTGACCTTATTTTCTCTCTGATGTTGTCGTCTGCAGAGCGAGCAGGATGAGAACATGATCGAGATGGCCGGGGACGACGTGGACGTGCCCGAGGAGCTGCTTAAGATGGTGGATGAGGACGCCACGGAGGAGGAAGGCAAGGACTCCATCATGGGCCAGTTTCAAAACTTGCAGAACATGGACATGGACCAGCTGAAGGAGAAGGCCTCGGCCACCGTCACCGAGCTGAAGAGCAAAGCGGAGGAGAAGTGCTCCGTCATGTAAACGACCAGAGGGGGTCGACTGTGTGTGAGTGATGATGAAGAAGAAGAAGAGGAGGAGAAGACCACAAGAAAATGAATTTCAACCCTTTATAAGAATCTACGGACTGAGCCGTGTTAACAAGTCTGCGATTCAGTTACAACTGCCTACAAAGAATTTACTTTTATTAAAAGCATTAAAAGGTCAACTGATACTGCTACCAAACTGCATCTACTGAATACACCGTAAAATTTTCCCTAGTAGTAATTTATGACTTATCATTGCAACTGAAAACGCTTAAAATAACAACCAGAGTGCCCCATCTCTCCCTCATGACCGTCTTTTTTTTTTTTTTTTAAGTTTTTTTTAGATAAATTTTGTAGAGAAGTGATTTTCCCAGCCGAGTATTCTTTTTGACAACAGTCACAGGCCACAATACATTTCAAAATTATGATTTGTCACAAATGTTCTCTTTTTTTCTGTTTGTTGTAAATTGAGACAGTTATGTCTAACAGTGTGATTTTCAGTCAAATAAATAATATACCAAGACGCACTTACAAAAAAAAATTGTATTTAAGTTAAAAATTCAATCCTGCATGAGTGTTTCAACTTTCCTTCTGGTTTGTTGGTTATTCTAGATTTTTTTATGTGTTGTTTGAATTAATTATGACATTTAGATTATTTTTTTCTTTCAGTGTTATTACAAAGCAAACAATCTTCATAAGTCTTGACATGTTGAATTTCTCCATATACAAGTAATTGTAACAAAAAAATGTTGAGCTTGAAACATTTGCAGACATTTGCAGATTTGCACAAATGCAAACTTAAAAAAAAAAACATGATTTATTCCATGCATAAGAACGAAAACAATGTACATAAATACAGATGAAATACACGGAGGTACTTGTAAATGTGTTGTTCAAATAAAGATGTATATTGAATAAATGAAAAATGTCCGTTTGTGTTGTGGGGCTGGGTGCTGGAAAACATGCATATCAACAGTTATATGCAGCTTTTCCACGAATACAAACGAATCTTCATGTTTTCACTAAGCTTCATGTGTAAGTTAATTATTATGTATTTAAACTATCAAGGATCCTTGTAGTGCTTATTAACTTTAATGTTACTGTTTGAAGCTTTATGGTTGGGTTTGTCATTTCAAAAGGTCAGCCACACAGAAATTCTGTTGGACAAACATTAAACGTTAAACGTAATCCCATCAACCCAAATCAAAGCTAATGCAGTGAATAAAGAAAAACGTCTTAATTTAATTGGTCATTATCCAAACACTTGTTAGGGATGATTAGGCAGGACGGGGGGGAGGAAGGGATCCTCAACATTTAGAGTTTCACATGAACCCAAGTTTAAACGGCTGTGGATTTGTCAAGTCTGGAGATTACCATCTAATAGGATCAGCAGAGCCAAGGTTGTCAGCCTGTGGCCCGGCACAGGCGCGCGCTCTCTCTCTCAGTGTGAATAGCTCTGCACAAACTGGAGTTTTGCAACACCATACATCTCATTCTTTTTTGTGTAACCAGCCATAGGACAACTTATAAAAACTTGTTATATTTCTCCTCAACTAACAAAAAAGATACAGTCTAATCTACTCAACCAAACCCCTGCATTCACTAGAATTTCATAATGTCCTAGCACCAAGCTATAACTGTAGGTAGACATTTGGGGAAAATAACTTATTTGCTTTCTTGCCAAGAGTTAGATGACAGTAAATATAAAGGTACAATCTAAGTAGCTCTCTCCAGGACTGAAAAATGAGGACAAGACAAAAGTGTAGTTCCCTGAAAGGCCACTTGAGGCTCACTGCAACAGTAAGTCATTGACCATAGACCCCCATGTTGAAAAGCCCAACTTTACAGGAGAAATTAAAAAAAAAAAAAAAAGTTTTGGTTTCTATATTTAGTTCCTTCATGACAACTGCATGGAGGTGAATATATTATAATATATAATATAATATTCATAATTCACCCATGTAATTGTTATTAAGGCTTAAAGTTATGCGTATTTAAGGTTGTAGCTGCTTAGGGCGACAGGCTGTCTGTGAGGTGTTGCCATAGTCTCTGAGTTAGATCCACCCCTCACTCATCTGACGCTCCACCCTCTAGTCCAGATATGGTCACTAATAGCTCAAAAAAGATGGTGACAGTCCAACTTCCCAAAAAATGAGGCTTTAACAGCAGTCCACAAACCAATGTGTGACAACAAGGTGTCAGCAAATTATCACTTTTACACTTGTGTGAGCATTAAACTAAAAAGATATGATGTGTTAGTTAATGAGCTTGAGAGGTGCTGGTACAGCCCAGCTGCCAGAAGAAAATTGTTAGCTTCATGTGTTTCTGCAAACAATACATTTGTACATTTCATATCATATCAACCTTTCTGAAGTGACTTCCTTCTGATGTGTAAGAGCAGGCTTTGTCTTCAGAAAGAGTAGGTGATGGTTGATTAGGCTGTCAAACTGACAACCACCGTTTGATACCAACAAACAACACAGATTTGGAAAAAAAAATGTTTGGACTGAAGGACAATAACTCTTAAATTAAGTTTGAGTTGAGATCATTTTACTGTACATACTTTCAAATAAGTTTAGGAAACCTGCAAGACATTTTCTGTCTCTATGGTGTCTTCATTATTATAAGTAGTGAGAACACTGGAGGTAATTATACTGACACAGACGCTTCATTCAGCCTCTGTTTGTGCGCCACTTTCAAGGCTATTTGGGAGCACTGAACTCATGATGTTCAGCTTTTTCCACATATTTATTATAAATGAATGAATCAATTCAAAAACTCAAACTTTTCTGACATAATGCAGCTTAAAAAAACATATTTTTCTGTATAAATAAACTTTTGCATGTGTGAGTGACAACTTTTTGCTGGTAGTTAAAACAGTTAGCATCACTCCCCCTATGACCCTCCGTCCCCTGTCAGGCAAACAAAGGATAAGGTCACCCTCTGTAATTAGGAAAAGCTAAATAGTTTTAGGGGTTTTAACTCTTTTGAGTAAAATAAAGTAATCCCCTTAAGCAGGATTACCACACTGCTGTCAATCTTTGTTTGCTCTTAAGTGGTTATAGCCCCAAATTGTTATTGTTGGGCTTATTTTTAACTAATTTGACTCAACACCTGTAAGAAACTGGTTAAAGAAACTCCCCATAGTTACGTTTAGGAATCATTAATTGGTTGAATTTTAATGAGTTTATAAATGTTTATCCAAAATGTGTCAGGAGATGTATTGCTTTTCCTATAGCTCCGTAAAACAAAGAATTCTTCAACGAAAAGAAATTCGGTTTGGCAACAATATCTTGACGCTTTGATTAAATATTAAGCTGTCATCTTGCAATCCGTGTCCTGACTAGAAATCTTGTAATTATGATTTTGTTGTACCTTAATCTCTGGGCCTAATCTTCCTCTTTTTTCACAGACTGACATGAACATGACATCTGGAGGAGTGGAAAGATGGTTTTAAGATTTATGTAAGTAGGTTTAGAGCCAGCACTGACTGACTGATGCACTTGAGATGGGGAGGAGCTACAGGGAGGGTGTGTGCGCGCTGGTGGCTGCATTTGGCGCAGTTACCCCCAAATCCAGGGCCAAATCCAACAGGACGTCCCCTCTGTGACGTGCTGCGGGGGTGCAATGAGTAGGGGGTCTTACAGCGGGCGCTACTTTAAAAGCTCACCCTGAAGATGCTCCAGATCCACCGAGCGAGACGGGCTGAACTGGTGTGGGTCTTGAGCGCAACTTTTCTACTCTGGTTTTAAAATTTACAACTTTGTCAAACGCAAAGTGCAGAAGATATTTTTTTAAAGAAAAAAAGCTGCATAATTGTACCTTCTTTTGGACTTCACCGACCAATGTGGCTTCTTGGATCAACTTCCCAAGTGATGATGATGATGGATGAGCGCCTGTCTCCCTCCGCACGCTCCGTCCAGAGCCCAGGGGACAACCAGTCCACGGTCCACAGCATAGAGGCGATACTAGGATTTAAAGAGGACACCATCTTTCACAAATCGGCCTGCTACAGCATGACAGAGAAAGTCCTGGTCAAAGATGCAGAGCGGAATGTAATTGTGACACCACTAAAGAAAAGTCATTCGTCAGAAAGTTTTGACAGTAAGTAGATCTCTCTAAATCTCACTATCGTTTCCTCCAATGTAAGCACAAAAATATAATGACAGCATGGCATAGTATCTCTGATATTAAGTCTTTTAAGTTACTGACGTTGTTAAAATATTAGATAAAATACTTCAAGAAAATTATCCATTTTGCGCATTTTCTTAGTGCGCAAACAGTCTTATCTTTCAGCAGATTATAAAAAAGAAAAAAATAGCCTAATAAATAAACACACAAACAGTTTCTTTTACTTTAAACTAGCAAACTTAGATCTTAGGAAGCCTCTTCAAACTTGGCTAAAACTTGACTCTTGGTCCCTCTCCTCTCCCCGCAGGTGTGTGCTGTGCCAGCGGCGCCGGTGAAGTCTCGGTGTGCCCGGACTCACCGGAGAGAGACAGCAAACTCTCCGATGATGAAAACCCCAAAAAGAAACACCGTCGAAACCGGACAACATTTACCACCTTCCAGCTTCACGAGCTGGAGAGAGCTTTCGAGAAGTCCCATTACCCGGACGTGTACAGCAGGGAAGAGCTCGCGCTAAAGGTCAACCTGCCGGAGGTCCGCGTGCAGGTAAAACACTGCGATCGCCCTGTTTCCTCAAAATGTATTTATATATTCGGCCTGGAGGCCTGCAGGCAGTAATGAGGGCTGAATAACTAATTGTGGCTACAAATTTGAGGCCATACGCGCATTATTACTGTACAGCTTCTGAAACACCTGCGTATTTGTTTTTATAGTTGGCTAGTTTTTCTTTAAACTATTTACTATATGTTATTTTTTATTTTATATTTCAATTCTTGAGTGTTGCAGTACTTTCCCTATTTTTATTCCTCGTCATATTTTTAGTGTAATGTATGCACCAAAATACCAACGCAATGTTTTTGTAAGTGAAGACCTTCATGGCAATAAATCCTTTTCTGATTCTGATTATTTCCCAACACAAACCTTAAGAAAAACATAATATATAATAATAATGACATAATATGTAACATTTTTAATAAATACAACAACAACAAAAAAAAATCTCAACAAAATTAATAAAATGAAACGTATATTTTGGGTATATCTACCATTAAAACATCACATTTAAGAGATTAATTAGAAATTTAGAGGAAAAATGTCAGATTTGCTTAATAATTTCATTTGTAGAGTTATTTAACTTGCCATGTAATCATAAATATAAAACTAACTGCATGGTTTACTTTTTAAGGAACTGCAAAGGCTATTTTATTTCTTTTGGAGTAATACAGAGGAAGAGAGATGACATTTATTTTCAAATTTCTGAACTTCAGTTATGGCTTTTTTTTTTTAACTTTGTAACATCCAGTAATTCCTGGTTACAGCAGTACAATTTAATGCAAAGTGCTTTGTGTGATAGCTGACATCATCACTGATATATTTTATATTGTCATCCTCTACATTTTTAAACATTTGAATACTTTCACAAAATATGATCTTTTACAAAATTGCTCCAGAGTTTTAAAGTATCTTATGTTTTTTTTAGTTTTAAACATGTTGTTTTCCATCTCTTTTCTCCTATCTACTGTGTGTATATCCGTTTAGTTCCCTTTGCAGAGATAAATAAAGTTGTATTGAGTTTAAGTGAATTTAAAATTTAAATCCTCCTTCTTCTTTTCAGGTGTGGTTTCAAAACCGACGTGCCAAATGGCGTCGGCAGGAGAAGCTGGAGGTGAGCTCCATCAAGCTCCAGGACACCTCCTCCTCCTTACTCTCCTTCAGCCGCTCTCCCACCAGCTCCCTGGGCTCCAGCCTCCAGCTGGACCCCTGGCTCTCCACCCCGATCACCACCTCCACCTCCCTGCAGTCTCTCCCGGGCTTCATTACGGGCTCGCAGGGCCTCCCGGGCACTTACACCCCTTCTCCTCCCCCTTCAATGCCCTCTTCCCTGCCGGCCTCCTTCCTAAACTCCCCGGGCCTAGGACACAGTGCTCACCTGCCCCACATGGTCTCCATGTGCCCCCCGCCCCCGGCCTACCACTGCTCAGCTGATCCAAGGAACTCCAGTATTGCCTCACTGAGGATGAAGGCCAAGGAACACATTCAGTCTATAGGGAAGACGTGGTGATGTTGAGAGGAGGTTAAAGATGGACAATATGCTGCATCTTTTGAGACACTGACTTCATCCTCATGCTGGCAGGATTGTTAATTTGGAAGTTTTAAAAAGTGAATCGACAGTTGACATCCAGGATTAGAGACATCCTCCTCACTTATAAGGGTAACGCTTCTCTCTTTTTAGCATTTATAAGCAGGAAACATTCAATTAATAACACACTATAACAAAGTAGTAAGCAGTGTTTATCACTCTACATATCCTCCTGTGGGCACTCATTAGACAACATAGTAAAACACAGTTGTAATAATATAAAATATGTCTTAATTGGAGAATTGTTGACAAATACTGTACATTAATAAACTGTTGAAAATATCCTTATGGCTGCTTACAACTCCAATTTAATGTTAAAAAGTATTTGTATGCATACTGCTTATAAACACCAAATAGAGGGACTTAAAGTGACACCCTTATAAGCAACTACCTAAAAATCTGTGACACTAACTCAACTTCCAGTAAAATCAGAAACTAATCAACACTGATTATCTGTTTCTTCTTCTCCTCTATCTTCTCTGCAAGCCATGTTTACTGTAAAGTTTACACTCATTCAGTCCCACCTCATCCGTATCCATTGTTATGTTGCCAATATAACAAGTCCATTAGTACCCATCAGTATTTATTCTACTTTTGTAAATGGAGCACTCCTCATTTTCAATCATCCTTCCCTTGCTGCTTTTTGATCTTCACCATGAAAGATTTAACAAATGTGAATATTTTCTCTACACAATAAACTTTATATGTAAAAATTTGTAAACAAAATCGTGGCTAACTGTGTCTTGCCAGACAGTTTGTTATATTTGAGATGCTGAGATTTGTCAGAAATGTCTGCCTGGATAAAACGTCCTGTGTGTACAACATAAGGGACTGCGATGCAAAATAGCAGAATAGCATGACAAGTAGTTGATCTGCCAACATCACATTTATGTCAAAATATTTAAAGTATCATAAATCATAGAGTGGAAGTACATGGCAGCTCAAGCTCGCACTAATTTGGAAAATATTGGGTACAGCACCCCGTAGTGGTGGACTCAACTATGACTATCAGGTTGGGAAAAATAAACAATAAAACATGACACTAAATGCTAACTGTTAAAGGAATATGGTTGACGTGTTTCATCTGTTATCTCATACTCACGCTAATTTTTAAAACACTGACTAAAATACTTCATGGGCCCTTTGTCATTCTGTAAATGCAACCCTGGATCAAATAAATCCATTTAACCTCTTTATGGTGTCAACTTTCACACCACTTTACCATTTAATCATTTCATGTAAACACAATAATGGAGGGTGTGATAAAAAAGCAGCTTAATCTCCCAGACATCCTCCCACTTATTTCCTCTTCATTAACTCCTGTAAACTTTATCCCATTCACTCCTGGGATTAGACTCATAATGACGGGGTGAAAGTGGCTCGTACCTCTGTTGTTCACCAATCATCCATGACAAATGAGCAAACAGAACTGAAGACAAAGCTTTCCTTTGGATTTAAGGAAAAAGGATGTGTGTAACTATGTTGTTTCAATAAGCATTTCCCTTTGTCTACAGCCCCTGAGGGCTAATAATAGTCCCTGTCATCATCTAACCTAACTGTCCTTAACACACACTGGGGTTTGTTTGTGTTTGATTTAATAAGGGAAAAAAGCAGTATCACAGCAGACTGAATGGACCATAAACTGCTTTTGTCATCTGTGATTATGATAATGTTAACCCTACGTGCTTCACCTCACGGGTTAGTTACTCTAAATGTAACCACAGGTGCGCTCAACATGGATGTTGTGCCCCATCTGGTGGTACAAACTGGTTACTGTGCAGCAGCAGTGAGTTTTAGGAACATGATTTATATTCAAACACAAACACTGAATGTTTGTTAAAGAAAATAAAAGCCCATTTGTGGTGTGCAAAGCATGATTAGACATCCACAATGCAGTTATCACAACGTTAAATTTATTCAGCATTCTCAGCTTAAATACACGACCTCATGTCAGTAATCAAACTGCTGCATGATGAGCACATTAGAAATTACTGATAAAATAAACTCCTGCTGGCTTTGCAGTATACCAGTGATACTCAACTTGCAGCCCATGGGCCAAACCTGGCCTGTGATAGGGTGCCAAGAAGCCCGCCAATCATTTTTCTAATTCACAATAAAATAAATTAACAGAGATTTTTGTTTTTGGTTATATTTGTAATTTCAATGTAATATAAGGTGCCAAAGTGCATAAAAAAGCTTTTTTTACAAAAAAAAGTTCCAGGGGCAGATCCCAGATTATTTATATATTAATAATTAGTATTTGTTTATTAACAGGCTACTAGCCTCCTGACATTTTGCTAAAGTGGCCCCTGGGCAAAGAAAGTTGAGAATCCCTGCAGTATACGCTTACAACAGAAAAAATATACAGTGTGAAAATGTAATTACAGGGCAATTTTTAATTGGTAATGATTTCTCTTTTTTTTTAAATTTATCTTGCATTCATTCAGGTGGAGTCATTGTGTCGCAGTTTCAAAGCCAAAAGAAGCAGGTCTGACATCTATAATAGAGAAAAAAAACATGTAACTGTAACATCATATTTCCAAAAAAATATGTATAATTTGAAGAAACACTGAGAGACAATCCACAAACTGACCTCTCTGAGATATTTGTCTCTGTCCTCTTCTCTCCAGCCGCTGTGCAGTCGAAACAGCCTGTCTGCAGTTTGTGGCATCGTCTGTTTCTGGTTCTTTTGTTGCATCAGGGCCTCCATCAGATGCTCCGTGACCCCGGCAGCTTGTGAGGGCGTGAGGTAGTCACTGTCATGGTGTGTCTCCTGCAGTTCAGGCAGGCTGTCAGTGCTCTTCTTTCCCATTAAATGACCTGGAGAAAAAATTGCAAAGGGATGCATTTACTCCTCTGGAATAAATCTGTTTGTGGTCTAACTATATTTTATTTAAACAACTGCACCATGATAATCTGCCATTAAACTGTGATAAAAATTCATTTAGTAGCTGATATCTCTCTCATAAACAGCTAAGTATGTTCAACTGACTTAATTTAATTTACTGTGTTGTGAAGCTGTCCAGCTGAAGAGAAAAATATAAGCAGTCACATTAAAAGTAATAAATTAATTATCAGAGATGAAACACAAATGAAACATGCAAATTAGTGCAGTAAAATAACGAACACATTAACATTATTTATGTGACCATTTGTTCAAAAGAGCAACTAAGCATGCAGGACAGAGTTCCAAATATGCTTAAATAATAAAATAAATATTTACAGATCCTACGACGTATTTTATAATTTGCTCTAGATACTAGCGCCAAATATGGAGCACATTTACCAAATTAAAAAAGCAAATGCAATATTACATTAAAAATTAAAATGAAATTCTATGTTCTTTTTACATTTTAGGAAAGTGAAGTTTCTCTTACCTACTGCCCAGTGGTTCCCGCGTGGATACATTTTGCCAACAACTGCAGCAGGAGCGTCTGAGCAGTATAACATGCATGGTACTACAGCCAGAATAAGAAAAAGTGGCAACACCGGTCTGCAAATCCACGGAGAGCACGCGCTCACTCCAATCATGTTATCTGAAAAAAATGAAAGCTCTAAACAACGGCGTTTGAATCCTTAATTGCACTTATATGGCGTGGTGTAATTTCAGAAAATCTCCACCATAGCCGATATTGAGTGAACCGATATCGCAGGCGGTGAGAAGCGCTCCAGATGCAGACCTGTTACACTCCTGGTGCCTTTGAAATGACTAATGATCCAAGTTAAATGCTCCTCCTGGCTCAAGCTGTACGTCAGCGGGTGTTTTTAAAAGTACCACGGTGATGATGAGGAAAGTCACAAAGAAAAATGATCATCCATATCCTGTAATTATTTCTATTCGCCATTGTTTGTCCAGAGATTGCAGGGTGATAGCGGGAGGGTTGTCAACGTCATTTCACGATGATGGACTTCTGAGTAATTGCTTGCGTTTTAGTTAGTTTATGTGGGGGAAAAAAGTAATGCATGGATAACTGAATTATAAATATACCTCGGCTTCTTAAAGTAGGCAATCAGGACTAAAACTTATAATGCACAAATTGTTCCTGTCCAATTATTATGACTGAAAAAGCAAGTAACACTATTAATGTTGAAGGATGACATGGAGTAAAATTTTACTACCTAGCCCACTGTTGGGCAGTTTAATCAGCTGCAGTATATCCAATACATATAGCAATACACACATCTTAATGAAAAAAAGTAAGTACAGCTGTCAAATAAATCTGGAGGAAAATGTTTAATATTTCATTCTGTAATTTAGGCTGATAGGTAGTCTTCAAAATACTACAAATGTCTAAATTGCCTACCTTTGCCACTGATTTAGCATTGCATTCATAAGGGACAGTTTAAAAAAAAAATCAAATCAATGCAGCAGAGCTACAGATACAGGCTATAGAGTGGATGTATTTTTTTTAAAAAATATGCTAACCCCGGAAGTTAACATGAATGAATGAAACCTTTATTGCCCCGTAAGGGGCTTTGTCTTGCACCAAGAGCATAAAAACATTAACAACAAAGAGGCTATGATGAAAGGAAGAGGCAGTGGGATTTTTTCCAATGGATTTTGGATCAGTGCAGAAAATAAGCTTTGTGGCAAACAAACGTTTATGACACTTACATGTGTAAGTGTCAATATGTAGTAAGATAATCTTCTCAAAAGAACACCACTTTAACGTTTTTAAAGCCTGACTGCAATTGCCAAAAGTAAACAGCTATCATTGGGCTATAAAAGAACCACATGGTCACATGACTTCAGCATCATAATTACAACGAGACTATAAAGCAATGCTTGCCACGACGTTCTGTAGTCTTATTTTGCCACTTGATAGGAAAAACCTTTTTTAAAACATTTAAATGCGCGGTGCATGGTGGCTCAGTGGATAAAGCAGGCACCCCATGTTTAGAGGCCGTGTCCTTGCGGCCGTGGGTTTGATTCCGCCCTCAGCCCTTTGCTGCATGTTGTCCCCCCTCTCTCTTCCCCTTTCACACTTGTGCTGTCCTATCAATTAAAGGCAAAAACGCCCTAAAAATATTAAAAAAAAAAAAAAAAGAAAAAAAGACATTTAAAAGCTCCAAATTCTCAAGGGGGGTTGTGATGTATTGTACATCTGTGTTCAGTGCTGTCCAGCTGTGACCAGATCACCTGAGACGTATGTCAATATCAGGTCTAAACGATGCAATTGTAGCAGAAACTACTTTTTTTTGTATTTTGCCAGGTTTAATATGTCTGTCTGTTTGTGGACAAATTTTGTCGACACGATACTGTAACAACCCTGCAAAATGCAGCCACGAAACTTGACAGGTGCGGCTGAGATCAAGATGAAGGCCCCGCTGTTTTATGCCCATGGCCCACATTCATTTGAATTTCGCGGATTGCTGTATCACCACTGGAATGATCCCATCGCAACATGATCCTTCATCAAACTTGTAGTTATTAGCCACAACTAACACTGACTCAAGTGACGCTACATAAGGCAGTTGATGAAGCTTTGTGCAGTTCCTTAAAAAGCCACAAAAGACATTATACAGCATTTTTTTCATATGATGATGATGATATGTTTGCTATTCATGGTTAGTACTATACAGTCTGTGTCCTAGAGAACTTTCGGCAAGTCTGAGAAAACAACTCCAAAATTAACAGGTTGATACAATTAACAGAAAATTAGTGTTACAAACTTTACGAGGCAGTGAATTTCTAACAAAGATACAAGTCTACTGCTACTTCCATTTAAAAAGTGAGGGAAACCTGCCGATAACAAGCCAATGAGTCAAAGCGGCATATGATTAAAAAAAAAGTGCTGTGATGTTAATTACTCTGAGACTCCAAAACTATGAAGGCATACCCAACCTGCATGCAACACGAGTTTATTTGTTGTCAGTCTTTTTGTGTCTGTAGAGTTTATCTTTAATTGTGAAGCGCTTTGTGACATTTACTGTGTTGCACACTCACCATGCAGTTTCCTAAACACTGCCTTGTTTTCAAAGCAGAGGAAATGACGCTGAAGTTTAACAAGTCAACAGTGATTGCAAAGGAACACAGGTCATGGACATGATGATGCATATTTTTGCTGTAGACGACACCTGTTGTGCGATCACTTACAAGAATTTGACAATGCAGCATATGCCAGCTTGTTACATGTAGTCCACATCATTTATCAGCACAGTTTATTACAGTATATTTATCCCCCTGGAAAGGTCAACAGTGTGAATTAAGTTGTCCTCAAACACAGTGAGGCGCCTATGCGTGTGCCTGTGTAAAATTCTCATACTTGACTGATCCTTTTCATGGCAGTATTGACAGACAGACTGCTGGAGGATGAGAATGGATGAGGACAGATAAGGAGCCCACGCAGGTACGTAACATTTTGTGCTGAAAAGGTTGGTGGTTTCCTTTGGGTACTGGTAGGTCAAAAGCCCTAAACACATCTCATATTAGATATCAGAGACTATCTCTGACTGGTAATGTATCGTATCTTCATGCAAGGATGACCTTAAAAAAAAACAGGATGAGTCACTAATGGTCAAAGGGCAGTATCAGGTAGTGCCATCTGAAATATTTGTTGGTTTGTTGTTAATGTGAGACGACAAGATCCTGATCATGTACCAAAAAAATATCTTGAGAAATAACTACAAAACCCACAAACATTGAACTAATCATGTTAAGAAAACTGTTTGGAATTCAGTTTTGAAATCATTTATAAACATAAAAGTCTTATTTTATGTTTCATTTAAAACTCGATAAAATTTGATATGATCATACTGGGTACTGTTATTGAAGTGAATTTCCATCTTGCACAGTTTACTGAACAAAACCAAGAAGGGACGGCTTCAAAAATGTCAAACACTGTAGAATAAATGTATGAGCTTGGGTTTGCAGCATACCCAAAAAGGAGCTTTGAGTTAGTCACCCTCTCATTTACACTAAAAGCCACTCATGTATGATGGCCAGAGCTTAGTCACCTGCATGAGAAACCATTGAAACAATACTTTTTAATCATTTTGATGGCAAGCTTCACACTTAAACCAGGTAAATTATTAGCTAGAAAATGTGAATATATGTGACTGACTGTGTCATTCAGCCTTCTGCAAGTATAAGATGTTAATTATAGGTTTTAAATGACGCATTTTGAAAACTAAAGCTAAATGGGTATCCCTTGCTGTGCATGACTTTTAAAGTGGATAATGCTATAGTACAATAACTCTTTAAAACCTTAAAACCATAGTTTACTCTTAACTGCATTTGTTGGGAGTAGAAACAGCAGATGGCACTGTGGGCTGAATTTAGGCAACACTTGTCAATGTTTTTTTTTTTTTAATAAAGAGTCAGGTGTCAATAACTTTCATATTACACACGTTTCATAACAAGTTGTTAAATGCAACAAACACTTAAACTACTGATTTTAAAGAATATTTTTACAATGTATTTATGCTTTACTATAACTTTGATAAAACATTATTATACAGAGTGTAATTAGTCTTCATGTTACGTGTTTCTTCAGATGTCTTTGATGTATTTCATGTGCGAAAAAGTAATAAGTGATCTCATGCTGAAAAGCTCCGTTTTTGAGCTGTAAAAAAAACGCCCTTTTTATTCATTCTTTTCAAATGTCATACGATACATTAAGTGTTCTGACGCTGGTGTCATGGCTGTAATAATACTGGCTTCATGAAAAGAAAAAACAGCCATTTAAGAAAGACCTTTCAGCAAGAAAGTGCCCATTAAAAAGGACAGTTTTCCATTATGAGGTATTTGCTCTTCGTCACAGACTTTGAAATTAGTTCTGGGATTGAACAAAACAATTTGCTTTGCAGTCATATTGTAAAATGACAGAGAGGGAGAGGCAATATACATGCCTTCCAACTCAAAAGATGTCCAGGCCTTTTGTCAGGGCCCTTTAGTGCTGGAACTCCCTTCCTGAGGATCTTGCCTCGTTTCCACCAAGACGTGCAGTTCAGTTCAATTCTGTTTGTTACACAATAGAGTGCCTTTTTTTTTGCATTTGCATTGTTAAAAGTGTGTGGTACCAACAGAATCACTCCATTCTGTCCTGTTTATTTCGTCATCTCTCTGTTACTGAAAGGCGCAGCTAGAAATACTGCAGTCTGTTTATTGGTAAATAGAGAACCGTCCCACTTGCTCTACAAAGACTCAATACACAAACCAGCAACTTGAAATATCCAATCGAATGTGAAAGAAACAGTAAACACATTGTTCTATATCAGAGGAGGAAATACAGCAAGTGACGCAGCTATTACTATCCTAACAACCCCACCTACGTTTAAGAGTACGTTCTGCAGTGGAATTGCTTAACAGGTCAAAGGTTTGGGGGGTTATGGCCCAGATACACCACACCAGCATCAAAGAACCAATGGCAACAAAGGCTTACTGTTGTTTCGCCTCATGTTTTCTGTGTCTCAGCCAAAAAGTTGCACTTGAAGACTCCATAAGTTTACAACCAATGGCTAGCTTGTATGTACCTTCTGCACCTGTGGCTACTGTGGTAGTCTGTATCCATCTTTTAAACAGAGAAACTGAAACAGACAGCACAGATTCCATATGCAAGTTAGCCAGTTAGCACATCGAAAACACAACTTGATGTTGAAAGAACAAATGATATTTACCCTGCACTAGTTAACAATATCACAAACAATTATGATTCTGCTGAAATGCTCAATAGCTGAAAAAATAACTTGCATGGCATTACAATGTTTTTTTTTTTTCAATCTCACACCCTCTTGACATCAGGCATTCGTTGGCTTTCCTTACTTTTTGTTTCTCTTCTCATAAACTGAGCTGAACTTCCATCTAGAGGGAATTCACCAATGACAGGTTCCTCCAGCTTTGGGGAACTGATTAAACATGATGAATCAGCCAAAAAACAGGCAACAAGACCCAACTAGCACCAATGGTGCAGGACACACCGCAAAAAACTGCTGAATGTTCAACACCATTGGCTGAGTGGCGGCCTGGTGTAGCCCTTACATACCACTTCTAAGGGTACTATAGCGAAAGATATTGGTGAAAATGTGGCTTCTGCGGCCTACAGAATCAGTAACATCTGCTGGTCTAGACTGCCCTAAAAGTATCAAATACAATTCTGTTATGCATTATTATGTTACATTTTTCTGCCTTTTCTTTTACTGCTTTTTTCTTGTAAAATTACTGGATTACTGTCTTAATCCTAAAATTCCTTCAAATAAAAAAGTCTGCAGAAATGAAATCACTATGTTTGAACTGCATGACCACAGAGGGATCATAACATGATGTGTTGCATGGTTATATTGCTTCATTTTATGGTCACAAGTCAAAAAGGTCGGGAAACACTGGTTTAAATAGTGCTAAAAGGCAATCGGGAAAATTAGGCCTAAATCTTTGATTTGTACCTTTGACTATAGAGGATATTATGGAAATAATAGTAGGGTCATGAACATGCAAAGGGCTAAATATTTTAGATCTGGACAAATACTGCTACTCTAAATATACCATGACATTTTATGATCACATGATTTAATTATCTGAAGAAAAGAATTATGTTGTGTCTGAATTCTGAATCTGAATTACATATTCCTGCTTCCCTTTAAAGTGCTCTAGCAGCTCCTCTTTGCTGCTTATAGCCGACATAAATGGAGAAAACGTGACGTCATGTGACTATGCCTCTGTTAGGGGTGGGGGAACACAGCAACCTCAGCCTCCTCTACTGCACTGAATCTGTCACACTGTAGAGAGGCAGGAGGCACCATGAGGGCCTTTTATGATATACATGCACAAATCCAGCCGCCTTGCAGTGTATAAAATGCATTTGTGTTGTCTGGTGAATAAATCTGGCATGGTCCTTTGCATAATGAAGACTAATTAGTTTATGCTGCAGCATTCATGGCTGTCAGATATAAGAAGGACGGGTAGCAGGCCATAGAGAGGCAGCCTTACTCAGCAAAGCCTCTCTGCAGTCTCCCAGGTAGGTTATGAAATATTTGATTTGACTGTGCTTTGTTTACTAATCTATCACATAATGTAATACCATCTTTTTACCTTTGTGTTGTTATTCCTGTGTCTCTACATTGCTGTGCTACATGAATAATTGAATCATGCTTGTATTTGCATTTGTGAAACAACATAGGTATGATTAATTAATTCATTATTTTTGCTTTAAAAGATAGAAGAAAAGCAGACAAAAAAAATAATCAAAGTAGTCAATGTGAGATCACGCATTGCTTCATGGTCTCCTGATTTAAAGCCTTAAATTTAGTGTTATTGTTGTCGCTTTTTTGGATCTTTGGAGCCAATAGTGACCCTAAATGACTATACTTGAACAAAAGGGTGGAGCTGGGAAGAAGCGAGGGTGGATTAACTGAGGTCACGTCTAGCCTGTCATTCAAGTCAGCCACACCCTTTAATATTCATAATTTCAGCCTTACTAACATGTGGTGAGTTACATAAAAAAATCACCCCATACCATTGTCATGAATGGGGAAATAAGCTACAAAGACCAAAATCCTTTTTTGTAAAGTCAGGCAATTTAAAACAGGGGTGTATGGGGATTGACTTCCTTTTGCAGCCAGCCTCAGGGGGCCATTCAAGAAACTGCAGTTTTTGGTACTTCCCCTGTTCATTTTCAGCCCCAGAGGCTGCCGCTTGCTTGGGACTTGCTGACCTTGGCATACACAGCATGCAAATGGGAAGCCGGGCCTCAACAGAGGCCTTGGCCGTTTCGACATTATCTTATAAATATGTCATGAAAAACGTGTAGGATCAAGTCCAGTTTACTAGCACAAGCCCACGGCAATCGATCATACAGCTATGCTGGCTGGTATAGGCCTAAAAAGGAACATAGTGTACATATTCAAGCCCTTATTATACTCGTCTCCTGCTCATTTCCTTCTCTTCCTCTCCATCTCCCCCACCTCCCTCTGTCTCCGTCTCCCACTCTCTCTCTTCTTTCTCTGCACCAGCTGCTGCTGCTGCTCCAGAGCCAGAGTGGAGAGTCCCCTCGCCCCCCTGCACAGACAGAGACAAAAGGCCTGATTCGCCTGCTGAACACTGCCCCCTTTCTCCATCCTTCCCTTCATGCACTGCCGTAGTGGTGGTGGAGGTGGTGGTGGTGGAGGTGGCGGGGGCTTCAGGAGAAAACGAGGCCTGGACTGGGACTAAAATCTAGGACTGACCTAGTGAAGGACAGTGGGAAGAGGGGGAGGGGAGGAGGAGGAGGAGGAGGATGGGGGCTGGAGTGGTTGGGGCTGAGTAAAGGCAGGTGCTGAGGCCTCTACAGGAAGACTCTCACAGTGGAAAAAAATCTGACAAGGGTATGCCACATTTACCTCTATATATGCATGAACGTGCATGTTTATGTGTGTCTGTGGTGGCAAATGTGGGCAGGGGTGGGATGTGTTTGTGGAAATCGGGGGTGAAGGGGGTGTATGAATGGCCTGTGTTTGCCAAATGTCAGATTGTGTTGGGTTTTATTTCCTTGTCTCTATATCAGAGTGCTGGGTGTAATGTTGCTGCGGACTGCATAAAAGTTTTAGTTTTCAGTGTGTCTGGGGTGAAAGCAATGGAGGAGAAGCAGGCCAAGGTACCAAACTGAGCTTCCACTGTCTTTATGGCTTTTTAAATTTACCTCTTCCTTTGAATGTGTCAAGTTGAAAATCAGTTGCTGTTGTTTTCATCACAATTTTTCATGTCATTTTGTATGATTTTTCTCATTTTCTTTTTTTATCTTTTTGTGCTTTTTTTGCGGCCTAATTTTCCAGCAGTGCAAACAACCTCAGTAGTGATTCTCCTTTAACCATGCCATCATGTGTTTATAAAATATTGTGGGGTTTTTTTTTTCACTAAATCTATGGATATACATGTAATTTGGTGAAAAATGTTGCAGTGTTTGCTGGGAGGTGGGCACACTGCTTCTGTCTGTGTGTTTCTAAGGCCGTATTGCAGCACAGGGCTTTATGCTGGGTGACCGGAACCAGATGAAACCGGTTTGAGGCAGACGGAGGGGCTGACAGGAACAATGCCGTCCCTGTGCTCCACTGAGGGATAGAGATAGCCCCGGCTACTCCATGGCAGCCCTTCACAGCTCAGCTTCTGGCTATCATGGCACAGGCAGAGACCCTGCTGCTGCTGCTGCTCGCTGGATGTCGGCGTGCTATGCAGCACGGCTCAGAGCAAGGGGGGCAGGGAGCTTTAGGAAGGGACGAGGGCAGGGCGACGTGGCTGGCTGGGAGTCTGTGAATCTGCAGCCTGGAAATCTCACATACACACACATGCAAGAGCCTGATCTATCTGTCTGTTTGTATGTCTGTGTGCTGCTAGTGGTGCAGAGAATGACTAAGGAGGATCCTTACCCAGGACCACCACCACTCACCAGATCCCTGGATGTAACCTGACCCTGTATTCTGGGCCTTTGCATGGTTGGGGAAGAAACAGGACTTTTTTTTTCTCCTCCAGGCAGGGTGGGGTGGATGGCGTTTTGTGGGTTAGAAGTGTTGTGACTGTGTTTGTTGCAGGATGGAAGGATGGAAGGAAAGAAGGTTTGGCTAGTGGCTGGAGAGGGACGGAGGCGAGAGGGTGAGGAGTGGCTGATTCACTTGCATGTTTCCACCATTTTTTTTTTTTTTACATTCACTTTACTGAGATTGTAGTTTAACACAGTGTGTGAATTTCAGGTGGTAAATATGCATGAGCATTAAAGAGCTGTTGTTGAGAGGGGCTCTGAGTTGTGTATTTTTCATATGTGTCTGTACTTAACCTTCATTTACTCTCTACGTCAGGCTGCTTTGGCTGTCATGGCTGTGACTAGCTGTTCTTTCCACCAGGCCTTTTCTCTCTCTGCTGCAGCTTCACACAGCTCAGCAGCCATTTTTCCCTCACTGCATTTCTCTCCTGCCCTCTCCCTCTATAGCATTTCTCCCTTTCTCGCTGTCATTTTATTTATGTTTACCTCATTATTACAACTATCCCATCATCTAGATTGAATTGTTGCTTTTTGAAACACCAAACATTAGGCTGAAAAAATGGGTCTGTCTAAGTGTGTGCACATGTGTTTGACCATGCATATTTGGATCAGAGAGCACTATGGTTTCACTGCATGTACAATAAAAGCAGAGCAGCTCCATGGCGGTGTCTTTTGTCCCCAGCACCAATAATGCATACAGACACGGTGGATTTAAATCCCATAATTTCTTATTTGCAGCACTCCCTATAAAAGAATAAATTCTGGTTTGTTTCTGAAGAGTTAAGCTTGTGATGTTTGATAAAATGGCTATGGTATGAGACATTTTGCTCAAAGAATTCATCAAGGAAAACTATAAAAAACTGTTTCTGATAAATAAACATGTTGTGTGTGACCATCTTTAGAACTTCTCCATATCACTTTATCAAGGGCCTTCCCCTATGATCATGTTCATATTTTCACTATATATTTCATTTAACTTAAGTATTAAGATGCTTTATCCATCCCCAAAATCACCGGAAAAGTGCCAGCAGTGAAAGAATTATTAGTAATATTATATTACATTGATTACTTGGACCAGATCCATCATCCTCCTGGTTGTATATAAAAAAAAATATACATTCAAAACTGTGGCAAGGAAGCAAAATTGTTTGCTTACTGGTATATACTTGTCTGTCTTACCATTTAATTTGTTTAGTTATAGCAATAGTGACCATGTAGTGATTGAAGAGGAAAATGTTTTGCTAAGTACCGACATTTAATGTCATCGAAATGTCACGTCTACCCCCTGTGTGGACCAGCAAGTGGTTCCCTGGTGTTTCTCTCTGACAACTGAGTTAAGAATGAATACGGCATAATAAGAGCTAATGGTATGACTGACAATTTATTTTATTTTAATTTTTTTTTCAGAATAGTTTTGCATCAGTGTGATTCACAGATTGCAGGAAAGAACACTAAACTCAGTTTGCTAATGCATAAATTAAACATCGAGCACAAGAAAGCAACGACAAGCCTAAAACATGGTTAACATGGTATTTCCTACACTATACTATGTGGCACCATAGTGCACCATATGACTATGAAAATGAATATGAAACATATTTGTATGCTTGGACTGAAATCCACCACAAGTCATACTGTAATTCACATAATAAAGGCACACATGAAAATGGACAGTTCGAAAACTACCCAATATCATGGTAGTCCGTGACTTCTTCCCTAATAACAAAGAATAAGAAAATATGCAAATATCCCAAAGCTATAGATCTGTATTATATCACGCTATTAATCAAAAATGAATTTCTGACACAGAAACATACAGTATGTATAGGATTTTTCCCAAAAACATTAAACAAAAGACAACGTTCATGAGTTCAAGTAATGCCATTGTTTGTAATATAACATACACTTTAGACATATTTCAACTATAAGATGCATGCTTGTAACCAGAGCAGATATATATTTTCCTTCAAATTATTCTGCTTTCAATATGAATGGCCTAATTATTTCCAATCACCATGAAAAGGCGTCATCTGGGACTAATGATAGACTTAGAATGATGTTACAGTTGTCTATATAGCCATCCATGATGATTATTGAGAAAATTCATGTCTCCAAAATGTGAACCTTTCCAGTATGGAAACTTTGATCTATGGATATTATTGGATACTACTAAAACCAAAATATCAGCTTCGCACACAAGACATTTCATAAACTCATAAGCAGATGGCCATGAAATTGATTGTAAACATTCAACACCACATCACAAGAGACCACTGTATTAGCACTGTGTTGATCTTTGATCTGCTATGCTGATTTATGGTAGATAGAAATAAGTAAGACCATTTTTGTCCTGTTACTATCTCATACAAGACAGTATGTAGCAGCAACAATAAAAAGATGATTTTATGAAATTCTGTTGTTCTGTTACAACATTACTCATATATTCATTACTCGTATTACTCATCAAGTAATACACAGACACTGTGAAGACTGTCTTTGAAAATTATGATGTCTTATTACATGTTGAAGAACTCATCGTATCATTAGATATTTTTAAGTTAACATGGTATGTCATCTGTGTTCCCCAGGTGATCTCCTCATCAGAACAGGAGCAGGACCATGGGAGATATGAAGACGCCAGACTTCGATGATCTGCTGGCGGCCTTCGACATCCCTGACATGGTGGATCCCAAAGCCGCTATTGAATCTGGCCCCCATGATGACCATGACGGACAGCTCAAGCAACCCACTGGTGGTGTGACTACCAATGAAGACGAGGCCCACAACACTTCAACAGGACATGACGTTGGAGTTAGTGTTATTGTCAAAAATATCAGAAACACGGACACAAGCGAGCATGGTGGATCCGTATCAGAGAAGGAAGGACATTTTCATCCCCAGTCCCATTCTGTTGCCATTGGTAATGGACTTCATAATGGCTTTTTGCCAGGTACTCATACCAAGAATGGATGGAAAGCTCCCAGGGAGGAAGGACAGTCAGACAACCAATCATCGACTTTCAATCAGTTCAGCCCCATTTCAAGTGCTGAAGAGTTTGATGATGATAAAATTGAGGTAGATGATCCAATGGACAAGCAGGAAGGTCAGTCACTTTTTAGGTCCACTAAGAACGAGGAGCATAAATCTCAATCTCCTATATCAGTGGACAATGATCCAAACAAGAACACCAATTGCACTCTGGGAGGATCTAAGTCTACCGAGCCCCCTCAATCAAGTTTATCTGAGGGAAGTCTGAAGGAAACTGTTCTCAAGTCTCAAGATCAGGAGTGCAGTGATGTTGAAGGAGCAACCAGGATTGTTAATGTATCCAGTATGTCTCAAGTCAAAGCCAAGTCCTCTGCAAAACTATCATCTTGTATAGCAGCCATAGCAGCCCTCAGTGCCAAAAAGGCTAATGCTACAGACTTGGGTGTTTTGGATTCCCCTACAACACAGAAAGAATCCAACCTGACCAATAAAAACCCCAGAGCTCCAGAGAAGTCACAAGAACAGGAGTCTGCCCTGGAGTTTGCAAAGAGGTTGTTAACACGACAACCAGACAGCCCCTCCAGTGTCATCAGTGAGGGTAGCAGCAAAGATTCCCCTGACTCAAGCACAGACACCCCAGTCATCCCAAAAGTCAGGATCAAAACAATCAAGACATCATCTGGCCAGATCAGGCGCACCGTCACCCGAGTTGTACCAGAGTTTGATCCTGATGGTCTGAAAAAAGGGGAGAACAGTTTGTCTGTCATGGCAACCACCAGTGCAATTTTCTCATCTCCCACAAGGCCCTCTTTGCCAACTACAGTACTAGCCACCACCGGAGGCCCTTCAATTGAAATAACAAAGCAAATGACCATTAAACCTGTGGCCACAGCTTTCCTGCCGGTCTCGGCAGTCAAGACAGCTGGTTCCCAAGTCATCAATCTGAAGCTAGCTAACAACACCACAGTAAAGGCAACTGTCATCCCTGCTGCGTCAGTGCAAAGTGCCAGCAGCGCCATCTTGAAAGCTGCAAATGCCATCCAGCAACAGACCGTCATGGTACCTGCCTCCAGTCTGGCTAATGCGAAACTTGTGCCAAAGACAGTCCATCTTAGTAACCTAAACCTTCTGCCTCAAGCTGTATCCTCTGCTGTCTGTGACCTACAACAGGCCCTGTCCTCCTCTAAACAATCACAGCAAGTCAAACAGCAGACGATTCTCGCTGGCCGAGCCTCAAAGAAAGTCTCTAGGATTCAAGTGTTGACCAACTCTCAAAGTTCTGTAGTGGACGCCTTCAATAAAGTCCTGAGTAGCATTAATCCTGTCCCTGTGTACATCCCAAATCTCTCTCCACCAACTTCAGCTTGTATCTCATTACCCTCACGTGGCTACAAGTGCCTGGAGTGCGGAGACTCATTTGCTCTTGAGAGGAGCCTGACACATCACTATGAACGTCGCAGTGTGCGGATCGAGGTCACCTGCAACCACTGTGCCAAAAGCCTAGTGTTCTACAACAAATGCAGCCTCTTGTCTCATGCCAGAGGCCACAAGGACAAAGGTGTTGTCATGCAGTGCTCACATCTAATTCTGAAACCCATCCCTGCAGATCAGATGATAACCACATCACCTTCACCAGGCCCACCTAACATTACTGGCACCACCTCCCCATCCCAAGCACAGGCACCCACTAGTCAAATCACTGGGAGGGTTGCTGGTGGAGGGTCCCAAAGTACAGTGATTTCAGCTTCATGCAGTTCCCCCCTTGTTGCAGCCATGCCCTTGGAGGATGATGCATCGAAGCTCTGCAGACACAGCCTAAAGTGCTCTGAGTGTAACGAAATGTTCCCAGATGACAGCTCGCTAGCTATGCACTACCAACAAGCACCGGAGTCCAGTGCACAGGTGTGTAATGTGTGAACTGCTACATAATATGGTGTAATTTAGTTTGTCTGCCTTTTAGTGGTAGGAGAGACTATTTCGGGGAAGCTCTCATTCCCATTTATTTTTCTCATTGACAATGTTATGTGACTCACAGTTCTTGAACACAATGGATCCACTTAAAACATGAAATAACTGTATCTTTTATGATAACACATATATTCTGGTTTGAATAATCCAGTTCTATGTAAAAAAAACAACACAATTTATGTTTTTCTTTATCTACTCTTTTTAGAAAATATGCACCATCTGCCAAATGCTTCTCCCGAATCAGTGCAGCTTTCTGTCACACCAGCGAATCCACCAGCACAAGTCTCCTTACATCTGCCCTGAGTGTGGCGCCAGCTGCCGCTCTGTCCACTTCCAATCACATGTCACAAAGAACTGCCTGCATTATACCCGAAGAGTTGGCTACCGGTCAGTCTACCTTAACTACAATCATAACATTATTAGTTTGCCTTTTAGTCTTACTTTACTCTTGTGCTGCTGCTTATATTCAACTTCAATTTTCAAATCTTCTCTGTCTGGCTGTACTCAGACTTAAGTGTCTCTTGTTCTTTTTTTGTCAAAGGACCACTTACAATGACATTTATTATTACAGTAATTAAGTACATTTCGTTTGCCTCAGCTTGACAATCCCATATAACTTGAAATGACATTATTAGAAAAAAATGGACAGTGAGAATTTTACGTGGATTCACCCAAGGTACAAGCCATTAAAACTGACCAGTTATGGCTCCATTATTAGTCAGACTTGTAAAAAAAACTGAATGAACATCTTGTGTCCTTGGAGTTAAAATCTGCAATATTGTATGTGCATTCTGTCAGAAAATTATATTTTTATGGCAAGTTGGTTATTCGGTTTCTTGCAGAGAGCTGGATGAGAAGATTAACACCACTCTCAGTAGGTGGTTATTTCAGCTTAGTTTAGCATAATAGCTTGCCTTGATATTTAATGGGTGGAGGTTTCCGTGCAACTTTACTTCAAAAGTACACAAAGAAGGAAAATTAGTCTAAAGAAGTAAAAAAAAATACAGCAATACTTGTTATATACAGAACAACTTTTCTTGTAAAAACAATGCATTTCAGCTTGTGATCAAATGTTATGCTGTTGTCCTTCCATGATAAGTAAGTTTCAGAGTCGCAGAAGGCTACAGGCCTGTTTGTTATTCTGCAAGCTTTGCTGGTGTTTTGATATTTTATGTACAGAGTGGTATCATTCATCTAATCTAACTCGTATTAAAAAAGTGACTATTTTAATGTTTTAATTTAGAAAAACACCAAAGTGCCTCTGTCCAAGGAAAGAGTTGAACTGGCTTTCATTTTTAATCTTACTTAAAGCTAACTTTTGCAAACTCTTACTGCTTTTCCCTCCAGCTGTATCCACTGCAGTGTGATCTTCGCTGATGTTGCAACTGTAAAATCCCACATCCAGAGTTCTCACTGTGAGACCTTCTTTAAATGTCCTCTCTGCCCCATGGCCTTCAAGTCTGCGCCTGGAACGCACTCTCACGTGAACACACAGCATCCAGGAATGAAGGCAGGAGAGCCCAAGTAGGTCAAAAACACTGTGGTACTTATTTATACAAAAAGCTAATTTAAATGAACTGTTTTTTAATGTATTATTCTGTCAAAGACAAAATTAAGCAAAGCACTTTCCCTTCCAGTTGTACCTTTTGACGCACACAACATTTAATTTAATGCAAAATTAAATTTAATATATCCATATTTATTTAAAAAATAGTGTTCAGTACACACACACAAGACCATAGCTTTTTCTATAAAGAATTATCAACACACACCTACACACACTTTCTTTCACAATGACACACACCAATGTAACCTAAGACCCACGGCCAATTCATTCTTCAAAGGAAAATCATCCTCGCTGCTTCATCAGTAGCAGGATTTGTGGGTTTTAGACATAGTGGCTTAACTTGGGTTTGTTTTTTCCACATGGCAACCTTTCACTGACTTACTACCCACCATCAGCACTACTGATGACTCAGGTGCTCAGGACCAGGTGTTCTTGTACCATTGCATGGGTTTGACCACAACTGTGTTTTAAGCATAAAGCTAAACAGATAATCAATGTAAAAGAATATGGAAAGTACTTAACTATCCCTTTCAGCATGTTTAATAATTTGATCATATCGCAAACTTATCTAAAAGTAATCTAACCTAAAAGGTTTACTTGGAAAAACAGATAGAAAGTGCAAGTGCATACAACTACAACTGACTACAACTTCATTTTAAACACAATATTTACAAAAGTGCCATTCTTTTTCATTAATATGTATGTTTTCAGTGACTTTACAGTGGGTTTTTAAGGGTGTTTTGTGTTCTGTCTTTCAGGATGATCTACAAGTGTTCCATGTGTGATACAGTGTTCACTTTGCAGTCACTGCTCTATACGCACTTCGACCAGCACATCGTCAATCACAAAGTTTCAGTGTTCAAATGCCCCGACTGCTCCATGCACTACGCACAGAAACAGCTCATGTTGGACCATATCAAGGTGGGCATAAGAAGCAGTTATGTTATTTTAAGATTATGCTTATGTATGAGTCTTTTTTTTAAACTTCTAATTAACTGTGAAATCAAACTTTAAGTTCTGAGTTCATAGGTATGTGTGACACATCTATCTAACATCTTTTTAAATGTTCAAGACCAATTTTATGAGTACAACTTGTAAGTTTAGTCTATATGCAATTCAGTGCTTTATACTTTTTAGTTTATAATTCAATCTGCGTGTGTGGATGCTTTCCAGGCCATCCATGGAACCCTGAAGACCATCGAGGGTCCACCTAACTTGGGCATCAACCTCCCTCTCAGCACCAAACCCACTAACTCTAACAGTACCAACAGCAGCAGCCCCAGTAATAATAACAACAGCAATAGCAAAGATGGAGGAAATGTCAATGGTCAAGACAAGGGAGAAAAGAAGCCCTCGCCTACACCCCTAAAGAAAACACACAGCAGCGGCTCAGCGGACCTCAAGACCCCTCCTGGCTCAGGATACACATGTGGAGACTGCGGTACTCTCTTCAGCTCAAGGGAGGTCTTTTTGGCTCACATGAGGCGTGAACATGGCAAGGTAAATGTTTAAAATCATTCTCATTAGTTTATAATTGGTCTCACTGTTTTTTTTAGATTCTGCTGAGAGTTTGTGAGAGAACATGCATTAAGAAAATTTAGAGAGCTGAGGCAGTAAAGCCCTACAGCTGTGGAGAAGATATTAAGATCCTTTACTTACTTTGACTATTGATGAATCTGTGGATTATTTTCTTGATTAATCAATTGATGTGTGAAACAAAGTGAACAAAGAAAAACACTGACATTGCTTATTTTGTCCAACTACTCAACAGACTAATACAAATAATTAATGATTAAGATAATTGAAATAATTACAGGAACGTTTCTCAATTAATTTTCTGACAGTCAACTTAAGGATTTATCAATTAATCTTTTCATCTTAAATTGTATATACTGTTGCACAGTTTAACGTATAACAAAGCATCATATTTCATGAACTCTGCACAAGTTTGAACAAAAACTCTTTTTTAATTTTTAAGTAACTTGTACCTATAAAACAGTAAAATGCTAGTCGAGTAAGAAGTACAATATTTACCTTTGGAAAGCAGTGATGTAAGTAGGTAAGTAAGTATCTTAAATTTGTACTTAATTTGTACTTAAACCTTTGAAAACTGTTTTGACATCAGTTTTCTTGTGCTGCATCCAGACCCTTTGAAACCCGAGCGAATTGGTTTCAAAAACATGGGAAAAAAGGTAATGACCAACCTGGCAAGATAATAATAAAAGGGGAAAAGAAAATTACCTTAAAATTAGAAAAAAAGAGGGGAGAACTATTAGAAAATTATTCAAAAAATATCCAGAAAACTGTGTTTAATACTACAGAAAAAAATATATAATAAAATATATAAAAGAAATACATACTTTCATTTATTTACAGGGCTTTTAAAGGTCTTTTTCTTGTTTGTTTGTTTTTTGGGGGGGTTCTCGCTTATTTTTAGGTAGTTGTCTTGTGATTTTTTTTTACAAATTTTTTGCTAATTTCTTGACCTTGTCTTGTTAAGTTGCTTATTGCTTATGTTTTTGAGAGAAATCAAACTAATTTGCTCAGGTTTCAAAGGGTTAATAGTAATTGAGTAAATTGTCCTAGTTACATTCCACCACAAGAGTAGAAACATGATCTGTAACTGCTATGATTTTAAAAAATATCACGCATCCTCCTGACATTGCAGATACTGAAGAAACACCCCTGTCGACAGTGCGACAAGTCGTTCAGCTCCTCCCACAGCCTTTGCCGACACAATCGTCTTAAACACAAAGGAATGCGAAAGGTCTACACCTGCCCGTGAGTACACACACACCCACTATGTTTTTGACAACAAGTCCTCCAGATACAACATCAGGATACATTATTGGTCCAACAACTACACATACAAGCATTTTCTGATCTGACATCACTATAGTTAAGGTATGGTTACGTTTAGGCACAAAAATCATAAATTAGGGGATCCTGATCGTCATGGTTACCATAATAACCTCTTGGATATAGTTAGCGAACAACTATCATGATTACAAAAAACTAATGCTAACTATCTGTAAAGGAAACAGGAAACAAACAGCAGTCTCCTATGTTGTCCAACATTTTGTTGACCCATCTATCCACCCTGACCTCCTCCACTCAATCAGCTCGTTATTGAACCGGTCTGGTCAAGATTCTTGGAACCTTGGTGCTGTCTGTGAGCCCGCCGCGTTTCCACCAGTTTTGCACGAAACAAGAATGTGTCATGGACAGAGGGCATCTCCCAGTGTACAACAGAAGTGAACAGTAGTAGCAAAATCGCAGATCACACTGATTACCTGTTCTGCTATTACAGATATTGGTTTTTATCAACAAAAAAAAGCATGAACTAAGACCACTGAAATTTTTCTTTTACACCAAAAAATGAGTCACTTGATTTCTCTATTGTTGCGTTCTCCATCTTCTCTTTCCAACCAGTGGAATATAACATGTCCACTGATGTTGTCACAGTTTGCACTTCAGGCCAAGGAAAACCTGCCAATTTATTTCAGTTCCAGCTAATAAACCTTTCAGGTTCTGAACTGATGTATTTTTGATCCAAATGCTCTGAACGGTTTAAAATTGGGTGCGTGAACAAGGACGGAACAGGTTTCATGTTGGGGGAAAACAGGTAATAGTGGCTCTGTAGGAAGTCAGACCGAAGACCATGCTCTACCTTCACTTACAGTGAAGTAAAAATACTCTTCGATGGTAATGCAAACAAAATGCAAACAAATTGTATGTATACAAATAACAGAAGACGAAATCAGCTTGCAAAAGGATATAACGGTTATTTTCTTGTACTTCAATAGGCACTGTCCAGCTCTCAGCCAGCCGTTCACTAAAAGAGTGCTGCTGGATCAGCACATTCATCTGATGCATGGAGTCAAGGACCCAGAGGGGAAGACTGTCAGCTCTGATCATACGGAGACTTTGCCTGTCAAAGAAACGGTGCTATGGCACACATTTATCAAAGCTAACATATTTAGCTTACATGTGAATTTCATGGTTCTCCTGTCATTCGTAACTGATATTTTAATCTCTTCCTCAGACCCTCAGTCCCAAAAGGAAGGCAGAAGAAGATGAGGGGTCCCCAGGCCTGATCCCCAGAGGCTCAGATTCACAGCCACTGAAGAGGCTCAAGGTGAATATCCTTAAAATTCACAAGTGTGCCGTCTGCGGCTTCACCACTGAGGACATCGCAGCTTTCCATGAGCACATTCCCCAGCACAAGTCTGACGGCTCGTCCTACCAGTGTCAGGAGTGCGGCCTGTGCTACACCTCCCACCGCTCGCTGGCCCGACACCTCTTCATCGTCCATCGGCTGAAGGAGCCGCAGGGTCTCGGCCGATACAACGGACGGGGCAAGGACGATGACGAGAGCCAGAGAGAGAATCAGCTGGATGTTTCGGACGGGACGCCAAATACCAAATGCAAAGTGTGTGGGAAGACGTTTGAAACGGAGGGAAACCTGAACACTCATATGAGGACACATGGGATGGCGTTCATAAAGTCTAAGAGACTGAGTGCAGCCGAGAAGTGACACTTTTAACCCATTCCATCTGAAGCAAACACTGTTGTTTTAAAGTTAATACAGTTTGTTAAAGCGTTGCCGACAACCTTCAGTATGCTGTATATACATCATGTAAATGTAGGGTAATACAATGTGTAAACAATATACACACAAAAATATGTAATATATGTCAAAGTCACTTGATGTGTCTTTAAGTAAATTGAACGAGATAGTTTTTTGTACACTCATAGATGTTTCTATAGGCTTTGAATAGATCTTTTTTATAGAAGAGCTTTTTTATTTTAAACAGTTTCCATTGTTCTCATTAGGGCTAGATGATGTATAGATATATTGTTGTCATGGGATTAATCCTCATACAGTCAGCAGTGTTCTGAATGTTCAATGCTGCTAATGTCAAGCGAATGTCTGCAAGATAAAATATACATATATAAAACTTTTGGGAGTTTAAGGTTTACCCAGTGCAGTGTTACCCATATCTGAAGTGTTGCATTTCTCTTAACTTAAAAAGTTGAGCAGGAGATTAGCATCAAACACTCTTTATGTTTCAGTTTTCTCTATTTTATGGCAAACTAATATTTGTCTCTGAGCCGTCTTTCTAACACATCCTGACACAAAATCTCTGCATTCATTTTGAGCTGAAATTACTAGGACTGGGTATGATTGCAATGTTATGTTACCAATACTTTAAAGTGATACCCATAGAGTACTAAATGTGATCATGTGAGTGGAGTGGCGTGCAGTATAGCCATAGTCTTGAACGTTCTGGTGGCATCTCAGAGCGCTTAACTGCCAACTTTGTCAATACACTGCGCTCGACTTCACCACACCACATGGCTAACATTAACTTAGTTATAATTGGGTTTAACAACAACGTTTAGGCGTTTTGGTGTCGGTGTGAGTTTGTTGGGACCAATGAAAGGCTCGCCATCAGGTATCAGGTGTCCAGAGAGACAAACAGCAACAGAAAGTTGACTAATGTGGTGGGGAGCTGAGACAAAAGGATCACATGACCATATCATTTGGAAAGAGACATTGCAGTACTACTTGATACTGAGTTATTTTGGTATTTTAGGCCTTAAAAGGTGTCGACTTCTGATATCCAGCCCCAGAAATGACATGAAATATCTGAAGATATCAAAGCAAAGATAAAGCCTATTTTCAGCTGCATCTGCATACCACCATGTCAAATTATTTACATATCAATACATGCAGAGGGAAAATTTGGAAATGAGTTTAAAGCTCCCAGTTTTCGAAAACATAACTCTTTTAAAGACAAATACATGGGCCAAATTTGAAGTAGCTTTTAAAAAAGATATTTTGTAAAAGATTGTCAAACTTTTTTATGTTTCATTCCTGTCTTAATATATACTGTATATGGCAGCTCTTTGTGATTACAAGTCACAAAAAAAAGGTTTATTTACCAGAATATTTAAAATAAGATAATAAGCACTTGCCTTTGTTTCAACAGCAGTCTTATTAACATCATAACTTATGTCAACTTTTTCATTTTCAATCTCATTTCTTCTGTTTATGGTTCTTTGGTTTTAATATAAAATCATAATTTACATTCATTGACAGGAGTCACACTGGGAACAATTTCTAAAAACTTCTAAGAATGTAAACTTGGCTGTGAAAATGAATTATTGATAAAAGACGACCAGTTCAGTTAAATGAAGTATAACTGACAGTTGTGAGAATCACTTGATTACAAGTTTTCCATTGCTTTCTTTGTTCCGAGCATTTCCAAAAGATATAACGATTACGTTTTGGACAGTAGATTTTCTATTCTGACGATAAGACGTTAACTGTCTTGCGCTGTAAAACTGCATGTGAGAAGCAGTCTGTGAATTGTTTGTTGATTAGAATGTATCTTGCTGCTGCTGCTGCTGTTTTTAGACATTTCTGATGCTTGTGTACAAAGCTGTGCTTTATGTCAATAAAAGATGAAACCTGCCAGAGTTAAGATCTGATGTCGACTGCACATAAGACATCAGCTCTTCTCTGTGGAAATACATCTGAGAGCCTCTTGTGATCATTATACTGGTCTAATGTAGTGCTTTTTGAGTCTCGGGCATGGATTATAATGAAGGCTGAATTTTAAATGCTGGATTTAGGTGTTTGACATCTAAACATCCTGAAATCTAAGTCTAATATAAACCGGACATTCACAAGCACCTCTTTTTAAAGGTATCATAATATAAGTAATATCAGACTATACCTAATTTAACCCAAATCCTAAATGCCAACCCAGTCTCTAAAAAAATTATTATTAAATATTTGTAATTTGAAAAAAGGAAATACTGTTTTGAAAGAAGCTTAATGCCTTCTGGATTAAATTTCTTATCAATAAGGAAATGTTTTTAATGAGCGAATCTACTAAGTTTCAGAATGACAGCATATTTCATTAGTTGTTAATATCCCCTCGTGGAAACTAAAGCAGGAGCTGTAGTCTTGCTTAGCAACTTAAAGTGCCTGATTAGGGTTTAAATTTTAAAAAAAAAAACATTCAGTGGATATTATTATCTCTGGTGTCCTAGCTTAAAAAATGTGATCCAATAATCTACATGGAAAACATAAAAACGGAGCTCATTATAACTACAGAACTTATTTAAGTATAATCTTTTTAAGCTTTCTTCGGTTAAAAGTAATCCAGTGCTAGTTATTCGTACATCCAAGGGTATTTTGCAAATAAGAGTTGCTAAAAGCCAATTCAGAACACTTTTAATGGTGCCACTTTGCCAAATGTAAGAAATGTCTTGATTTTGTCAAAAGGGGGGAAGGGCTTCGGACTTCATTGTTAGTAAAAAAAAAAAAAAAAAAAATGCCTAATTATGGAAAACACACTGAAATTTGGAAAACAGAGGTTTTACTTCAAAGTGTCATTTCCTGCTGTAGAGTGAGAGTTTTTTCAAGTACAGTAACTACTTCACTGCCCTGTCCTTGGCATTATTTGGCCTATGAACATGCTGTGTGGCTTTGCAGTGTTTTCGTCACTGGTCTTAAAGCAATAATATGCACTTTTTAGGTTACAGTGCAATTTATTTTTTAATTAATTGCACTTTAATCTTGCAATGTGTTTTCTTTCATTGTGTTCTAAGCCCACGTGTTGTTTGGGAAATAAAAGAGAATATGTAGTATTTTATTTTATGTGCAGACATGGAACTAATGACTAAGGATAAACATGGACCCCATGGCTGGACCAGCTGGAAACCACTGTCCTAGATGAACATTTAGGTAACAGTGTCGACATATGAACCTGCAATATCAGCTCACAGTATAGGATAATGCCACGTCAGTGTTGTCTTTACAGCTTGTTATATGCCCCCAGGAGGCCCAAAAAACTGAATTAATGTCAGTTTAACCAAAGTCTTAAACCCTATGGTACCTCTGCATGGTAGAAGAATGTAACACTTCCTGGATTGCAAAGAAATTAATATGTAATTGCCAGGCGGCATGGGGCTTGGCGATATGGAGAAAATCAAATATTGCAATATTTTTACCAAATACCCCAATATATTTGATAAATAAACATCAGTAATGTGGATATAATAACTAAGTGGGTAAAGGCAAATAATAGAGCTGATAGAACAGATCAGAAAATTACATCACTTTACTGTAATGCAGCATTTAAATACAGGAAAAGACAACACTTAAGATATTACCATATACAAAACCAATAGACTCCTTTCATATATATAATATCAACATATTGCCTCATCCTAAATCAATATAATCCAACAAAACAAATTACGTTTCCTGTGCGACAAAATCATTCAGTATGTTTTTTGGTCAGCGTGTGTCAACAACAAAAAGTTTTGCATTACTTTCTGATATAATTGATGATACAATTAGGAGTAAAATGACTCATCAGCTGACTGGCAATCAGGTTCTTGTAAGCAAACTGATTGCTATCAAGGGGTGCTGCATAAATAAATCATTATTTCCTCTCTCTGGTCTGAGCACAAAAACTACGTAGATGCATCATACTAAATGTTTATAAGGTTTCCTGTACTGCTGCCTAGTAAAGTCACAGCACATGATGCAGGTTTTTAGGACAAGCTCACCCTCCAGTGGCCATTTCTTATACATTTTAAATACTGGACTCTGTGGTGTTGCTTCTTCTGCTTGAAAAATTTGAGAAATTACAAAGAAATAGAGAAATTATTAGATAAAATAAAACCAAACAGATACTTTTAAATAGCTATTGTTCCAGTGGTAGTGGTGGGATTACAACCTACTACGCTGTAGCCATCATTATTAGACTTGCACTGTAATTATGCTGATACTGTGTGGTGACCATAATCACAGCCTGCAACCTTTTGTTCCCCTCTCACCCTCATGTAACCAAATCCTGTTCACACCAGATCTAGAAAACCAGGTGAGGACGATCTGCAGTTGCCAAAGCAGTTTTTCAATTCATCCCATGCAAGATGAATTTCACGCTATACCTCCTTCATGATGATGTGTCCCCTCCTATGTTATTTAAACACCTTCTCCTCTACAAAGATGCAGTCAGTACTAAAGATGGCCTTAAGGTGGGTGGCGTTCCTTCTGTTTGGAGGGTATAGTGCAGCGTTTGTAAGTACGAAGACCTGGACTGTGTCTCAAAGATGTGCGGAGGATACGAACACCTTCCTCTGGGAAATTAAGCAGGACAGGCCACAGGAATATGCTGTTCTCAGTAAGTGCTGCTGACTTTTGAAAGGCTTTTTGATACCGTATGTTAAGTCGTAGAGTCACTTGAGCATTTGCAATGAGGCCAGGGTAGACGCATTTAAATTACAGGGGGCAACTGTTCTCTTACTCACCCAGTTATTCACTTATGAACTTAAAGAAGCTACTAGTTAGACATGCCATATACAGTACTGCTATTAAACAGGACGTGAGAATTGCAGCAACATTTCACATGACAGTAAACTTTAGGACAACAGATCTATATTCACATCCAAAATCCATTCAAATAAATGCACACAAGCATGCCATTGTCTTAGAATAAAAGAATATATAAAGTACTATAGAGCCTACAGTGATTTAAGAATTTACATTCACAGGAAAAAGCATCATAAGGTTCATCACAATACGATATGATATAGATTCTTTGGACAACAATACGATACAAATTAGCCGATATCACAAGTTTGCCACAATACAAATCACTGTGATTCAATTTAGGGACCTGTTATTGATAAGAGACAATATCACTGCTAGGCCCCTACCACTGTTTAAAGGTTTAGGAGGGTGGTGTGTTTCAAAGTAGATGAAGATGCAGACATGCCATGGGAATTTCAAAGTAAAGGCATATCTTAAAGATAACATCTATTAATGTTTTCCATTTGTATCAACAGTATTAGATGGTTGATCGTTGAATGGATGAATTAATCCAGATCAGTGTATTGATCAATGTATGTTACACCCCTAATCTTATTTAAGTGTAGGCCTACCAAAAAAAAAAGTATTGCAAGGGTTTTTTTTTAAATGACAACTATACCCAAGATATGCAAAACATTTCCATTATTATTATGATGGTGAAAGTGGCTATGGTAAAAGATTTAAAATTATTTTGCAAATTTTGACTGTATCAAGTGTTTATTTTACATCTTTTTCATTTTGAATCATGTAGCTATTCTTTAAATAGTCTAAAAATTAAAATTTTCTATTTTATAAAGCAGTTATTTATTTATCTTGTGTGTATGAAATATGCTACAAAGTATTATTATTATTATTATATCATCATCATCATCACCATCATACAGCAGTTTAAAAGCAAGCCAGGAATGAATGAATACTCACTCATACTTTGACCACAAATAACCAACAGGTAAATGCAAAACCTGCAGGTGAAAAATAGCAGATATGGCGTTCTTTAATGTTAATTAAAGCCCTGCAAGCTCTTTCCTTTTACCTGTGTCTATGTGGACATCCCACTACAACAGTACAACAGCTTCAGTGTCCTGGCAAACAGAGTAATATGATCTCCATAATCAGTACACAACAAGTACATCCATCAATGCACACCACACACAGACAACCACAGAGAGGACTCGCCCCATAGAAAACAGTGAGACAAAAAGACAGACAGGCAGACAGACAAAGGGTGCATTTGACTCACCTATGAAGTTCGCCTTTTTTTATTTATGCAGATTAAAGTGGTCCAAATCTGTGTCATAGAGGCCTAATGTCCTTCTACACTTGTTGCTGAGACTATCATTTAGTGTTTTTGTTTTCGGAGCGATGTGCTGCCTTATCAGTCTCACAACGACACGGCTAACGTCAGCTAACAACACCGGAGGACGAGCTAATTTCTGTTTAAATAAACTATTAACTACTGTTATTTTGTTGTGAAGCTAGAATTTTAATCGGCTTCAAATGTTACTTTTAAGTGTCTTTTCGGAAGACTTGTCCATTAGCAGTTTCACGGTAGTATCACGTTGACCGCGACTGTTTGTTTGTTTGACACTTGGTAATCAAAGTGAACAGCTTCACCTGTCCTCGTGTCGTCACTACCTGCAATGAGGGTGCAATGCCATGTCTGACCGCCACAGGTCAGAGGGGCGCTGTTTCACTCTATTCAGGCAACCAGATAAAAAAATATGGTGAGGCCAACAAATACCACGTCTGTTGTAATTTATTATTATTATTATTATTATTATTATTATTATTATTATTATTATTATTATTATTATTATTATTATTATTTATTATTATTATATTATTATTATTATTATTATTAAAATGAAAGTGGATTAATCAAATTCAAGCTTGTCCTCAGTAGAAAAATAAAATAAAGTAGAACTAAAAAAAATCAGTTTATTTGTTAAAATTTCTCAGTTTTAATTTGTATAATTTAATTTCTTTTTTTTGTTGTTGTAAAAAACAAACAAAAAAACACGTTTTTTAAAAACTTTCAATTTTATTTTGCACAGTTTCATTTCTTAACACAATATATAACATTTCATTATAGGGTAATGTATCACATTGTATAGTCATAAATTGGAAGCCATAGGCCCACTTTTAGGCTTATATATGAAGTAAAAGCTGTTCAAATTTTGTATATGCCTACTTGAAAATTACTTTTGAAGAATCGCTAATGTATTTTTTAGATTAATTTTTATGCACAATGTTGTTGCCTTTCTGTATCAATGCAGGATGTCAATATATTTAAATTTGTCCAAATAAATAAAGTGTATAAAAATAAAAGTCATCAGCTACCTATTTTATATATTATATATTTTTTCAATTGAGTTTCTCTTTTTATCTTAAAGGACTGTGGAGGGTCACTGTCTTGTTCTTTGCACTAATTTGCATCTGTTTGTTGTTTGGTGGTGTTGTGTGTGAACTGGCAGTGTATGATGCATTTGGAAAGGTGGGCAGCAATGTCAAAGGAGGTAATGCCAACCAGCCTGGCCTGTTGCAGCAGTGTCGCTCTGCACATGGTCCTGCCTTTTCTGGACAATACTGCCAGGTGTTCCTCAGGCAGGTAACAACAAACAATGTAATTAAACAAGATAAAATGTCATCCTGACAGATGGTTTAGATTTCAAACAGTTTTTTTACAACCATAGGGAGCAGTCCAGTACTTTGTGGGTGTTTGTGTTCCTGACACGTGTGGGGAGGAGGATGTGCAAATGCTGGCACTGTATGGTGAGTGATTTTTAAAAAAGTCTTTTTGACAATACCATTTGTTTATTCCAACACTTGTTTGGTGTCTTTATTCACCTTTTTAACAGGGAAACTTGAGTTCCGCAAGACGTCCCTCATTCCTCCTTTACCTTCCATCCTGGTCAATCAGTCCACCCAGGAAATGATCATGACCCACTGCTTGCCCAACACCATCTCCCCCAGTGCATCAGATGTCACATGTCTGTAAGTACATAGGATGTGACTTGTTTTATTCTTTCTACTGTCTCATCTGCATGAGTCCTCACCTAACATAGATATCGTTCTCCTGCAGGTTTGTGTGTTGTGTTATGGTAGCGATACCTCTTGCAGCTACCCTGTTTACAGCTATAATAAGGTGGCAGCGTAACAAAGAGGTCAGTCCAATATCGGCGTCTTCCTGTTTAAACACTGGCCTCAATGTTTATGGGGCCCTGAAGACCAACGGCCCCTCCAGTAGCGATATTAATAGTAGCACTTCAGAGGAAAATAGCAGTCGTAAGTACAATGTGTATTATGTGTTTTTATGTCAGTGCATTTTCCTCAAGATTTCCCGAAAATGTTACCAGATTCATAATGTTGTTCTGTGCTTGAACAATAGAAGGTAGATGATATGTAAGTATTGAATGTTGTGTTTCGTAGACAGCACCAGGCGCACTTCACTGTGTTTTGCTCGAAGCTGTGTGCACCGGTGTCTGCAGGCGTTTTCAATACAGACCACCAGCCAGGGGGTCTTAAGCACCTCCTCATCCATCCCTGGAGGAGGTTACTCCTCCCTGAATGGCATCCGTGTTCTCAGCCTGTTATGGATCATGTGTGGACACTCTGCACAGTTCCCTGTAATAAACAATCTGGGTACGACACATGTCCCTTCCACATTCAGTCTGCAAGTCAGTCAGTCACTTATATATTTTTACATACTACATTATTTCTATTGCAGATAATTACAAAAACTGGAAGACAACAGTTGAACGCAGCCCTCTGCATGTGCTTAGCATCAGCGGGCCTGTTTTTCTGGCTGTGGACACCTTTCTGCTGCTGGGGTGAGACTAAAATATCATAAAGTTTAAAAGCATAACTCTTAAAAGAATATTCTAGAGCAGAATATGTGTTGCAGGGGTCTGCTCAGTGCAAGGTCTCTGCTGGGCTCCGTGGAAAGGGCTGAGGACAAACTGAGTCCCAGTGTGGTGGCCAACTACCTCTTGAGGAGGATCAAAAGGTGCTGAAAGTGGGTCATTATGACGATCAATTTGTGTAATTTTTTTTCATGATTTGTGATGTAAAATCAGTATCTTAAATGGGAATTCTCTTTGTGTTTTCTTTGATACAGGATTCAACCTCTGCATCTGTTTATTATGTGTCTAACCATTGGCCTCATCTCATTGGTCCAGTGGGGGCCCTACTGGTTCCCATTTATAGATGCATTAATGGATTGTAAGTCCTACTGGTGGGCAAACTTACTGTTGATTAGCAATCTCCTCCCAGTCCACGAGATAGTAAGTTTAAACAATAATTCAGCTGCTCCAATTCTACTTTGACACATTTCTATACTGACCATTGCTCAACATTTTATTTCCCATTCTCTCCTCAGTGTATACCTTGGACATGGTACCTGTCTCTGGACTTCCAGTGTTATGCCACCACTCCTCTGTTGGTCTATTTATACAGATTGTATGTCCTCAATTTATACCTCAAATTAAACTGACTATAACAAGTCCATTCAACATTGCATACTAATGTACTGCTTACTACTTTCTCAATTTGAACCTACCCCGTACTGCTTCACAATCAAGTATGCCATTACAAAGATACTGTTTGCATTTGCATTGAAGTATACTCAAGCAACATGACTGCATCACATTACTGACGGCAAATTCACAAATTTCAAACATTATTTGTATCTAAACAAATTTGCCTGAAACAAAATATAAAAAACATTTTGACGACTGATTCAGAACCTCCCCCATTGCCAGCCATGGTGCAATCTGAAGAGGAGCAAAGAATTGTGGGGCGATCGAGAATATCCAGTCAGCTCACATCTTATATTCAGAAATTCTTGATAATGTAGTACAAACTCAGGCATTTCTGGCAAACACAAAATCCACATACTAGAATGAACACACATCATTCTGAATTTTAATTTAATGTTAGTGATGTGATTTTGAACACAGCCTGGTTCTTTAATGATACTGATCCTGTCTTTTGTTTATCAGACACAGGGGTGTGTTTGTGGTTGTCGCTGGAGGCCTCCTGCTGATGACCACTGTGCTCAGTGCTGTGATAACTGCACTCCTGCAGCTGCCAGTCTTTCAGCCGTCTACACTGTAAGACTTAGTGATGGTGATATAGTATTAATGTAAGCAGCTTAGGAACAAAATGCATTAAATTGCAAGGCGAATTAATTGTACTATTTTTGCTTTCATACTGTGAAATCCAATATAAAAGAGAATAAAGCCTTACCAGCCACTCCAAGTCAAACAAATAGAATCATTTGTTTGTTTCATTTTTTTTGCAGGACATCCGAGAATTACGTCTTGTATTATTACGTGAAGCCTCATACAAGGTATGGGCCATTTTTAATAGGGATCTTGACTGGAATATACCTGACAACAAAGAAAGAAAAGCTATTAAAGCAAAAGGTGAGAACATCTCTGTCAGAATTACTGCACACAACTTAAATATTTTAGAAGAAATGTATCTGAAGAAACATATCATACGGTCTTTATGGGCCAAAAAGACTCAGTATACATATATGTGACTAAGCTGCCATTATACTCACATGCTTATCTTGTCTTACTGTTGCTGCAGTGGCAGGCAGCACTTGGTTGGTTCTCCTGTCTGTCCCTCATGGCTGCGGTTGTGGGATTGGCGTTCATCCTCAGGGAGACCCCAGCTCATCCATCTGTGCCGCATGCCCTCTACCAGGGACTACACAGGCCGCTGTGGGCTCTGGCCGTGACCTGGATCATACTGGCCTGTGAGGAGGGATATGGAGGTAAACCAAGAGCGTAATGCATTCGCTTGAGAAAATAAATTTGCCCTGTTTTTTTTTAAGAAATAACAATATTATTATAGCCTATCTCAGAATTATGAGAAAAGTTTTCAAAGAAAAAAAATCTGCTTGTTTTTCCAGAATCGTTGAGATCACCCCAAGTAGCCCCCCCCCCAACTAAATCATTTCCTATAACTCTAAGATAATAATCGTGTTGATTCTGAAAAAAGAGGGTATTTTTTTCTCAAGTGAATGCATTAAGCTTTTGTATGCTTCACATCCAATACTCTGCGAAACCAAAATAGAATTTAAAAAATGAATCTTTGGAAATGTCCAAGTATTTGTTTCTTCTGCATTGAAACTTTTGATCGTGTTTTATGTCATGTGATTGACCAGACTATAATGCAGGAACTTGCTGTTTATTGTTTTTACATTTCAATAGTGACTTAATTTAAAACAAAAAAAAACTGTAAAATTCAGGGGATTTTTTACCTTTTCAACCAAAGCAATTACATGTTTTCAAAACTCTCCCCTGCCTCGTTAAAAAAACCAAAATTAACCAAAACCAAATTAGGTTAAACAAATATGAACATAAATACAAAAGTAGCATGTCTGCACAATTCTTGCTAAGTGACATGTGAGGAAAAGCTAGACTTTCAAATATGAAATTGGAAAAAACATATTTAAAAAAATCTATGCTACATTTTCCTCTGTGTTTCTGACTGTTTGTCCAGGTTTTATCAAGAGCCTCTTGTCACTGGGTTTCTGGGTTCCTCTTTCCAACATAAGTTTCGCCTGCTATCTGACACATCCTGTCTTCATCATCCTCTACATTGGCTTGCAAGAGACCCCGATCCACTACACAGACATCAACTTCGTAAGTCAGCATATAGCATTTTCAGATTTTTACATTATTTGGCCGTGTTTCATATTTCTCTCTTAGTTTATTGTATGTTTCCTCCTTTCTTCAGATGTACCTGTTCCTTGGCCACCTGGTGCTCACGCTGGTGGTCGGCTATGTATTTACTCTGCTCATTGAGAAGCCATATCTCCTCCTAAAAGGGAGCAGTACATAACAAGACAAGTCAGCACACAGAAGATTTTATCCAGTTAACACCCCTAAACTTATATTCTGTTTGTTTGTGCCTGTAAGCTATATGTCAGTGCTGTTGTCTAATTCCGCTTTTGTAGATAATAAACCTGCTTGTTTCTAAAAAAAAAATGAAATCAAGAAATGTGAGCTGTTTACTACTTTTACACTGAAAACAGTATATTACAGATTGTTAACATCTTGCAGATCAGCCAAAAAATAAGTTCAAGACCATTGAAATCAACACAATCAAGCAATGATAATAGTGCAAATATATTTAAAACATAATCGAGCTTTTATCTACAAAACTGATAACACCATCATATCAGGAATGCAAGACAACACAATAACAGTGGACATTTTTCCCCGCGTTTTCCATGATGACAGTGAGTCAGGTTTTACAGGTGCCACTGACTCAGCGGATGAGATCACAACAAAGGGTTTTCAGTTTCTTATGACGCATAAACGCACAGCTACGTTTCCATCGCAGAACTTGAGTAATGCAGGGCATGCGCTCAGTTGTACATTGCATTAAGTTGAGTAATGGTTCGTGAACAGCCTCAAAGAAATACCTTGACCTGTCTGCCACTGTTTATTTCTGCCACTCACACAGAAACAAACTCCTCATGTGGGGATTTTCACTCAAGTTATGTTGAAAAATCAACATGATGCAACACTGTTTATTGGCGCTTGGATGGAGCCAAAAAAATAATATGATTTCTCCCAGAAACATGGCTGTAATTTTTACTTTTAGCATCCAATGTGCTTAATTAAATCCTGTTTTATTTCATTAGTTCAAACGAGACAACTATGTGTTCAGTTATGTAAGATAAAGGCCAAATATGGTTTGCTATTTTTGCCCTAACACTTTGACATAGTGATGATGTGTCTCATATCTATCATTTGCCTGCTATGGTGCTCCTGCCTTAATTGGTTTTGGAAAAGCATGCTTTAGCTGACTCTCCCACGACACCCAGACAAACAGAACGTGGGTTGTGACGCACACTTCTTACATGTGCAGCACCATTCTCCACCTGGTCCCGACCCAGGGACTTTGGGGGAAGAAGGGCAGACGCCAGGGCGGAGGCAGACTGCAACAACATGGTGTAAAAATATATCTTGCTTTGGTAAGACGACACTTCTCTCACCATGACTACACGAGTCCACGGGGGCCACGTCCAATCCAAAAGCCCACAACAACATGCTCAAGATAGTGTAACATGACTGAGACTGTCTCAAACTGTAATGACACTGCTTTTGGAAAAAAAAAATTATGCTTGAAGCTCAAGAAAACCTTTCAAAAGTATTTAATCGTTTGAGCGTTGAGAAAATTGAGGTAATTTATTTTAAAAACTTGGAAAAATAGGCAATCAGCAAGTTGCTAAGACATGCTTTACAAAATGTAAAAAAAAATAGTAGATTTAGAAAATAATTTTTAGGAAAAAAATACCTAAAAAAGAATAGTTATCAGAATTTAATATTTTAAATTATGTTGCAGATTTATTATACTTTTCTTGCACTTTTTCAAAGTCTTGTTTGCCTCAGGTAATTTTCTTGTAATTTTTACTAATTTCTTGCTCATTTTTGGTTCATTTTTTCTGATGTGTTTAGTGCCTTCTTGTCACTTTTAGGAAAACAAAATAAGGTTTGCTCTGGTCTCAAAGGATTAATTATATTAGTAAAAGATATGATGTACTGTTGCACCGCCAGGATGCAAAAAGTGGTTATTTTTCGATTTTAATCAAAGGCCCTTTGTAATTGTTGTCCAACAATTCACCTGCCGTCTAAACTGGTCAGCTGTTCTTTGCAAAGATCGTTAATGTGTTTGTTCTGAGAAGCCTCAGAACTTTGCACACGCACACATGAACTTAAATAGCTACATCAAATCAAGTCCCGCCTTACAAAAGTCCTGTTCGAGTGCTACTCGGTGACTTAATAAATGCAGATGTGACACATTATTGGAAAAGCTTTTTAATAGTTTATCAACGTTGGTCTCCTGTTTAATTTCAATTACAAAGTAATTTAATTATAATAATTTTTTTTTAAAGAATGACAGAATGATCAAATGCAAATGATTACACAACAACTCCCACACAACATGCACCACTAATCCAATAATATTCCCCTTGTTGCTTAGTAGATTTCTGAGGCACTAGGCACAAGAACAGGTGCACGGGCACAAGTGTTACATAATGGCACGAAAAGAGCAAAAGGACATGGAATCATTGTAATGGCTATGTCCTCATCCTCTTCTGTTTGATGTGCTTGTGAGGATAAATTAAACCCTTAATGGTGCGTTAGTGTGCCTGTATTTGTGTGTGTGTATGTAGGTGGATGGGTTTTCATTCATAAAACTCGTAACTGATTTCTCTCTCTCTCTCTCTCTCTCTCTCTCTCTCTCTCTCTCTCTCCACACACACACACACACTCACACTCACACACACACATAATAGTTACTCAATACATTATTGCTTAATACATTATTTTGCCACAGTAGCTGTAGGAGTGTCAGTGTGCTCAGAGAAGTACTAACAAAAAAACCTCATTTTTCTTAATTTTTTTAGTTGTTTATTTTGGTGATCCCACTTGAGACATTACTGTTTTATTGGAGGCTCTCTGTTGTTAAACAGCTATTTACAATGTGGCGATTATATAGCGGTTAAAGAATCTGCTCCACTCCACCTGTCACAGGAACAATGATGTAAGAGCCATAACTACTCCTGGTTATAAAACTGTCCTTTGATGTCATTATGAAACAACATTTAGTAAGCAGCTTATGAAACATATACGGGCAATTAACATGCAATTTGGTCTCGGTGGTGTCAAGGGAACACCACCGAGAGTTTTCACAACTCCAATTTATTTTATTAAGCATCGACTGCCAATCAGAGATAAAAGCAATGCTGGACTTAAAATTGCAATGCAAAGAATGTTGGACATAGTGACTACCTGGTCTTGGGGAAACTTAAAGAGTAATTTTGTTTGTATTTTTCAACCTGGACCCAATTTTCCAATGTTTTGTGTCTGAGTGACTAATGGGAACAACTATTTTTGTAACCTGTCCAGTATTAAGTGAGAGCACTGCAGCAGAAAGGACTGCGCTGTAACCACTCAGCGCATTTGCGCACCATCAATTTATGACGTCCAAAAGTGCTAGTTTTTGTCACTGACAGGCTCAAAAGAGAGTAAGACTGTTTTTGTTTAAGCAGAAACAGACCCAAGATTGCTATTTCCAAACTCACCAGTCTCAAAATAAACTAAAATAAACAATAATTTTATTATCATAAAGCACGCTTCAAACACACAATTCAAAATCAACAGAGACCAAGTTCACAAAAGGTACTACTGCTCCAATCACCAAAGTTAGCCTGGCTCTGTGATCAAATCCATTTTCCAGCACCTCTAAAGCTCATGAGTTCACACAGGCTATTGCAATCTTGTAGTCACCATTTTTTTTTCCATTTTTAAACAGGGACAGGCTATTGCTCCCCTGTTTCTAGTCTTTAATCTAAAATAAGCTGACCATCTATGGGCTAAAACTGTGTAATTAGCATCCAGACTTGAGAGTAACTCTCAGAGAGAAAAGAAAGAACTGTATTTTACAAAATGTCCTGAATCATCATATGACTCCACTGAAAACACATCCTTTTTCTTAGAAAGTATCCATGGACTCTGAAAGCCCAGTAACTAAAAGTATAATTGTTTCATGCGTTTAAGTATAAACAACAGATTATCATCATCACTTTCCAATTAACTCAGAATCATTGGACCATTCAAATGATTGGAAACTGACCTGCAGTCTATGTCATTAGGGATTAGCTTGTGCTCACTGTTGATGAGATGAGTAATTTGGCTAATGAGAGGCAGAGTCACATTTAATCACTGTCATGCCACCATGAGATAATTGACCACTTTTAATTTTACATAAAAGCCAAGAAATATCAGTCTGACCTCATTAAGTTGTTTTGGCTTCTGACAACAATTCACTGTTTCTCTGCCAAAATAGTTAGAGGGGTGTTAATGTAGCCAAAATGTAACCGACAGTGTCACAGGTGCACTGTTAACATTATGCTTCGTTAGATTTTACTTTTTCAAAGGTTGTTTTAGTGAAAAACAACGTAAATATATTTTGTTGTAATTGTTTTCCATGCAGGCTAGACTCTGAGATGCAGTCTTTGCATGTTGTTTTTTTTTTGTTGTTTGTTTAAAAATGTTTCTTTGCATTTAATGAAAGTCAGTGGATAAGAGGAAATGCTAAATATTTTTCACAGAAGAAAAAACTTTAAAGCTTAGCTTCTAGAGTGTATGCTTAGATGACTTCTTTGGAAAAAAATAAATATTGTATAAGAGAAATGGCCTTAAAGAGTATTCATTGTTTGTTACTGTATTTTCTTTTTTCTTTTCTGCATTGGATAGCCAGCAGTGAAAAAAGATTTAATTATTTTTTTGTTTCTGTATTATGTGGCGTCTAATTGTGGTGAAATTGCCATCTAAACTTTATTTATTACTCCAGTGTGTGCTGGCTTAAAGGGAACCTGTTACACTTCAGGCTGTTCTCTGTGAGGATGCAGGTTGGTGTGATGTATGAGTCACAAAAATCCAGACTTTCCATTAGAGACACAGAAGCGTCAGAACCGTGTGAACTTTGCATCATTTAAAGGTACGTCCTCACCTTGTTTCTTGTCCTAAACCTAATCACAGTAACTTTTGTTGCCTAAACCTAACCTCCGTAAGTTAACTTCAATTATGCAAACGTTAAGGATGTAACGTCTTTTGTGGGGCACTAAATAATAGGATCAAACAAACTGTTGTGTATGTATTTTTATAGGACATCATACAAACCGTTACCGACACGCTGTATGCTTTTTGTTATTATTCATTTCGTTTTTATGGATGGATTTGTTACGGGCTGCAAAGGTGGTGCAGAGACACTGAGATATGGCAGACTGGGATATTCTGGCAAATTAAAAATCAGACAGGGCTTATCGGACAGGGGTATTTATAAGACAGGCACTACAACTGAGCATTTTAGACAGAGGGTGAATACAGGTGTATTCAGACAGACTGTTGTTGTGAAGTGTTTTGTAAACATTAAAGCATCTAAACTTGTTCTAGTAAAAAAATAAATAAATAAATATACAAGTATAAATCTAAAAATGAGCATAATGGTTCCTCTTTAAAGTTTCTCATTATTTCTGTCTGGCCAGAGTCAAAAACTTTCTTTGATTAAATTTCTACAACACCAACAAGTCAACATCTTCATCTGTAAAGTAGGCCATCACTGAAACAGGCTGTAAATATAGATATTGAGTGTTAAATGTTCAAGATCGGCACATGCCCGCAATATCAGGTAACTGACTTTGTACTTGCGGGGGGACAACATTTAAAAATAGACTCACACCCCGAGACCGCAGGCACTAGCCTGAGCTCAAACTGAAGTCCTACATCATAGGTCTATATACTCATCCACACGGCTATGACACGGGTACGTACTACATGCATGTCTAAAAATCCCATTCACACACTGAGATGACTGCGTTGATGCCTTTTTTGATGCTGACTTTAATCATGTGTGATGATTCAGCTGTGGGTTAGATATCTGTTTGTGGTTTTCTTTGGGAATAGTGAATATTGTCAGTTACATTGCTTCGTCTTGCACTGTTGACAAATTGACACACACACACACACACACACACTCTGCTGTGCTGCATGATACACTTTACCATCAGAATTAATTCTTTAAAGTGATTTATATACTGTTATGTATTTGGTGAATATTTGTTCAGTTTTCTGCTATTTGTAGTCATCAGTATTGAGAAAGTTGCATTTTGAAGCAGCTTATATTGTTATTTTTCAAACCTGAGTTCCTATTTCACGTCTTTCAAGCGAGTCGTCCACATACAGAAGATTTAAAGATGCAGCAGGCTCTTGAAGGGGGGTGTTGTGTGACCGAGGATGGATCTATTTTGGCACAGACATTCGAGATGAAATCAAATTACACTTTCAGTCACACAGGTGCCGACAGCTTTATTGTTTTTTAATGTCAGTAGAGATCAAGTCCTCTCGAATACACTAATCAAGCATACCAACAACATTGATTTCTGATTCATTTAAAACCCTTTAAGTGGTTCTATAAGTAGGTTACAACTCAGATATTTGGACTATTAATATGCCCGCCATAATCAAATCTAAATATAGAGTTTGTGTACTAAATGTGACTGCAGCATATCAAAAACATTTGATTAATTTAAGGAAAATAATCTTACAATTAGTAGTTTGTAAGGGTTTAAATGTGTTTGCAGAGTGATTTATTTTTTTTTCTTCTTTTTTTAAAGTCAAGGTGTTGGTCAACAGACTTGCTAAAGTTAGATAGGTTCAGTAAATGTAGTAAACATTTCAGGCTTGAGTTCTCAGCTAGGTGTCCTTCACTGCAGCAGGAATGTCACAAATGCAGGTCACGGGTGAAGATGTGCTGGTATTTTTCCAGTGTCTGTGCCACCAGTTCCTCTCCTGCAATCTGTATATCATGGTGCATGTTTTGAAGCCTCCCCCTTCAACACTTCATATTGGGCCTTATGCACATATGTCAGTTTGCCTGTAGTGGGCACCATGGGCCATGTGATTTTAAGACACAGCCATGCTTTTACAGTCACCAGAAGTCACTAAATAACTGCAGCTGTAATGTAAAAGAAAAGTAACATATTAAAGTGACAGTTCACCCATAAATTAGAAATTCACATTTTTCCTCATACCTGTAATACTAGATTGAGTCTATATTGTTTGGTTTTGATTTTGGGGTGAACTGTCACTTTATGAAATATCCCTGATGTTACTTGTCAGGTTAACTATGTTGTTGTCAACATTTTAATGACATCAGTACGTAAAAAATATGCAAAAACTTTACATATCTTTTACCAAATTATAAAGTTTGGAGTATCATGAATATTAAGGCCATGAGCAACAACAATACCTCATAAACCTCCACAGCAGATTCTCTGCTGAATGTGCGCATTAATGTTTTTTTTTTTTCGAAAAACTTGAATCAGAGGAACCTGAAATGCAAAAGAAAGTGTTGTTTGTGCTGACTGCTTTAAACGTTTCTTGACAAATTATTTATACGTGGATATGTTTACATTATTTTCAACTTAAGGCAAATGAAAGAGAAGTAGAAACCTTCATAATTTTAGAGCTAATTAACTAATATCATATATTTCAATGTTAACTCTTTAGACTATTGAGTAACATCAGAGATTCTGAACAGTTCACTAGATATGTAATTACTTGCAGGTCTGGTGGCTTGTGAACTCCATATTGTTACCTGGTAAATAGCTTATAGTGGTGGATCAGGAATGTGTAAAATGTCAGTAACACTTTTCAGTGAATCTCACAATGTCTCGTGAAGAGATCACACATAGTAGAGTATATGATAATATATTGATAATTTAGACAAGTCTACAGCTGTAACAACACTACCACCTCACACCAGACAATTTTATCAGCTTCGAGGTAACAACAACAACAGGAAGGCTTCCTGTTGATAAGGTATGTCAAGTGTCCTGTAAAAGCCTCTAAAATAGATGCAACATGCCAGTTAAAGGGGCATCTCCTGCAACTAAGATAAAGAGCCAGAGGGAGATAGTGGCCCTCACTTCAAATACTTCAGATCAGGGAGGAAAATACACACATGAACCTGAGATTATCTGACTGTCTGACTTCACTTTGCAGGCACTGAGTCAAAGGATCTAAGGATACAGTTTGACCCGGGGGAGGAAATGAGACCAGAAAAGCCGGGTACAAACAATCTGTGTGCAGAACTTTATGCCATCCATCGCAAAACTTGGCCCAAAGTTGCTGTTTGACAGCTGGAGTCTTGCTGCTGACAATCTACTCGAGCAGCACAGCCACAAGACCCGATGGATCCGTCACTTCTTTGCTCAGATGACCAAACACAGTCACCACCAGCTCTCACACACAGCCAAACTGAGGATTTAGACCCTCTTTCTTTTTTGCACACAGAAAACAAGCTGTCTACAAATGAGACAGGAGCAAGCGTTGTGTCAGATCTCTCAGACCCCAAAGACAAATCCACCGAGTCTTTTTCAAATGTTTCCAAAAGCCTCTCTCAGGAGAAAAGCACAGACTCAGACAGTTTAAAGCCGTCATCGCTCAGCTATAATGTGTCAGAATGTTTGACACTTTGCTCCGAGCTCTCACCAGTGGATGATGATTTCAGGGTTTGTAGCTATTTTGGTTCTTCAGAACCTGCATTACCTCTTTTACCTCACTTCTCTCATGACCTTATTTCACCTCTATCTGAATCTTTTTCAGAGTTTCACGTTAAACAAGAACCACAAGAAAATAGTACACCTCAACCTTTTGGGTTGATGTCATCAGCTTCTCAGGGTTCGATGGAGCCGTGTGTCACTGAGCCTCTCTCCAGCTCTGAACACAGTCGAGCCATGTCTCTATTAAGGTCGTTATCACATCAGTCGGATAGTTTAGAGAGTGATACAGCAATGGCACCTGTGCCAGACCTTTATATCTTTGAAAGTGACACGCAGGACTTCATCCTGAGGTCTAACGCAGATCCCCAAGAGGCTCAATGTCCTAAATACCAGCCATTATCACAAACAGGGGGAAAAATCCATGACTGCAATACACATGTCCTGATGTGTGATTCAGACAAAGTGGCAACACAATGTCCTTACAGCTCTGTTGAGGAACGCGCTATAGCGGACTGTGAGTCAGCCGCAGGCCAACGTGCAAGGCCACCTGCCGTGGATGCCTGTGAAGCGGGCTGGATATTGGTAAATGATGGGAGGCGAGAGAAAGCAGAGGTCGCTGATTCAACCCCCCTTACACAGAGAAGCAACAGTCCTGTCGAGCTGTGGGTGGACGCATGCCAGTATCTGGCAGGTGAGGATGCCGAAGACTTGACGGGACATTCTGTGATGCAAGTCACCGGTGACTTGTCTCTTGTGTCTGGTTACAGCTCTGAAGGTAGTGAGGGGATTGGCTGGTCCAGCGATGACACCAGAAGTTGGGGGCCACCGGTTGAGAGGTGGTCATCAGTGGACAGCTGGGCAAGTGCACTCTCAGAGTGGACCGGGATCATCGCGGCTCCACCAGAAGACTTCACAGCTGTTTTCACAGAGATCGGGGCCGAGATAGATGCTCTGACACAGGCACTCGCAGAGGTCAATACAGAAACACAGACGTCTAAAGAGGGAGAGGGTCAAAAGCCAGCAGAGCAGGAACAACCGCAGCTACCCATGGGTGTCCAAGATCAACCTCTAGAGGCGCAAAATATCTCAGAGAGCTCCGTCCTCTCTGGGCAGAGTTGTCTGTCTTTGTGCCTCGAAGCTGCAGGCAGAGAGGGCGCCCTGTGTGCTGAATCTCTGTGTGATTCAACAGCTATAACACAGGAAGAAAAGGAGCCGCAAGAAATCCAGAGCAGCCGGGCTGAGCGCTCTCCATGTCCCATACACCAGCACTCATCCATGGGGTCATCTGGTGTCATGGTGGCTCCCTCCTGGAGTGTGGATGTGATCCCTGAATCTACTTCTCCCAAACTTGACCTTTCTTGCTTTGGTAGATTTGTCAAATCGGACATTTTCATTAGCAGTGAAGGAGATCCAATCATACTGAATATAACAGAGGATACAGATTTGGAGGAACAAAATACACCTGCAGAGCTCATGATTGTGGAGGTAAGATGACTCACTATAGAGACTGACAGCTATTAATGTAATGAAAAGTGTTGTAGAAAAGCATGAAATATGAGTGCATATTAACCCTCTGAAACTTGGATTGAAATCAATTTAGCAAGAAATTGATAAAATGAAGAAAATATAAAATGGCAAAGAAATGAAAACTAGTTTTTGAAAAGAGAGACAGAAAAAAACATTATGGAATTACAAAAACAGGGAAAAATGTCTAAAAAAGTTTTTTCAAGTCATTTCCTTTCTATTGTTTTTTTTAAAACTTTTCTTTTATTACTAATTTTCAGGTAATGTTCTTGTAACTTTTATTAATTTTTTTTTACTATTTTTTATTTTCTTTTTACTTTTTTGTAATGTTTTGGATCATTTCTTGTTAAGTTACTCATTGCCTTCTTTCAATGCTTTTTGAAAGAAATTCAGATAATTTGCTCAGGTTTCAAAGGGTTAACCTTGGGGATGGGATGTTTGTTGTTGCGCATCTTGGTCCTACACAGACGGACACAAACATGTCCACGTAAACACTCAAACACACAACACTTTCTCTGAAGTATGTGACAGATAGACAGCAGTGGAAAGATTCCCCGTTCATAGTGGAGAGAACAACAGCGATCACCTTCACATGCTGGCCAACACATAAATCAGTCATGCGCTTTGGTAGCAGGGCCAGAACGTTAAGAGACATTCCCTCTCCTGCCCTTGTCGCTGTTGTCCTACAGTATTCATAGCCTGGAGAGTGAAATCTTTGTATGAGACTCACGAGTATTGTCGCCTTGCTTTGGATCGGAGCCACTCATTTTGCACCCATGAAGGACTCTCACCCCTGGGCTTGATTCTGTATTATTGGATAAGTCCTTTGGCTCCCATCTCAAAGACTGACAGCTGTGTGTGCTGAAGGAAACGTGGAGTGCATGAGAGGAGAACTTCGGATGGACAGAAATGGCAACTAAGAATAGCTGAGAGTTCAATGATAATAGCATGCATCTGTGGCGTGTCAGGGTGGAGGGGTGAGAGGAGAGCACAGCTGAGGACTGAAACATGACCCTCCCTGACTCTCTCTCTCTCTTGCTCTCTTTATGTGAGCACCCTTTAACACACCCATTCCCTTTGCATCTCCTTTAAAAACCCAGGATCAGGACACCAACAGGTCCATAGGCCTAGGAGACTGCTTGTGATTGGCTTAGGTGCGCAAGGCATAGCTGGAGCTCCGGTCTTTAACAGAAAAAGTGTAGGGTTCAGTCGCATGCAGGACATATGGACTCTGGGATAAGATATATAAGCATGGTGTTTTATAGACGTCTGCTCTGTGGCTTTATAGAAAGGTATGTATTTATTGCATCTGAATGTTATGGCAAGTTTTCCGCAGAATATGCCTTTAAAATAATTTAGTCATATTGATGCCAGCACTTAAACAGATTTATTTTACACCACATTATAGTGTCAGTGGAGTCTGACAGTCTTATACTAAAGAATACAATAAAATTGCCTAACATTTGTATTATTATTTGTCTATTTTTATTCTCAGCCCTTTGGAAATAAAGAGTGTGAAGTGACAGATGAACACGGTGTCCCCCACCCGAGCTCGGTTGCGGAGCAGGAAGCCAAAAGCAGCCCTGGGCCAGCTGAGGTTGATCGTAAAGGAGCCGAACCTTTAACAGATCTTGATTTCCTCGCCGCACACCATCTGACAAACTCACACGTGCCAGGTGTGCCCACACAACCTGGCCTCACGCACGTGTCGTCTGACACTTTACCAGACCTTGACGGAGCATGTCAGGTGGAGCCACGGTGGGGGAGTCCTAAGTTTATTACGCCCTTAGCTCCTCTCAGTATCGGCTCCTGCCTTGTCGGCCAGGGAGGCTGCCGTTTGGAAGGAGAGCAAACTTGTGCCAAGAAGTCTCTCAGTGGCAACACTTGTAGTCAACAGTGCACTCTTTGGCCTACCTCGGATGGGATTACAGACAAAACATCTCTGGAAGGTCATGAGTCAATTCATAAAAAGGAAAATACATTAAACTCTGCTGAGAGATCTTTACCAGAGAAACAACTGGACTTAGTCGCCGCAAGAAAAACAATAACTGAGGACATTCATGACCTCAGCAGAGAACTATCAAACTTGGTTGATTTTCCTGCTGATCATTTCATCATCTCGGAGGAGAACCGTGTTGCAGTCATCACTTTAGAATCAAATGACCCCTTTGTATCCAGGATTGCAAAACCCATCGCTATAGCTGCTATAACTGAGTTGAATCAGAAAACAGCTGAAAAGATGCCGCACAAAACCCACAAATCCAGCTCAGAGAGTAAAGCACGTGCCAAAAAGGACAAATCTGCTGGTCATCATCATGGTGCACAAGTTTCCAAGAAACAGGAGAATGTATCTCCCCATGTTTCAGCCCAGCAGGTCTGCAAACAGCAAGAGACTCACCCTCTTATCGAGGAAAATCACAGCAGTAAGAACACTCCTGTTGAGGACAAGGAGGCTAAATTAGTGATTGAGACTGGAGTGGTAACTGAGAAGGCATCAAACAAGCCACACGGCAAGAAGAAAAAGAAACATACTTCAACTGCAACAGGAGTGAAAAGTGTAGCTGAACCACTGGTTGAAGTGGAGAATGGAGCAAAACCAAAGACTGCAAGAGGAAGGATTGATATGTTTGAGGCCAAACTGGGAGCGAAAGCTGGGAAACCTCAAAGGGACAATAATCAGTCAGATGAGAAAAAGTCTCAGCAAACACAAACTAAAGTTTCGCAAGGAGAACAACCTCCACATCATGCAGATCCTAAAGACCAACAGGCAAAAAACATCACCAGTCCTTTGAAAGATGATATTATCAAAAGACGTCGCCTGTCAGGGGACAAGTTCGGGAAGATTGTCAGTGTTTTGGAGTCTAAACTACCGAAGCCAGATGTTCCTATCCAGGCAAAGGGGGAAGAACCAAAAGTAGATGCCGGGGCAATGCGTAAGAAGCCATACAGTGAAGTGGTCAAACAGAAAATCCTTCCTAAAGAAGGTAAGAAATATACATTGAACAATTTCTCTGCTAAGCACTCTATGACACAAAATAAAATGATTGCAGTACCTCTTTGTAAAAGCATGTGACGATGTCTGCAGAGCCCAAGGTGGTGCAGCCTATCCAGGCAGTGTCAGTGAGCGGGGATCCCCAGAGTCTGTGTTTGTGGTGTCAGTTTTCGGCCGTCTTCTCCCACCACACCGTCACCTGGAGCAGAGGGGGCACTGTCCTGTCTGAGATCAAGAGAAGGTATTTAGATTTATTTTACATGATTTTTATATTTTCCTAAACTTAACCCTCATCTTTGTAGAACCTCTATAACTCAATACACCACAAAACACCAACCAGTATCTTCTATGTACCAGTGATTTACCAAATAGGCCATCATAATTAGATTAACTTTGTGACGTTATACTCCTTTAATCTAAATCATGCTACAGCAGCTGTTTCCTACCATCTCAAGTTCCCACACAGTCCCTTACATATGGACTAAAGTCTTTTATTGACACCACCGTATTCGCTATATAAACTGCCTTTAAAGTTGTTCAATAGGTCAAGGATGCACTTGTGCTACTAAGTTACCTCCAGTCACGATTTTGGGGAGCAGGTAGCAGGCTTTGACCCAAATTCAGAGAACAAGTGAGGCAGCTGGATGAATTCAAAGATTTATATAAAAAATGTGTACAGTCCCAAAATCAGGCAGGTGACAGCAGACAGGTACAGGAAAGCAGGTAGCAGGACTCCAAACCAAACCAGGAATAGTGAGGGACAGGTGAAACTAATCAGGGCGGGGCAGGCAATCAAAACTGGCCGAAAAACACAAGGGCAGGAAGTGAAGTGATTTAAAATGGGATGAGATGTGAGTTTCAAAACAAAACAGGAAATGCTGAGCATGAATGAAGAATAGAAAATTAAAACAAAGCACAATATGACCTCAAGAGGAGATCGGGGAAGATCATATTTCATCCAGTGTCATGCCAACAGTGTTGCTTGCTAACTCCAGGCAGTCATACAGGCAGCAGAATTTAACATTAGGCATCAGAAAACTGGGTGGAAAGTTTTTTATGCAGTTCTTTGACGGCAGGGATAAATTTGACTTTCTTTATATTGGAAAAAGATAACTTTTTAACTTTCCGTCCCCCACCAATCTCCCACCAATCCATCTCTAATGTGTGTGTTATTGTCGGCACTGCCGTCTCAAGGATAACTACTAACCAAATTGCTTTCTGTTTTCCTCTCACTAACAGAAACACTTGACACACTGCATTTTGTTTTCCACAGTTACTTTGGTTGTTCCACTGTCTGCCGTCTCTACTTTGTTTTGCATTGATACTCTTTGATGGCAATTGCTACTGATGGGAAAATGAGAAATTGCTATCCTCTTCCTGTTTTGGTTGTGCAACAGTTGACGTACTTCGTTTTGCTGTAAATTTAGCCTTCATTTTTCAAGGAGATCATACTTGGTAGCAGCCCCATCATATGGTGTGGCTCTCTCAGTGACATCTGTGTATACTTATGATGTTTAAGGTATCCTTCTGTGTCAGCTGTTTACACTCCTGGATACCTCTGTCTGGTTGGATGCAGGAGGTGGCTTTTGGCATTATGCTTGTGCACCAAAAGTATGGACAGAGCAGATGTAGAAAAACATTATGATAAAAAAATATGTAACTTTGACATCTATGACTACCTTCACTTACATAAGACTCTGGTCAGTGGGAACATTCTCCAAGAGGAGCAACTAAAGCAGTTAGATATCAGCAAACACAGTTCATATTTTTGGCAAAGAAATCATCCTGGATTGGCATAATGTATAAACTAGATTAGGGTTGCTGTGTAAAGATCAGAGGCTTTGACTGGTGCATGTTCTGACACTGTACCTTTCTCTATAGTGCAGGGGACGAGAGCAGAGTGTCGCTGACCATCTCCAACGCTTCTCACAAAGACTTGGGCAAATACCAGTGCCAGCTCACCAGTTCACATGGATCAGTCACCCAGGACTACCTGCTCACATATGAAGGTAAAAAAAACAACAAACATACTGTATGTAAACTATAACATCTAAAACACAAATGTCGTTAAAAAATGTGTATCAAATATTTTTCTTCTTTTTGACCATCTTACAGTGCTCAGTGAGATTGTCATCCCTCCATCCCCAAAGATTGTCCCATGTGAGTTGCAATCGATCTTAGAAAAATTTATGACTTCCTGAGCTTTAAAGCTTTCAAGGATTTTGCCACATAACAGATGACAAATTGTCTTTCTAGCTGCCCCTGTGGATGTTGCGAGTGAAGAAGAGGATGTCAACTGTTCCCGTCTGATATTCAAAGAGGATTTCCTAACAGACCAATACTTTGGAGAGAACCAACCTGTCAGCATCATCACTGAAAAGGTCCACTTTGGGGAGGGGATGCACCGGCGGGCTTTCCGGACCAAGATGCAGGCGGGTCAGATACCTCTGTCTGTACCTGGACACTCGTGTGTGCTCAAAGTACACAATGCTATCAGCTACGGGACCAAGAACAATGACGAGCTCGTTCAGAAGAACTTTACATTGGCTGTAGAGGTAAGAACGTCAAAGGACTCTCCAACAGACCTTCATTGCTAAAAGTGTAATTGCATTGTGTTTGTAAAAGTCCTCTTTGGGAACCAAGCACAAATTAATCAGTCAATATAATTATAAAAATAATTAATTATGACATAATTACAATATCTTCACCCCAACATTTCAACATCACCTCAATGTAAAGTCTATAGGCTGAGCAGGAACTGGCTGGCAGAACAGAAACATTACTTGGCATATTCAGTGCGTCGCATATCCTGGAGGTAAACCTGGAGGCTAATAACTCTTTTTGCCATAAGCACCAGTTGGTGACCACTAACCACATCACTTGCCAACCATCAGCCCTGTTTACTCCTTGGTCTGAAGGGGAAGTCCGGAAGAAAATGCTAAATTGGGATAAACTGGAATTATAACGTGGATTATGGCAATGTTTGGCCTCACAACACTGCGTTGCATCATGGTTACAAATGACCGATGCGTTTGTGGGTTTGTCTCAAACAGATTGTGGCTGCAGCTATACATGTCTATATACGTGACTTTTTGTTTTGTAGGAGTGCCAGGTCCAGAACACAGCAAGAGAGTACATCAAGGCGTACACCACTGTCGCTCAGTCTATTGAATCCTTCGGAGAGATCCCAGAGTGAGTGACACAATGACAAGCTGCAAACTTAATGCACAACAAACAATAACTCTGCTTTCATTTCAGAATAACGTAAAATACTTGTAACTCGATTTTTTTCTTCATTCGTCCTTCAGGATTATTCCCATCTACCTGGTTCACCGTCCGTCAAATGACATCCCATACGCCACACTGGAGGAGGAGCTGATCGGTGACTTTGTCAAGTATTCGGTCAAGGACGGCAAAGAGATCAACCTCATGAGACGTGACTCGGAGGCGGGGCAGAAATGTTGTGCTTTCCAGCACTGGGTCTATCATAAGACGGAGGGCAACCTGCTGGTTACTGACATGCAAGGTTGGAAAAAAAGAGAAAATTTTGAAATGAGTTCAGAAAGTTTTATCTGCAAATTATTAAATTTAGAGAACTGATATCGATCTGATTTTTGTTGTTTTCAGGAGTGGGAATGAGGCTCACTGATGTGGGGATCGCCACCTGTAAGAAGGGGTGAGTTTTTTGTCTTTTTTGACACCAATAATAGAAACAAATTGTTAATACATGAAAATCGATATATTAATATTTATGTCTTTTTAGATATAAAGGCTTCAAAGGAAACTGTTCCACCTCCTTCATTGACCAGTTCAAAGCTTTGCACCAGTGCAACAAATACTGTGAGATACTGGGCCTCAAATCCCTGCAGCCCAAACCTAAAAAGCCTCCATCTGCTCCAAAAGCCAAACCCCAACCCTCTGCTGCACCCAAGAAGAAAACATTTGGTCCAACAGTGAAGGGCAAGTCATAATAAGAAGAGAATCTCGGACTACGGGGGGGTTCGTCATTAATGAACTGGTTTTAGGTAATTTGCTTCATTTTGTTTTTGGACTTTGTCATAAAGAGTTGTCAAAGATGAATTAGAGATGTGTCCAAACTTTTGGGCTGCAGAGGGTCAGATGATGGAGGAGACAGATGTGTTTGACTATGAAGCGAGCGACTGTTGTTTCATAAGAGTTTTTGCTTCATCTCATGTTGAACATTTGAGAGTGATACTTTATTTAAAAGTTTCTGTACGAGTGATTTTTCTGAGGACACTTTATGTCACGAGTTTTGGGAAAACTGTGACAAATTTTAACAAACACTTGAAAATGATGGTGTTGATAGTGTTGAACTGTGATGTCTTAGAGGATGCTTTGTTGGTAAGGTGTGACGATTTTCTTTACAGATCAATGCAGATTTTCTTTTCTTGTTTTTTTTTTTTTTTTACTTCTGTGATGTTTTCAAACTATGAGTTCATTAAATTAATGAACTTGTTAATTAATTGATTAGAGAAAATGTTTTTTAAGTAGGCTGTATGATGAAATACACACGGTATAGAGGACATTTTGGGTTCCGTATGAGTGGGTCGGTTTTGTGTGTTTGGTTTGCGGAGTGACAAAGGTGTTTGATGATATTCACATTAATGTCACATAATTACAGTATTTATTCATTTAGTAAAAGCTACGGATTCAGAATGAGCTCATACGTTATTCTGGAAACAACACAAAGACATTTTGTACACATAAAGCTCATGTAAAGTATACTTTTGAATGTATGCACTGAAAAATGTGAAGATTTATTGATTTTCTTATCTGGTGCATTCTTGTTAAACTGATTTTAAATGTCTGGCATCATTTCAAGGATCTTTACTGTGCTGGTCTGGCTTAATCTAAGTGAGAGTCATGTAAAACTAAATCCAAACACGACATCAAGGGCCTTACTTACTTCCATATAATCTCAATAACATCCCAGCTGTTCAATGGCACTCTCAAACGGTCTTCATATAATAAGCTTTTCTATCCTGTTCTCACTGTTGCTTTTTAAATCCCTGACCTTTGGCCCTCAGGTTGAGGGTTGGGGCCAGTGTGTGAGCACACAGTAGATCTTTGCTATTAAAGAGATGTTGCTGGTTGACAATGTTTTGTGGTTTCTTATGAAGTCAAAGGGACGACTCAAAAATACTTATTTTCCCCCTTGACCTGTAGTGTGCTAAATCAGTCTAGATTGTTTTGGTGTGAGTTGCTGAGTGATGGAGATATCGGCCTTAGATATGCCTGCTTTCTCTCCAGTCTCCAATATAATGGAGCTAGATGGCACTCGGCTCGTGGTGTTTAAAGTGTCAAAAAAAAATCCATGTCTCTGTCCAGATATCATGACCCAGTTACTCAAGATAATCTACAGAACTATTTCCTTTTTGTGGAACTACATCTGCAAACCGGATCAAAACGTTGAAGGAAGCGTGCATCTACAGCTAGCTCACCTAGCACAACTGAGCTAGCTCAGCTGAACACTATAATTCACATCTCAACCTGTTATGAATACGAGCCTCTTGTCTATTGGTAGATGCACGCTTTCTTTTGTGCACGTGTAACTCAGTAGAAAGAAAAAAAAAATAGTTCCTATATGAAAGTGTATGAAATTGTCTTTAGTAACTGGATCGTGATTTCTGGAAAGAGACATTACTTTTGATTTTTTCAGATGTGTTTTTTAGGCACTTTGAGCACCACAAGCTGAGTGCCATCTAATTCCATTATACTGGAGAGGAAGCAGACATCTCTACAGCTGATAACTTCAACACTCGGCAACTCACACCACAACAATCTAAATTTGATAAATACCACCACAGGTAAGAGGAAAAATGTGTATTTTTGATTTGGTAGTGAACTGTCCCTTTAAATCAACACATTTCCTGTAATGGGACCTCTGACCTACAGTTTTTAGGTATGAAGGCTGTTGCATTGTGATTCTGACTCTCTCTGTCCACTTGTCTTTGTACATGGGGCTGGATTTGAAGACATTTATAAAATATATAATATAACATTATATTCTCTTCTTAGAAATGTGTGAAAGTTCCCACTACAGCAACAAACAAAAAAAACACTTTATTTACATCATAAAATATAGTGCTACAACTATTTATATAAGATGACCTGATTACATTTTGGGAAAAAGTTAAAAAGATGTCAACACAGGAATTGGCGGCAGCATGAAAACAAATGGGCCGTCTATTTTTATTTATACCAACAGGAGAAGGTCTCCAGCAGCAAATTAGCACCTCAAATACGAAAGTAAGTGGGTCACACTCAGAGGCCCAAGACCATGTACAATGTATCAACACACTTTATCTATTTTCATCTCTGCCCCTGCTGCATGGTGTCATGTGCTCAACACATTTTTAGGATTTACAGCATGAATGAGGAAACTTACACGTCTAGAAAAAGAAAATGAAGATATGGGGTAATGAGGTCCTTTTCACACTGTAGCTATTTAGTGTGATAATGGCGTTTGATACACAGGACACAAACACCATTGTCACACTCCACAGCTCTGGAGGACAACGTTTACTGGAGACACTGCAGGCAGACAGGCTGTTAATGCAAATTGGTGGATGGTGGACCTGGTGAAATAAAGAAAAAATAAGAAGTTTGGTGGCATGAAATAAATGAAGACAGATGGCAAGAACGAAAGTTAGGGAGGAACAAAGATAGTGGTAAAGGGCATAAATAAAATCACAGTAAACTTATGATTATGATTATCCATGTAACATTTACTATATATATATCCATCAATAAGCTAAAAAAAAAAATGCGTAAAAAACACAGAAAACCATAGAAAATGGTGAAAATGATGCTGAGTAAATACTCAAAGTTTATCCAAAGTGTCCAAAGTCCATGTCTTTTTTGCTGAATGTTGGGGATGGCTGCACCTGTGTGCATTTGAAAAGTGTGTGTGTGTGTGTGTGTGTGTGTGTGTGTGTGTGTGTGTGTGTGTGTGTGTGTGTGTCTGTGTAACAGAGTAAAACGGCACCTGTGTGATCCCCATTTCTTTCACATAAATTTTTTTGCTTCTTTTTTTGTCTAAAATGTAGTTGGAAAAATAGAGCTGCTTCTGTATGTATGTCACAATAGGTTCAACACATCTTCTTCTGCTTTATACCATATGACATTATACTTCTGAATTGGAAATGACACGTCAGCTATCAACTTTACTAACAAAACTGTGAGATAAAAACATGATTAAAGGAATCAGATCCATTCAAGGACCTCAACCAACTCACCTCAAGTTTCTAAAGTGGATCCTCTTTCCAGAATTCATTTATTCATACCCAGCCATCATCCTCCTGCTCCTGATCCAGCTATTCTCTCCTCTCTGCTCCTTTCCTCTCACACCGGCGAATCTTTGTGTCCTCCGAGTCTTTCCAGGCAGTTAAAAGTCCAGTTTGGTGTCTGCAGGTTCATGAGGTGATATGTGGCGCATTTGGGTTTGATGGCGTCCCGTTCCAAGTCTTTATGTAGACAGAGCAGAGTTTGGACAAACAGCCAGTTCCACATTAGTGATAAGCTACAGGGGAAGTATTGATCGACCCTGACCAGAGGTAGAGGGTGAGGGGTGGAGGAGGGGGAGACCAAAAAACTGCCCCGGTGAAGCAACATAGCAAGGTTTCAGTAAAAGTCACTGTGAGCTGAGTGTAAGATTTAACATGATGATTCCTGACAGAACGAACTGGGAAAATCCATCTGACATGATATGGAGTCTGGAGGGCCCAAAAAGTTTCTCCAGACTTTGGAGTCAAATTAGACACTCATGAAGTCAAAGATTGTACTAAACACACTTGCAACTTTGTCATGTGATTATTCCATAAATTAAATCCTAACTGTAGCCTATTTATCTGAGAGCAAATAAGGACAACAGATTTATTTTGTTCTTCATTGACTACAGTGCTTCAGCAAGTGAATGTCCAGATTCTTAGTAGTTAATAGTTAATGGGTAGAAAATAGTTAATGGATACACTATGCATAGTGAGATGTCCCCAAGGATTAGTTTCATAATAAAACCTGACACCCAGGCCAGATTATGAAATAACATCCCTTTAACTGGAGGTCTTTTAGTGTCACACTGCTCAGTTTTCACCTTCTATACCATAATATTAAATTAGGCGTACTTATACTTCTGGAGTTGTTTGTGGGTGTATGGAAAAATTGTGGGGGAGTATAGCTGATTTGAAAAATGTCACTGTTTGATTAGCAACATATAAATTAGCTATAGACCGACAGTTTTTAGTCAGATTTTACACAAGAACACCACATGCAACGGAAAGACTACCCAGCAACATTTTGATGGTAGTGAAGGCAATGGTACTCCACAACTGATGCTGTTAAAGTCAAGAGAAATACTTGCAAACAGATGTTGCACTGATCATTGATTTGAAAACTCTGATATAAAAACTTGCTTTTATAAGTTGGCTGCATTCTGCGGACTGAGCAAGCAATTGCAATTTGTATTTCAGGACAGCATTTTATGTTTAAATATAAGAATGTAGCAACTCTTTGTACTTTGAAATCTAAGCCAAAGCTATCCTGAAATAATAAAGTAATAATATGGGCAAGTTTCCTTTTAGGGATGTTTTGAATTAATAGCCTTTAAAGGACTATCTTACCCACAAAATGATCGTTCATCAATTACTCACCCTGTGTTATGTTTAATTTGTGAAGAAAACACTGTTTTTCTTGCATGTCTCCTCAGTGAACAGAGAATCTAAAAATGGAGAAAATGCATCTATTTTATCCAGTCGTAAGCTCAGAACTTCCCAAATGCATGCATTTTTGCTTAAACACTTGCATAAACAGTCAAGCACAGACAAGTAGTGTTACTGCAATATTAAGGCTTTTTAGCAAAAATGCATATGTACGGGAAGTAGGACACTGAGCATACGACTGGATAAATGAGACTTTGATTTATTCTGCAGGAGTTGTGTGAGAGTTTGTAAATGGATGTTTTGTTTTATTTTGTTATATTTTTACAGTTGTTAAACGTGTCCAACCATGACTTCAATTCATTAAGAATTTTCTTCATTTTTGGATTCTTCATTTTGCATGGAGACATGCAGGAAGAAAAGGAGGAACAATTGTTTCTTCACGAACTCACCATGATGCAGGGTGAGTATCTGATTTTAAAAAAATGGTAATTTTCGGTTGAAGTATTCCTTCAAAATAAAATAAATTACAGGTTTGCACATGTAACACTTAGCAGTGGAACCACATTAAAGCTGAAAACATTAATCATTTGAATATTTTCATAATTTAATCATGAACTTTATGTCCCATATGCAGTTTTACCTTCCCATCAGGGTTTCATTAAGGTCAGCACTGTGACGTAACAGAGGCCTGTGAGTACGAGCCTCTCTTATCTTTTACAGGAAACCGAAGAGTGTGTTTGTGCTTTCTTGTGATTTATTCTATCAAGTTATGTTAACATTTATTCTCATTTGCGCTTTGCGATATTGTTTTTGGAGCAGGTGGAATGTTTTAAAAGGTGGATCTAAAGAAGAGTTGGCTCTTGGCTTGTTTGTGACCAGATCGAGGATAGCGGGGCTTGATAAAATGTCCCCGCACAGGCAGGGTGGCTTTTATTTGCTTGTCCTTGGAGCTGATAACTCGTAGATTGCCTGTGTGAATGAACTGAGGTCCCTTCACCACACCACGTGCACACGGACACACCAAAAAAAGTGAGATAGAGAGATATGTAAGACTCATTAATATCTCAGACAGGTGACTTTAATAAAACAGCCTCCCTCAGCAGCAGCACCTGTCCATGTGGAAGTACGGCCTTTTTAAACTCTGTGAGTGGAATATGTCGTCACAAGTAAAAGAATGAAATGAAGTGTCGTTGCCACGCAGCTGTTACACTTGGAAGGAAAATTCTGGTATTCCTTTACATTGTAAGTCAGAAATTACTAAAAAAAAAAAAAAAAGGTCAGTTCAGCTCAGTATGATTGAACTGGCAAGTATAAGAAGTCTCAGAACAGCCCCTTTTAGTGTATCATATTAAAATGTGTTATATAAAATATAGGATTTCATCTTTTTATTGAAGCAAAACATCCCTTAGCAATATGAAAATATGTTTCAGTTGTGAAGAGCTCCTGCAGGAATTTTTGAAGCAGCGTTTTCGTGATGTACTACTTGATGTGGGGCTACTTGTGCACATCTTTTTATACTGTTGGGAAAGTTTGTTTATAACAATGCGTCCTCATTTACAAGATGGTGCTAACAATGACAAAAGTACTGACAGAGCTGGTATTAACATAAGGGGGGAGCGGAGGGAGAGCATCGTGCTTATGCGACAACGATGTTTCACCACTGTGGTATGAGCAAACAGCAAAGCAGCTCTGATTAGCTAGCCAGTGCGGACTAAGCTGGAGTAAGCTGGACTAATTACAGAACAAAAAACAGAAAAGCTCGGATTACAACACACAGAGGTAGTCAGTGGTGTAGTGGTAGTTTTTGCGGTGGGTGTACTTCTGGGTAGATGAGTAAGTTACCGAGGAGGGAAGTGGGAATACTCGCATACATATTTCAATGGCTTTTTGGCTGAGAGGTGGATAAACTGTAAGCAGCCAGAAAAAGTATACATGAGTAAACCCTCCACTACACCACTAGAGGTAGTGTCACTTTGCAATTACTCCATCACATCCTTACATAGCAAAAAGTTTTTGCCACTACATCAATGCTCTGAATGTTGAAGGTTTAAATGTCAGCAAAGAGTCTGATTTAAGATGTTTGGATTGTGAATTTTACATTTATACATGACTGTTTGACAGTAACTTGTCAACAGTCGACTCTCATCCACATCATTTATTTTTATGGATCTTCTGTTTCAGTACGAGGAAACTTTAAGTCCAACACATCAACTCAAACAACACACTCTGAGAAGTTTCATTTTTATTTGACTGAAGTTAAATGAACCACAAAGAGTTGCAGAGAGTGGTGGAATCTTTAACAAAAGTGATATTTTTCTGTCATTCATTAAAAAAAGGACTAATCTTTACTGAGTCAGTGGGAGTGATGGGATCACAGGAGGGAGGAAACACAAGGGAGGAAAAAAAGGCAGAGACAAAAGAAAGGAAATACTAAAAGGATGTGAAGTCTCCGCTTCACTTCTGTCAACTTTTTCTACCTTAGCAGCAGCCCAGATTTACAGACTATTTATATTGCACCGGGTAAGTGCTCCGAATGGAAAAAAAAGAATCACATTCAAGTTAATGACAAAAGACATACACAGGCGACGTGACCTCAGAGTGATCTATAAAGTGCCCTTTAGGTTCAATGGTGTTAGAAAAAGGAGAGAGGAACAAAAAAACATAAAAAAGAAAAAAAAAAGTTTTTCTTCGTAAGAAACGTGCTGCTTTATATTCAGTGGCAATCACAGCTTTTCTCTCAAACAACCGCGCACGCACACAGCTTCATTTTTAGAGTTGTTGATCAGTAATACTTCTGTTAAAGTCATACATATATTTATATATCATGAAAGAACTTAAAATGTGTTTTTTCCAACAATTTACAGCATTATGAACAGCAACAGGCATGAGAATATTAATATAATCAAATGTTTCAGAGAAACGATCTCCAAGTTTTCCCTTCTCGACCGCGAGACCGATTACACGTCCAAATTACTACGATGTAGTCAAAGCAAACACAAGATACAGTTTCATGCTGCTTTCATAGCACTACAATAAAAACCAGTTTATTCAACACATTTGCTATCACCATAACAAATGATATGGATTAATTATTTCCCAGACTAGCCAGATTAACACTTCACACATGTCATATAGAACTGTCAAAATAGTAAACAACATTGTTTATCAGTACAAATACGTTGAGAGTATTTTCCTGCGAGATTTATACCAATGATTTAAAAACAAAAATTCCCATGTTGACAAAAACTATTAAAAAAAAAATCATCTTTGGGGATTCTGTTGTCCCCCGTTCTTGAATCTTACCAGTGGCTAAAAATAAAAAAAAGGAAATTATTCTACAAAAAGGCTGCAGCGGCGATTTCTGATCACACAACATATAGACAAGGCTCTACGGAGGGGTGTGGCCGATTTTCCTGAAATGTGATTGGCTAGCATTCCTAAGGTAATCTGGTGTTGGTCTAAGGATTTGAGAGAGTTGTGATCATAGTGCCATTTGCAGTTTCTTAGAGAAATAGTGCATGTAAGAGCCAAATTAAGGCCATGCTAAGTCCCCTCCACTGAAGGGTGCTTGAATACTGTGCTATAAGTGTACATAGAGGAGCTATTGAAATGCATTAGTGTTTTCCAGCACTGTAGATTTTCACAGGACAAGGGTAGAGAGGAAAGAAACGGCAGATCAGGGGCCAGCTCATTCATCGCTCATGCCTGTGAATAATAGATTTCAGCATTCAAACAGTGCGACTCTCCCGCTCTTCCCCCAGCACCTTTAAGGAGTGACCTACCCACTCTGAAAAGATTTAAAGACGTAGGCATATTGGCTCGACAAATCGCTGTACGATCTCAAACCGCCTGCGCTGTGGAGGTGGCTTACAGTCAGGCTTTACAGTACAACATGCTCGCACAGAACTGCTACAGCAGCTGGTTTGACATCCCTGTGGCTTTTTGTTTTGTTTGTTTATTTTTTTTTATTGTTGGTTGGTTGGATGCAATCAGAGGCTGCAGTTTTTAGTCGACCCCCTCGAAGCCCTGCGCGTTCTCCACGGCCATGAGGAGTTTCTCTCTCAGATCCTCGAATGAGTCGTAAGTGGGCAGATCCAAGCGGTTGAAACTGGGGAGAAACACAATTGATTTGATAGATGATAGAGGCATAGATAGACAGATAGATAGATAGTATCTTTGCTGTGTCTTAGAGAAGCCAAATACAATTTAAAAAAAATCTGAAAACACAAGAAAAAAAAAAAACATTAAAAACACACAAATGCACAATATACAAGAGAAAATAGTGCAAACAGGCATGTTGGAGCAATACATTATATAAATATAAATAAATAATCAAAGCGCATCTTACAAAATAGCACTTTCCCTTAACACAATTATTGTGTGTTCATTGCCTGAACGGCATATGGAATAAAGGACTTCCTATAAATGTTACGACTGTTTTTTGGGACCCTAAATCGACAGCCAGACGGGAGCAGCTCAAACTCTGAGTGTAATGGATGTGAGGCGTCTGCAATTATATGTTTGGCCCTCCTGCGAACAGCACTGTCAAATATATTGCTTGTTTTGCTCTAATTGGCAAATTATAAAAACTTTACATGGTATTTGGTTTTAAAATGCAAAAACAAAAGTATTTGTAGCCATGTGACAGTTATGTCGGCCTGTCGGTCGATGCATCCACTTTAGTCCAGACTAAAATATCTCCTCAGCTACTGGATGGACTGGCATGAAATTAGGTACAAACATTCATGGTTCCCAAATGATGTATCCCAATGATTGTTGTCATCCCCTGACTTTTCTCAAGGGCCTTCATGAGGTTTATATGTGTGGTTTTAAGCAAAATGTTTCAACAATTATTGGATAGTTTGCTATAAATTTGGTATTGGCATTTACTTTGTCGACCCCCTGACTGTTCACATAGTGCTTCCTAGGTTTTTTACTTGTCCAAATCTTTGTTTATAACTAAAATCCTGAAAACTAATGATGCTGACATCAGCTGTTATCTCCATAAAAAAAGATAACTGAGTTATGTATTCAGAATGAGGAGGCAAAGTACAAAATTTTGGTATCACAAGTGTTCTGTAGTATTGACCAGTCAGTTTGAGCGGCAGGTGAACAGTTTGTGGAGAGCAAACAAAGTGATGGGCATTGGTCAAAATGCAATCTGCAAACCATCATTTTATGTATCAGCATGCTTATGCAGATATTCCTTTAAAGAGATTAGTGAAATGACCGGGGCGTGTAAGAGGATGTCTTGGCCCTTCTGGCTACAAATGAACCCCTAATATGCTGGTCCTCGCCATCAGAGGCTAAATCGCCATCAGACCGATAGCTGAGGGGCTACAAGATTACATCAGCTGTACTTTATGTACCACTGTAACTAAGTAAGTGTGTGTGTGTGTGTGTGTGTGTGTGTGTGGTCATTACATACCATGTATGAGCTCTTGGCAATTTATCTGGTGTTCCCCACTGCTCGATGGTGAACAGCTGAGGTCCATTAGAACCTGGCACATAACAAAAAATGATAATAGCTATGATGACACGGCTGAGATAATTATAGACCACACATCTAAGCTCTCAGTAATTTCAACAGATTCAATCATTGCTATAGAAAGAGGACAAAAGAGAGCTTTTGTGAAATTTTGCATTTTATATAAACAACTTATAATATTTTTCATTTGTAGTGATTTAATCTTTTAAAGCTTCATGTAGAATTTTAAATAAAGAAGAAGAAAAGCTAGAATCAAACAAATATATACTGTACATGGATCATATATAAAGAACATTTACACAGTCATAGTATCTTGCATTTCTGGTCATTCCTTATCTGTTTTACACATTTATTTATCTGTATGTGTACAATGATAGTAATTCAATTCTTGGAACTGCAGCTGTTGACTCATCTCTTCTAAGAAAACTATTTTTGTGCCACTGTTACATAAAGCTTAGGCCTCGCAGGTTAAACAGAAAATATATGATTTTAAAGAACGGCTGCTGCTATACACATAGGAAATAAAGGAAACCTGATGACATTTGGCAGGGTAACCTACCATAAAGCTCTGCAAAACCATTCATCGGCACTCGAGACGTTCCTGTGACAAACTGAAGGAGTCGGATCCTCTTTTCAGCATCCATCAACAGGACGACCTGAAAGAGGAAAGATAAAATCTCTCAGTGATGATTAATTATAACATTTTCGCAAAATTTGTTTATCAAACATCAATCATCAGCTCCCAGTAAAGTTATTTATTGGATACTTTCTCATTTTTACAACTTCAACACAGAAAAAGATAAAACATTTTTGACAGCAGCCAAGATTTTTTATCGACAGTTTTACTTTCTAGCATGTGTGTGCAAGCAAAACATTAAATCAGACAGAGAAAAAAAAAAAGTACAAATTCCACCAGAAGCTGTTTGAGCCAGTTCACTTAATCAAATGACATGACACTAATGTCTGTGTGGGTGCAATACACACACACACACATTATGGTTTGTGTGTGTTGTTTGCTGTCTGAGTGTGTTTGCATGCGTGACTGTGTGTGTGTGTATTGAGGCTCAAGTCAAGACAGATGATAACCAGGGCAGCTACTACTTTAGGCTCTTTCATCAGTGCAAACAAGCCTGTTCTTCCAAACAGACTTTGATCTTCAAAAGCGAGGCCAGTAGACTGTCGCAGGCCGGACGCCGAAGGGAAACATGACCGCAACCAACTTTTGTAATCAAATATCCAGTTTCTGTCACTCATACGTGGCAACATGTGGCTGACAGGTAACACCAGGCCTATTCAGCCAGCAGCCTGTGGGCCAACTGTGGCCCACCTATCAGTTATGTTTAAAACAAATACGATTTAAAACCTGAAGAGAAAAAGTCAAGCGACTAACAAACACCGCTACAATAAATCCTCTAAACCAGCAGAGCGCTCCTGTATACTTGGTCTAATTGCCTCCTAACTCCACAACCTGCCAATGAATTTGAAAGGCACATTTTCTTTTTTTTTTCAAATTCACAAAAGCACACATAACCAGAAAACAAAGAACTAGATGCTAGACAAGACGTAATACAAGAGAAGAATAACCAAAGTCTGACATAAGACTTTGCTCCAATAAATATTTAATCAAATTACCACAGAGGTGATGTTTCAAGTGCCATGCTCTTCATCAGAGTTTTTTCTTCTCTTACATTTTCTTTAAAAAAAAAAGCCAAAAGAATACCATTTATCATAGCCCAAAACTTTAAAAAAAATCATTTTCCAATGAGTAAATGGAAAATCCAGGCTTAAAAAAGTAATATTTAAACAAAATCACTTTATTATATATGTCTTATTTAAAATTTAACAAAAAATATACCATTAGCAATAACCAGTGTCTGTAAAAAAATAAAATAAAATAAATTAAATTCAGTACTCCTATATGCAACTGAGAAGCCATGAATGACTTGGCTGAGACCAACAGTCACGTAACAAAAATTCAGTGAAACTTTTCAGTGACAGGAGAAGCCAAGAGAAGTTCTAGATAAAAATTATAAAAATGTAAGTGTAAATTGCAATGTAGGGACATAAACAATGAAAATGCGTCAGTGTGTTGTGCCAAGTATACATAAATAACAAGATTATAGCTCAGGAAGTCTTGGCACAGATACGTATCGGCTACACTTGAACCCCGTGGCCCCCTGGGCCCTTGGCTTCATGAAAATGTGGCCCACTGAACAATGTAGTTAAAAATCCCTGGTTTACACAGAATATTTCTGTGTGAATGATTCACAGACGTACCTTCCAGAACCACTGTATAACAGGGTGGTTGGGACAGTAGCCGTTCTTGTAAACAGTGTGTTGTCTCCAGTCGTTGACGTCGACGTCACCTAGACCGCACATGAGCAGCTACACAGAGACAGAGGGCGAGGGAGAGAGAAAACACTTACAACCATTGCCACTAAGTTAAAATACTTAATGTCACGTAGCATTAAATGTACTGTACTGTACATAAATGCAATAATTGGAGAAGAGAAGTGATTTATTAAAGAATTACTGTTTAGTTTATCAGCCAAACAGAAATGATAAAAAGAAAAGTATACAACAAACTACACAGACTGTGCAGGAGAGGTAAAACCCTAAAGGGCTTATTGTAAACCCTTTTTTCTAGCATTAATATTTTATCCTAAAACTAGGGCTATTTGTTACCCAATATGAAGAGAAAAAAGAAGAAAAAAAGACAAGTTAATAAGAATCCATACTTTACCTCCAGTTCATTTTCATCAAAGATCTTGATGAGATCTATGAGAATCAGCTCAGTGAAGCCCTGAAAATTACACAAATGGGAAATAAAACATCAAAACTTAAGCAACATAATGACAGAACCTCTCAAAAAATAAAGCTACAAATATTCAAAGGAGAGGTTGAAGTTCAGCTGCAGAGGGCCTCGCCAACCCAAAGTCTGAGGTCACATTGCCCCCAAGTGGCTGCCGCATTATTGCACATAAATACCTCCAAGAAGGCGTTCATCTGCTTCTGAACCCGGTTGACGAACCTCCACTGGATGACCAGGCTGTCAAAGAGAGAAAAAATTACCAAAATGTAGATTCATGTATAATAAAGTAGCTTTATAGTAATCATTGCTAAAAAGTTGTGACAGTTCATAAGAAGACAAATTGACGATGTTTTGTGATGTTCTTACTCAATGTATTCCTTTTTGTTCTCGTTGGTGACCACCATGTCTGAGCCGCTGGGCTTCAGGTCAACCTGGTACGTCTGAGGAAAAACAAAACAAAACAAAACAAGGAGCATAAAGTCTCGAACGACCCCAACACCAAACTACATTACTCAATTACTTTACTGCAACAGAAAAAGGTGATTTTGAGCATGCACACCTGTCCAAAGTTGTCCTCGTCAATACAGAACCTAAGGTCCAGCTCGGTGGGATCATTCTCCAGGATCCACTTCAGAGAGTTGTAGTATTCACTGTCCTGCAGGGATTCAACAGAGCACAAAAAAGATTACACAAAAGACAACATTCATTGTTTTTATCTGTGAGATTGACTCAATACTTGTCGAATTTGCATTTATCTACAACCATTCCACTCAAATTCAACTGTTAAAAAAAATGTTTCTTGTATATAAATTAAAATAATCAAAAATTGAAAGCACTGGGATGCCCAGTAGCGCAGTTGATGGAGCGGGCACCCCATGTACAGAAACTATGTCCTTGCTGCAGTGGCTGTGGTTTCGATTCCAGCCTCGGCCCTTTGCTGCATGTCACCACCTCTCTCTCCCCCTTTCAAACTTAAGCTGTCCTATCTCCAATAAACACAAAAAACCCTAAAAATAATAATAATAAATAATAACAATTATAATAATAATAGTAAGAACCTTAAGAGACCTTAGATTTTCTAAATAACCAATCCGTGATTAATTTAGTAGCAATGAGATCTTACCACTGACTCCATGTCTTTAAGGGAGATCTGTTTTCCCAGCATCATCTTGTAGAAAGGTCTGATGAAAAAACCTAAGAAAGAACAAAACAACACTGTGCTGTAATTTATGCAAAATTGTATTTAAAAAAAGCTTAAAAACATCAATAAAAAAATGGTTTCTTATCTGATAATACACATGATAACGTATCAATAAAAAATGCACGTTTTTGTACATTTCTAACATTAAAGACAGGATCCCAGCAGCTTACCGTCTAGTAGTTTTCCATGAAACACAGCCATTCCTGCCACACGTCCGATGAACTTGAAATAGGAGAGGTGATCCTCGTTGCACAGACCAGAGTTGGGATTGATTTGGAGAGTGTAGTTGTCCCTGTAGACATGGGAGGAGAGCACAGAGGAAGAAAGCCATTTCCAGGTTATTCAGCAGTGCTCAAAGCAGTCAGTATGACACAATGGGTTTATTTCTTCATTTCCTTTTTATCACTGGAAAAAAAAAGCAAACAAACCTAATATTTGGACTGAATTTTCAATGTTAGATGTAACTGCAAGCCATGAAAACAGGAAATTTGCAAAGAAAATTGTAACTTTGCTGCTATTTTAATAAAACAAACATTTATTCATTGAAATAATCTTGATTTAATTAAGGTCCTTTTTTTATCATTTCATGAGTTTTAGATGTATCTGCAGCGCTCCTGAGTTGTTTTTTTTTTTATTTATATGATATCCATAGAGCTTTCTATAAACTGTACTTGTACTCTGCTTCTCCTCCTGCAAATTCTGGTCATTTGCTTGAAGCAGCTCTATGTGAAATTTAGAGCACACCAGTTGTCTTCACACGGTTCACAGCATGGAGGAGACTTAGCTGGCGACTAGCAGCTAAAGGTGCTAACTCTATAAACTGCCCTGAACAGCAACAGTGTTGACAGAGCTAACGGTGTTATGCTTCCGTGAGGACGCCGTCCTGATATCAGTGGCAACCACCGTATTAACGCATTGCAAAGCAAAAGCAATGAGTTAAACATCTAGACATACACTTAACATCAGGGTTCCCACACATTTTCCTGGACGAATTTTCAAAGCTTTTCCATAACTTTTCAAGGACCTATAATAATGTTTTTGTACTTGCCCCACTTGCTCGGCATTTTCCAAACATACCACATTTAAATTCTATTCAAACATAATTTCAGCTAGCTGGCATATATGTAGGGAGGGACGAAACGCCAGGAGAAAATGGAAAACTCAAGAGATATAAAGAAAACATGCTGTAAACACAACACACTGATGCATATTAGAGCTAAGTTACGTCGACAGCTGCAGAAAATAAATTTGCCATTATGTCACATTTCATCACACACAACAAAATCTGTGACTTTTCCAAAACTTTCAATAATTTTTACTAATACCAAGCCTTTTACAGGCTTGTAAAATGTAACTGAAAATCCACGACTTTTCCATGTTTAGTGTGTCTGTGGACACCCTGTTACATGCAACATGTGTGGCTGGAGTGGCTTACCACAACAGCTCAGGACGCCGATACTACCCGCTATCTTCACTTAGCAAATATTGTTTTGCTGCTATATTAATGCTCTGAATGTTGCATGCAGTGCCTTCAAAAATCCTCTTTAATGTTGATTAACTACTGCTTTCTATAGCAGATTATTTACATTAATTCATGTTTTTCCCTCCATACCACAGTAACAAAACCCTGCATGATTCACACAGACACTGCTGTTGTTTTGTAGCATCCCACATCTCATTTTCCAAAACATCATTCAAACATTTCATTATATTTAAAGCAGGGTTCAAGGCAATGCGTTTGTAGGAGAGTTTTAATGCATGGAGGAGCAAACAAAGACACAGAAACTTCATGGTGGTTGCTAAGCATCGGCTTTTCATTAAATTGCAGCTGCGCGACGATGTTAAAACTAAATCATTAAAAGTTGCTGCGAAGAATAATCACAATGTGGTTTCATTTAAAAAGTGTTAAGTTTTAATCACACTCTTATTTCTTTTAATGAATCCAACAACATTGATAAAGTTAATTTCTAAATGTCCTTCCCTTTATTTAAGCAAATTTCATTTGTTTTATTAGTTTCTTTTGTTACCTTTGCCCTACAGGACACAAAAGAGAGAGAATCAACAAAGTGATCATCTATTGATGATGATGCCAAAAAAAGGAACAAAACATACGTCACTTTAATTATCCTAACGTTTGCTGTATGTGGGAAGCGCTTGTTCCAGGATGGCTTTTTGAATGAGAGGAAAAGTTAATCAGAGTAAAAGGAAACTTTAACAAGTCTCATAGGGAAACCATACTGTGGCTCTGCCCCTTACTCCACTCCATGGAAAACGCAAAAATATGAGTAGAGGAGGATTTTTCCACGGCTGCAAATACAAAGCATGTTTATTTTACTACATTAGCATTGGCTAACACTATGTCCTGTGTCACATCCTTTTAAATGCCTTTATCTTTTGTAAGATGCAGCTCTGTTAACAAAAAAACAAGTAGACACTTACGTGGCGGAGTATTCAAACAGGCCGTAGTAAGGATTAAACATCTCCTTTGATAAGAGGAAGAACCACTCTCTGGCCACACCGCCGTAGTCGAGTCCTTTCTCTGACTCAAACTCGATCCACAGCCGTGCCTTCAAAACATCGGGCCTCTTCAGGGACATGATTCGACGGTACGACTCCTCGAAAATGTTGTTCCTGTGTAACTTCATCTCGAACCGGTTGGGAATGTCAGCCTGGAACAGATCAGAAAGATAATAAAAGTAAAGTAAATAAAAGTACAAGTAAAGTTAAATAAGGAGGTTGGTAAAGCGAAGGTATGTGAAATACTGACAACAAAGTGATTTAGCAGAGTAACTGCTGCTAACGATGCTCCAAAAATGACTTTATTTTATTGTGTCATTAAGCTTGTGTAGAACCACTTCACTTTCTCATTATTTTATGTAAATTATTTAACAAAGACTTAAAACCCAAATTACAGAATTAATTTTATAACAATCCAAACTGCAGAAAAAGTCCAGGGGGTTGATTATTTTCTGGATGGATTGGAAGCCTATTGAAGTAATTATTACATCTCAAAAATGAAATGTATCTGTTCCTTCTTTGAATCCTACAATGTAGATATTACACTCAGTGTGCTAAAGGGATACTATGCTAATTTTTTCATGTAAATAAACTTTTAAACTTTCCTCCATCTTGCCAATGCCCAGATCTCCCTCTTCATCTGTGTCAGCCAGGATTTTCACTGGCTCTCAAGCTGTTGCTTGACATACAGTGTACTTCTGTATTTTCGTATGCCCGCCACCAAGGACACAAAGAGTACAGCAGCAGATCGAGAGAAAGAGCCGCCCCTCTCTCTCCATCTCTAAAACTCAGGTCAAATTGTCAAACTAGTCAGTGCTGGTAAAATATAAACCAAGATTCTGTTACTGTCCTGTTGATTTCTCACCTAAAATGTCTTCAGAAACCTATTTTAGTGTACTGTTTGGCTGTAATATGGGAATGTATTAATAGGAAGTGGGTCCCATACTGTTTCCAGTACATAAAAAAAAAGGAAGACTGAAAAAACTGATATCAAACAGTAAAACAAAGCATCGCTGATCTAATATAAACCAAGATACTGTAACTGCATTGCATATTTCTCGCTTCAAATGTTTTCAGAAACATGTTTTACTGTACTGCTTAACTGTAATTCCAGATCCATTGTTACCAGCCAGCTGCCATGTTGTTTACAGTGTTAAAACAGACAAGCTCGCATTGCATTACCGACCAGTGGGAGCGTTTTGCTGCACAGTGCATTCTGGTAGTTGTAGGTTTTCTACCGTATTCTGCTGTCCTTTTCCACTATTTTGTCTAGCCATTTTAAAAGTATTTGCGTCTCTCTGCCGTACAGAAGCCTTGATTTATGGAAAAAACATATTTCCAGGAGTGAAATATTTCTTTTATCCATCTATTGACCCTAAACATGCTCCAGCGTAAGACTGAGTGCCAAATCAATGCAAATTAATCTCAACTATATTATTATTACTGTTCACCCAAGATTAGTTCCCTGCATTAGAAAAGAACAGTTCGGAAGAAAAGAGTCAATTAGATTCAGTCTTGCGCTCCACCTACTAAGTGTTAATTAAAAAGAAATTTGAAATGATTGCAATGAATATTTAGCATCCGATAGAACTATCAAACTCAGTCATGCAGTGTCAAGACAGTGTGATGAAAGTTGTATAACAATGCAATCAAGCATAATCAGAGTAGAAGCAAATTACACAAGGAGAAGCAGTGAGGGTTTAGAACAAATTTAGCTTTGCCCTGGTGTTGTTATGCAACGCTTCCTCATTAAGGAAACCCACGGGAAACGGGTCTGTATTTTGAATTTCACTTCTTCTCACCGGTTTCTTCAACTTCTTCCTGAAGTAGTCGTATTTCTGCTTGAACTCTCTGGAGTAGGGAACAGCCTGCACAGAAAACAAACAAAGAAAATGATCAAATGTCCTACTAAATATTTGGCATATGATGTAAATCTTTCAACAAGAGAACTAAATATGCTTTTATTTCTTGTTAAAACACCAAAACACTGCATAGAGTGCAACATGGGGAGTTGGCAACAAGGGAGAACAATATCTGAAGTGGTACACAGAGTGACACAAAGGTGTTGGCATGTTAAGTGACAACCGCAGCGACAAAGTGATTTATCTTTGTTGTGCAAAGACAGTGAGGCTGGTGATAGAGTGTGACAGATAGAACCACAATGTTAAACTTGAAGAACTTGTTGTTATCCGTGTAGCAGCGCTGCCGTGGCAGAGGCTTTCTAAGGAAGTGGGGCGGAAAGAGAAACTACTCACAGGTCCTGTGATAGCCGGACTCTGCAGACGAGGGTCTTCCCACTGCGTGTTCTTTGTATCTGGATGAAAAATATAACACCAAACTTTTTAGGCAACAATAAGATTCACAAAGACTTCAGTGAAATCTAGTGCAGAAATTCTAAATCAATGAATAAATAAGTAATGTGACTGAAAATAATTAGACAACACTTTAAATAATTGATTAATTATTCAATTTATTAAAGGGACAGTTCTCCCAGTTTTTTGGACTCCATGTCGGACAAAACAAGTTATGTGAAGAGGTCACCTTTGGCTTTGGAAAATGTAAAGGGCTCTTTTTCGCCACTTTTTATGGAATAAACAATTAATCCAAGACATAATACCCAGATAAATCTGTGATGAAAATAATTGCTAATTGCTGTGGCTCTTCAACTCTTAGGACTATAAAACTTTAAGGTAAAAAGACACTGTTGCGCTCTATCAGTTAATTTTACAATAAATCTTAAACAGCATGACCTGTCCACTGACTTTCTGCTGTAATGGATGAGGTGCTTTGCCCAGACACTGAAAACTCTGTGGCTGCACCACAACCAATACACAATATAAAAAGTAACTTAGGAGAAAATCAGATAAATGAGACAAACATGACCAAATAAAAGCATGGAGGAAGACAGAAGTCGCCTTACTGTGGTCAATGTAGAAGGTGCGTCCGTCTGAGTGAACTCGTTCCTCCCACCCAGGCTAAAAAAAAAGGATAAGATAAAGAGAAAAAGAGTAAGAAAACGCAAAGTCACCTTTAGACAGCACTATAAAAACAGGCCATGCTCAAATAGTAATTCAAATCCATCCACTTTTTTTTTTCCTTTTTATAATTTATATTTGATTGAACTTGACTGACCGTTAAAAGGCCCAAACACTGACTGCAAGCTCAATCAAACACCATCAAAGGAACTGAAAGGATTTTCTCTCCTATTTGAGTCCAGGTCTGAGATATCAGCAAGGCAGGGATACGACCACAACATAAAAGGTTAATCACCACCAATAGTTCAAACCAGTACACCACCACTGACACGGTGACCACCCAGTACAGTGTCACAGGCCACACACACACACACACACACACACACACTCGTACGGCAACAGCAGTCAGGCAATTAAAACAGTAGATATAGAGTAAAAGGAAAGGGAGAGGGACCGAGTCTGACAGAGTATCGTGTGTGTGTGTGTGTGTGTGTGTGTGTGTGTGTGTGTGTGTGTGTGTGTGTCTACATATGCTGCTACTGAACGAGCGGAGAGGCTACATTGAAAAGCTAATAACGCATGCAGCATACAGCCTTCCTCTAACATACAGCTCCTTTTGTTTCTCTCCCTCCCTCTGCCCCCTTTACTCAACACTGCTCTCTTCCTTCCGTCCCTCTCTGACAAATGCCCGCTGCATCTCGCCTCGTTCCACTTTCCCCCGACTCGTCTATCTGTGCCTCAGACACTGTTACAGGTACACAGACATGGAGCAAGTCCTAAGAGAATGGCGGGGAGCTCCAAATATTAATCATAGAGGGGTTGGTGCAGGGGGAGAGGGTGGGGGCACAGAGAGAGGATGTGGGGTAAAAAAATACTGATGAAAAAGGAAGGGAGAGGTACAATCCATCCATGCCGATCATGAGAGAGAAAAGATAGAAAGAGAGAGATAACAAAAGAAAAAATAAATTAATAAATAAATAAAATAAAGCGCAAGGCTGTCTGCAGGCATTTGACCAGACTGGACCGGACCAGACAGGTAGGTAGGCAGGCAGAGGGAGGGAGGCACCAACCAACCTCCTCTGGTAGGTTCTGCCAAACAGACATGGCCAGGTGTAGAAGAAGTAGCATACATTAGATCCACCAGAACGGAGAGAGAAAAAAGAGAAAGAGGGAGAGAGAACACACACACATGCACACATCACACAAGCCTGTGAGATGTACAAAAGCTACGAAGCTCTGATTATTCAAACAGCTACCTACGGTAACGTTTGGCCCACTCGTTGGGGAGTTTGTCATTGTCAAACAGATAATAGTTGCAGGTGACAGACAGTGTTCACCTCCTAATTAGGGATTATCACTCAGCACCCACACTCTGCTTTCTCATGCTCGCCAGTTACATTCTCACGTTGTTTTTCTAACAGGACTAAAAAGGAAATGTCTGTCTGATCACGAGATCGTGTCTCGTCTTTCTCTGCAAAAGCCACTTCATCACACAGCTCAAGTGCAAACACTGAATTGATCACTGAATTAAACTTTTGTAAACTGACAAAAACGACAAAAACATGAGAAGCCACTGATGGTGCAACGAGGTGATAAAATTCCTTTTTTCCTGTTCATAGTTTATCTGGCTAGACACTTATGGTAATCTTAATAAATTCATTGATTTGGATCACATTATAAAGGACATCCTGGTAAGGGCAAGTTAATAAGTGAGCAAAGCTAAGCAGTAATTGGGAGCTATGAGCTATTTGTGGGCCAAAGGTTTAATATGCAGCAGGTCTAATTGTGACGATACTTACAGGAAGAGGACCGAGTTCACCAGGCTCCATTGAGTTCTTATTCCTCATATGGACTGGATATTTCAACCTGGGATCCTCCTGGATGTGAAAACAGAGAGGGAGGGAAAGAAGCAAGGAAGGAAGGAAGAGATAAAGAAAATGCAAATTGATTATTCCAAAATAGGGCAAAGAAAAGCATTTCTCAGACTGAAGAGATGAATCTGTTAACGCTTTGTTTGCATAGTCCACTTACAGAGAGTTTAGAGTATTTTTTTTAACATTTCAATAGCTTTTAGAGGATCCCAGGAATGAGTCCTAAAACCCAGATACGAGTTAGCATCTTAGCACTCCTGGTTGCCTTGTCTTGTTGTCAGTGTTGTTTTTTTAATGTTTTCTTTTTTACATTTGGGCTTAAAAAATCCAGAAAGTGGTATTCATTTGTGAAAATTATCTTGCTGAACAAAAAAATAAGTATCAGAAACTTTTGTTTACCACAGAACTTATTTTCTGCAAAAATCCAATGACAAAATGCCATCGTTTTTTTGACGGAGGAATCAAGGCAATGCTAACCTCCGCGTCGGCCTGCAGAAAAACGCCACCCCTGGGGCACTCTATTAGTTGAGATTCAACAACTCAGGTGTCACACTTCAGTCTGTAGATGTTTAACAGATTATCAAAAGAGTCAGTTCACTCCATATTCTCATTAATAATTTAGCTAAATTTAATCTAACTAAAACTATTTACTCAACCTATGCAGCATGATAGAAGATGTAGTAAACTGTCACACAGACTCTAGAGATGATCTGTTAAACATCTACAGGATAAAGCGAAACAGTTGAATTGTTGAATCTCAACTAATAAGATGATCAAATGTTACAAATATTGTATAAACTATCTGTAGGTGAACTATCCAAATAAACTGTTGCCCTGAATCCTAATAAGGACTGAAGTAAATGTCCAATTGACTTTCACACCACCAGGTGTCACTACAAGATCCAGGAAGATCAACACTAAACCACTGCCCTAGATTTCTTAGATTGTCTATTTCATAACTAAAACTGTCAAGTAATTCTTATAATTACTGTCAAAACAAACAAAAAATATAAAGAACTTGTAAAATGTGTGGCTTAATTTGCTTTGAACACATTATTTTACAGTCTTAACAAGATTTATGGAAAAAATAATTGTGTAAATTGGTGCTAATTAACAAAAACAATGGAGACAAAAGTGTAAGACAGTTATGTCAGTTTAGTTCTTTGTGTTGAGTTTCTACAAAGCTGTTGATTTTAAGAGCAATTTCTTGAAATTACACCCAAGTAAAAACTCAATCATTATTCACTTGTTATTAGAAAACTCATATATCTTGATATATGCTGCATCATATGCTTGTCGGCTGACCTTGTGCTTGGGTCTATGCATGCTGTTTGCAGGAACTGAACTTTTTTATTCCCTATAATTATTTCCAAATAACAAAGTTCTTTCCTGGAAACTTAGTAGGAAATTATTAGCAAATTGCAGACCTGTAAAATAAAGCTTTAACCTTCAGTCGTATTTTAAAAAATCTTCTTCCAGCCTAAAGTTCAGTTCAGTTGCAGCCTGATAGCACAGTGTGTTAGCTCACCCAGGTGGTGACTCTGCTGTTGTGGTCGATGAAGAAAGGCCGTCCGTTGGGGGCTATCCTCATCTCCCAGCCCGGGGGCAGGAAGCTCTGCTGTGTCTTGGGTTGCGACTTGGGGGAGCTGTATGGAGACGGTTGGGGAGACTGCGGGTTGGAGAACGTGTCCTTTACGGCCCTCCGCACCTGGATGTTGTTGGCTCCCTGGAACCAAAATGGAAAAATAAATTAATCATAAAATGATCACTTCTATTAGACTGGCTGAATGTGGATAACTGACAGCATGAAACAAAACATCACTGATCAACTGTACAACAGAGAATAACAAGGATGGAGACCAGTCTTCAAAGAGTCTGTTAGAAAACTGAAGAGGATTAGAAAATATCTGGGAAAAACAATCACCATTATCACTTCAATATCACATCTGAGAAGGTCGGGTAAATCAAGGTTCATACAGACAGGGGCGAGTCAAATTCAAGGACTTTCAAGGACTTTTTAAACACAATATTTTTTTAAAGACATTTTAACACCATTTAAGGCCTTATTTTTAGATGGGTGAATTAAATTCCTCTTAAGACTTTTTGGGATCAGCAAGAACCCTGCACTATCATTATAACATGCATTAAAATGACATGCAGTAATAGCTTATGATGGAACAATCCTGCTTGTCAAAATAACGATGCTGAGAGTTTAACAACTTGCGGTTACAAAAACAACTTTTTTCTGTAGATTTTTACTCCTTTGAGGATGTAAAAAGCCAAGAAAACTGAAAAGCATCACTGGCAAGCTACAAAACCTTTTTTTTAGTCTGATTCTTGTAATAGACAGAGACTTTGGTCACATAATACCTCCAAACCTACCATTTCTGGCATCTTAAAGGCTTCTAAACCAACATTAAACAGACCAAAGTTTCAGAGGCTAATGAGTGTTCCCACATCACATTATTCTTTTAGCAGATAATCACTACCTGATGTGATTTTAAACAAAAGAGAAAAGACTGCATTAATTAATCCACGACCCTTCACCTCCTCTAGAAGTTGTAATTACAACTTTGTGCAGTGTTTCACTTCCTTTCACCTCTACGATGCTTTGTTAACACACACACACACACACACCCACACACACACAACCTTAATTAAACCTTCCTCAGGTTTGTTCCCTTGGTAGTAGCACCGAGTCAAAGCCATTAAATGCAGTAAAAGGGTCAAAAAGAAACCGTGATTTTAAGACAGAATGTGTTGATCTTAATTAGCACCATTTGTTACAGCTACACTGCAAAATCTAAAGTTTAACCTATATGATGATAAATGTGAACAGACAATGAATAACTGAATCAAAAGTTTCACAAATTTTTACAATGTCAGACCATAAGCTGCTTTATGCTGCAGTGCATGCTTATTCACACACAAAGTTGTGGTGAGCTCATAACATCTCATAAATGCAACTCAAGCAACATTTTAGGACTTGACTGTTATTATCCCAGCTAGATATCTGTATAACATCACAGCCTCAACAAAAGAGCTCGCCTGTTTGAGCCAAAAGTGGAAATTTTTAAGTCATTACCTGTAGAGTCATGTGGCTAACATATTAACCACCTACTGTCTGATTATTAATCCCCCTGACGAATGAGTAAGAAACTGGCTTCATGCAGCAGACGTAAAACAACAGAGGACACAATAACACAATGAAGAGAGATTAGAAATTACTCTGTCAACCATTAGCAGTCATTTTTGGGAGGGGTAAACATTTTTTTCAAAGTATGCAAACATTTATCTGTCCACCACATGGAGCAAAGTCATAAACCCTCTGAATCAGACCACATCTCTGCAAAAAGTCTGCAGATGTCGGTGGAATTCTGCGGGCGCCCACTTTGTGTGGGCCAGATTATGACTTATAAATATATCTGAACATTTTCTAATTTCTTTGTTGAAGAATAAGCTAATGCAGCTTCAACAAAGCACAACATAGAAAGAGCAGTGGCAATTTTTTACTGTCTGAAGTGTTGACTGCAGAAGTTTATATCTCAATAGATTAAAAAATGCAACACAGTGCGAATAGCTGGGCATTTTATTGACATGATATCAATATAGTGATTATAGTGAGATTAGATAACATCATAGATTTGGGATATTATAATATTGTAAGTGTTGTCTCTTCCTGTTTTTAAAGGTTGCATTACAGTAAAGTGATGTAATTTTCTGAAGTTAGCAGACTTTTTTACCCGATTAGTCATTATATACCGGTGACTTTTATCAAAATAATCACTGTGTAACTTGTTTGTGAAAGCACGAACAGTCAACCCTACAATATCGTCACATTATAAATATCGAGATATTTAGTCGGAATAATTTTGTGTGGATGTTGGTGTGCTTGGATTCTTTTTTGGTTTTCTGTTTGTTTTTTGTTTTCTTCTTTTTTTCTCACTACTAATTTCCTTGAAGAGGTACAACATACAAGTGAGATTTATTTGTCATTGTTCAAATAAAAAAATAGATATATTTGTTATTAAAATACATATTGTGATGTATGTGATATATAATAAATTGTTATTTATGGGTTCGACTTAAATGTTTATTAGAAGCATTCCTCTTTTCTTTGTATACAAACCATAAACTTTACATCTGCACATTTATTGTTAGGCTACTCTGCATAATTCACAATTAAAAAAGTATATGAGTATATAAAAGTAAATGACATATATATTAACTCTGAGCAACCACTAGTATTGAAATGAAAAATGGTTCCTTAATTTTATTTTAAGGTTTAAAAGGCTTCAACACCTTACAAATCTACTTCCAAATACTACCCAGGAGACCTCATCTTTGCTTTTGTGGTTGCCTTTGTGTTACTAAAATGGCTTCTGAATTTAATGATATTTAGTTTCCAAGATCAATACCATTGATTTGGATCTCCCCGGGTTTCCTTTAGCACAGTACAACAATCTTTTGGGACCTGTGATCAATTTAAATAATTTATTCATCCGGCAGCAACTGAATCTACCATCTTCGATTCACCACCCCACCCTTATATCGTTATTGCTTTAAAACACACTGTGCTGCAGGATGAAATGCTGACTCGCCAAAAGGACACATTGTTTAAAAAAAAAAAAAATCATCATGAATAACAAAGCTGGAGTAAAGCTCGGACCGTTTCACGTGACTAATCATTATTTAATGAAGAGCTGTGTGGGCATCGGCTCATTATCCGTTGAAGATGTGGGGAAAAAAGAGCAGCATGAAGAAAGAAAGTCATCCCCAACTGAGAGATGAGAAGAAGAGGTGAGAAGACATTCGACTCATAGTTCCATAGGGTTGAAAAAGATGAAAATCAGGATCGAGACAGAGCTAACCTGAATGAAGGAGAGATAACAAAAGGAACGGTGTAATATTAAAGACGGAAACTGAGCGATGAAGATGTGGGAGGATCATGATCTTCAAAAGGATGAAAATGAAGGGTTGCATGACAAGGAAATGTGGAGGCGTAGAGCTTGGAGAAAACAGGAGACAGAAATGAATCCTTGGGGTGGGAAAAGAGGCAAAGGAAATGGCGGAGCAGGCAGGTACAGGTGACTAATTCTCACCTCCAAAGGGGTGGAAAGGGTGACAGTAGGGGAGCTGAGGCTACGAGGTCGTCGGACTTGGGGCTCATGGAGGTGGTTGTTGGAGACATTGGAAGAGGAGGAGGGGGTGGATGGGGTTGCCAGGGCCGACGCTCCTCCTGCTGCTGCTGCTGAGGTGCTGGCTCCGTCTTCAGTCAGCTGTCAGTGAAAATAGCACTTTTAAGGTTAAGTAGGGTTTGGATAAGGCAGGCGATGCTGTTTGCGAAACTTGTTCTCATCATAAGCCATGCGGTCAGAAGATAATTTTCTGCACCAGTCTGGATGCAAGCTTTTCTCTCAGGAATGAGTTCCCAAAACTTCAGTCAAAAGGCCCGGGAAGATAATCATTTATGTTGCTTAAAATATAACGATAAAGATTATGGCTGGACAAAGTGACATAATGTACTGGAAAAATGAACGTTAGTGTTAATTACAACCCTGACCCAAGAGGCTGGCTGACATTTACACTGGGCACGGGCAGATTATTAGAAAACGGGCCCCTGGGCACAGATATGCAAAAGACCCCACCACCTCTCCTACAGAGGAGCAAGACAGAGGAGCAAGACAAGACTTTGTGGTGGTTTTGCCTCCTTCTAATTGTAGTTTTGCATCTTTTTGTGGTTGTTACATGTCATTTAGTAGTTTTCTATCCCTTTGTGGTATTTTTTGTTTCTTTTGTGTCTCTTTGCAGTCTTTTAAGTCACTTTGTTGTCATTTGGTGCCTACTTGTAGTCTTATTCTGTCACTTTGATGTCATTTTGTGTCTCTGTGTAGCCTTTTTCTGTCTTTCTGTGGTCATTTTGTGTCTCCTTATAGTCTTTTTATGTCTCTTTAAAGTCACTTTGTGTCATTTTGTAGTTTTTTTCAGTCTCTTTGTAGTCTTTTTGTTGCCTGGTAAGACCTTCCTGAGGCCGTGAGCTCAACATTCTGCTTTGCTCTCGTTATCAGTTTGGACTCTCTGCTGCCCCACACACTCTCAGAGGGCAGGAGTACTCGCTTTGACAGACAAACTCCTTCAACCAATTATGACGCTAGCAATAGCCTCTACTGTTGTTGTTTAACTCGTCAACAACAACCCTCATGAGGTTTTCACGATACACTGGCAGCAAATTTCGCCATTTCTCACTCAGCAACTAGCTGCCTCTGGACTGCAGAATACCAGCTGGCAGGGTCCTTGTTGTATGTCCGAAGCATTGCAATCTGCATGGCAGTGATTCCCTGCTTTGCAGCCTCTGATATCTGCTCCTCTGTTAGCGCAATCAGTGAAGAAGCAAAATGAACATTGAACGGGGGAGCATCGTCTTCATCACAAACAGAGCCAGCTGACAATTAAGCTTTTGCCAAATCCAGACAGAAAAACTGCAAAAAGCAGAATCTCCACAACTGCATACTCTTGTACTAATTTAATTGTCATTATTGACTCTATTACTGAATTAATTCGCTTATTGCTGTGTGGGTTAGCTGAGTTAGCTTGTTGCTTCGGCAGCCGCCATTACTGTTTTGCAAGCAGCAGTGTCACCCCTTCAACTACAACGCTGTCCCTGACTGGCTGCTTAGGTTATCAACTATGATGCAGATCTTGAAAAGTGTTTGAAGTGGCAGCAAGTCCAGAGTGATACAGAGAATGAAAGAGTGTTGAACTCACGTCATCAGTATTATCTTACCAAGGCTAGTCTTTTTGTCTCTTTTTGGTCATCTTGAGTCTCTTTGTTGTCATTTTGTGTCTCTTTGTGGTCTTTTTGAGTGTATTTGTATTCATTTTAATACATGTTAATTTGAGTGAGATTTTCCACTTGAGGGCCAAGGGGGTCCCTGGCTCTGTGCCCAATAGGCCCATTCCGTAACTATCCATGACAATGGGCCAGCACTATGTACCAAAAACAGAGCAATGCTGTTGTTATGTAAATCATTTGGCAGTGTCCACTCCTTCTGAGTAACAACAAAAAACAGATAAGAATCAGAGAATGAGAAGCCTATGTGATGGAAGACAACAGATAAACATGTCTGTTACAACTGGCGGTGTTCTGATGGAAGCAGAAGTGAAAGGGTGGATTTCAAAAAAGAAAGGCATTAAACATCCACCCAGTCCCATGTAGCGGTCGCTCCCTGTGCTCACTATGTGGAGCTGCCACATTTGCAGACAAAAAGACAGGGGAGGAAGACAAGTGGAAAAACAGGGTAGAAATGGGCAAAGGGAGAGAAACGTGGTGGTTGCAGTTCCATGCCAGGGTTTAGAAAGGCGTGACCAATACAGAGCTGCACTTCATCCAAAGTGTGAAACAAAATGCTAGACAAGAGGAGGAAGACACACAATAATGTTGGACAGAAGAGGAAACCAGATAGAGAGAAAGACAGAGAAGGAGACTTTGAGGTTGCAAAACTGCATCTCTTTCCGTCATTCTTTACAGCTACACAGAGGAGAAACACAGGGGGGATAAAGGAAGAGGTCCGACACACAGGCCTCGCCGTGACAGGGGCCGAGAGGAAAGGCCCAGTCCCATGCACAGAGTCCGGCTCAGCTTTCAGACCTGCTGTACCTGCACAATTGGCCTAGTCCAGGTAGTGGTGCGGTTGTTATGGTTGACGTAATAAGTTCTTCCCTTGGCGTCCTTCCTCTCCTCCCATCCAGGGGGCAGGCCAGGGGTGGTCAAGGCGTAAGCAGTCGATGAGGGAGACTGGCCAAGTGTGGAGAGAGAGCAAAGCAAAGACAACTAATCAGTACAGGCTGGTTTGTGTGAGGACATGTGGAGGGATCAAATATTAATATCAAAGTTTCTGTCAACACAAGGGCTTTACATCTTTTCCTTTCCTTTTTCCTTTGCTGCACAGCACAGCGACAGAAACAGTTTGAGAACAACACGCAACAAAAGAAGATTCTTAACTCTGATGGAAAAGTAGGCGACGTGAACCTCGCCCAAAAAAAAAAAAACCCACCAAAAAACAGTCGTACTAAAATAAAAATCAAATGGGAAAAGTAGTGGATCATTACTTCTGTGCTGAGTGAACTATTAACCATTTGTAGCATGAAGATGACTTAAATGGACAACCAAACGATCACAACATAAACTGTGGTGATTTTTTAGAAATGCCTAACCAAAGATAGCACTTTTTAATGGATCAGCGTTGCTAGAATATATCCGATCATAAGCTCATCCTTTCATTACTGCTGCATTTGTCCCCCTCGGGCTGCCAGCATTGCAGCCCTGAGTTCATAAAGGTAAAAAACCCATCAGTAGAAACATGAGTGTTTTTGTAGCTTCAAAAAAATACAACAGAGCGATACATCTTCTCATGTCATGTCACTTGTGTCTACAGCTATCAGACACTAAATAATGCTTCCAAAGACCTTTTCAAGATCATTTTACACCAACTTTAAGACTGATTTTTGGACAAATAATTTTCTCATTTAAGCATTGCAGGTAATAGTTAAGGCAGTAGTATGCAGACCTGTGCAACATAGGTAGGTTTTATGTAGAAATATGGTTATTAGAGTGAGTCAGGTTAATCTACATTTTGCCAACAGGTGAGTTCAAGTATAAAGTAAAAAGACAGTATTGGGTTGAGTGGTAGGTTTAACGATCTGTATCATCAGAAATGTGGACTTTCATGCAAAAAAACGTAACTCACGTTAAGAAAGAGACGGATGAATAAAATTGTGGCAATTAAGACCTCACAAATTCAAATTTAAGACTATTTAATGGCTTAGAAAGCCTCATTTTTAAACCTCTAAAGAAATTTTTAGACTCTTTAAGGACCTGCAGACACCCCAATTTGAGGAGTCGAATTCTCCAGTTAAACTTTCATTCATATGAAGAATTTTTCATCAGGACCTCCAGTATTTGGACAAAGTATAGCTCATGTGTAATAAGGTGCGTCAGATTGATGAACTGTATAAAAGAAGACGACATAGCCACTGTGACGTCATCCACTGGTTTGTGGACAAGGGTCTGAAGCCAGTGGTTTGGCATTTTGGCTGTCGCCATCTTGGTTATTTAGAACCAGAATAGACCCTATTTGGACGAAAGGATTGGTTTTACTTTTCAGACCTGGAGATAACCCCATGGTCTACAGCTGTTACATCACTGTGTCAGAAACAGATGTTATTAACATTTAAGTGAATTCAAGTATCTGATAGGACTCTGTATGGGCAGACATTCAATATTAAAATGACTCTTTCAGGTCCCTTTTGAGCATATTTTATAATGCTGCTTTGTCTTGTTATCAGTTGCTGATCAGTGGCATTACTTAATATTGACTACCAGGCTGCAACACACATGTTCACGCACGCACGCACGCACGCACGCACGCACGCACGCACGCACGCACACACACACACACACACACACACACACACACACACACACACACACACCAATATTACAGGAGATATTTACAGCAACTTTGGTGCAACTGCTGGTCTAAACAGGCTCTTCAGCGCTCCATAACCACCATTAACAGAACTAATCAAGGCAGATTCATTAGACTATAGATGGCTTCACCAGCTGATCATATCCTTTTTCATGAAGCTTCTTCAGTCCATTTCAGAAATAATATTTGCATATCATTTGTTATGCATTTTATTTCATGGAAATCTGTCATAATATAAGAAAAAGTTATCACCTGTTTTTTTTTTTTTACCAAAATGTATGATTGTATTCAAGTGATTCACAAAGCTAGTTCGGGAACACAAAGAGCTGATGCTATGTGGTGTCTGAGAGCTAAAAGGTAAACGACTGACAGGGCTTAAACTGTATATAAACTGAGATATTACCATAGACTCTTCACCACCTGAGACTGTTTGAGCTCTCGTTCTTCTGGTCTGGGAACCCTGCTGGTGGTAGACAACAGGGGAAGATGATCTTTAGTTCACAGTATGTTATGTTTTCAATGGAAGTAATGGGGCAGGGGGGGTGCTTAGGCAGTAGTGAAGGTTGAGTGAGGAAAAACTGGATGCACCAAGGGGGGAATTGATTCTCAAAGGAGGTGAGGAGTGACAGAAAGTGGGGAGATCCATCCACTGAAGCATACGAGCTGTGAGGTTGACAGGTTGCAGGAAGGAGCACAATTAATTTGCACAGTAACTGCAAGTTGTGATTGGTTGACACGATCACACAAAATGTAGGTTAGGGAAACTTCAGGCAGTGTGCTGTCAGTAAGTGTCAGTAAATCATCTTTTATAATGAGACAAAGAAAAAGACAGGCTGAGCAGCAGAAGCTTGCATTTCCCTGCTGGAGGGAAAACACTGATTTGTTTCCCTGAAGAGAAAGTTTAATCCTCAGCCATAGCAGCATCTTTAATCTCAACCCAAGTGGAAAATAATCTTTAAGATACAATAACACCAGTAAAAGAAAACAGTGTTTTGTGTCCAGAAAATGCGAGAGCAGTGAAAGTGAATCACTGTGCTGAAGTTTGAGGAAAGTTCACAAAAATGAGGTTGAATCTCAGACATGAACTGGAAGAAAATGATCAAATGCAGAAAGAAAACAAAAATAGAAAGTGTAGTTTCATCCAAGCAATCCAAAAGACGTGCCATAAGAATAGTGAGAATATCGGTGTAGGTCAGGCGACAATGTTCAAAGACACTGGATGTTGTTCTGCTTAATCTAAACTACATAACATGGAAGACTGTCAACAAAATGATTTGCATCACTACAAAGCCTATAACACTAAATAATGACCTAAAAAAAAACCTTTGGCATTTTTCAATATTTGCATTACTGTCAACAAATCCCAAGACCAGAACCAATAATGACTCGTTTCTACGAACAAGTGTTGTCTGTGTAGCAAAAGCATGACACACAGGATCTTATTCCTTGATGTGTGCACATTTAATATCATTAGGAACTGTCTAACTGTAACTAACCTTCTCTAAGTCCTCACTCTAACACATCCTGATTATATTTCCCCTCTGATGGCTACTTAATGAACCTACTGTTATCCAGTCTATAGAGACTTGGCATTCAAGGGAAAAGGCTGACTTCAGCATCTGTACTTTCCTTGGCTCGACAAGCTCACTGCTGTGACTCAGCTGTGTGACAAACATCTGACTCAGATCTTGTGACAGTTTGTTCGAGCTGAATCCCCACTGATGCTATGACTCAGGACTCTGGGGAGCGTTTGATGTGATTTGGAGCTGCCCTCAATCTAACTCGCCCAATGGTTTCTACTGGAATGGTCAATCTGCCGGCGCATGGCTGTACTGCCAACATTTCTACAATACATCAAACAGAGCTGCAAGTGAATCACAAAGAGCAGAGAGTCGTGGTGGGAGAGGAGAGGGAGGAAGAGGTGTGGTAATCCTACAGAGGCGAGAAGAAAGGAAGGAACGGTAAAATCGAAGAAGCATAGAGAGCAGGAAGGAAAGGTGAGGAGGAAGCATGTACGAGCCTGGTACGAGCGAGGGGAAATTTGAAGTGCAAGGACAAGCAGAGATTTGATGTGTGGTACGCCCACAGCACTGAGGCATGTCGAGGAGTAAAAAGAGAGGAAGATGGAGGAAAATGTAAAGAAATATGTACCATGAGAGGTGGAGCCTGGGCTTGATCACTGACACCATCCGTCATACTTGAGGATCGGAGTCTGCTTGACAGCTGGCTCTGTTGAAAAACAAGTAAGCAGGGAAAAGAAAGGGAAAAATATAATTGCTAGCACTGCCTAACACTCTGATGTCACAAGAGCTGCCTACGTTCACACCATTAAAGGTGAAGTGTGTAAAATTTAGGGTGACAACCACCTAAAACTTCTCCCAGCTAGAATTCCTGCGTTTATCAGAAGTCGAATTATCCACAGAGATCTCTTCCTCTCCAAAACAAACGGATCTGGAGATTTTTACCGCTAGAAATACTGAATAAAGCACTTTCATGTTACAAACAGTGTAACTCCAGCGCTGCTTATTGCAGTTGGGTTTCTTACTCACAGTGACCGACGCCAAAAAGCGAATGGCAATATCTGGAGCCAGTGTTTGGATTGACCGTTCTGAGCAACTGTAGAAACATGGTGGTGCAGCAAAGCCCCCAGGAAGGGTGCCAGAGTATGAAGCCAATTTTACATAGAGGCCAAAAAAGGTAATACAGATTCCACATCAGTGACCTGATGCTATGGGGCCTAGAAAGACTTTTCCCGTTGCCTTACAGTGGCAAAGAGATGTCTGTAAATCAGTGGATACATTTCTGTGAGCACAAACCTCTGAGAAATGACTTACTTTACTATAAAGATTTAATCCATTCTGTTCAATAACATTTGGAAAGTTTAAAGGAAACTACTTAATCGCCAACCAGTTAGCGAAGTGCTGCATCAGAAGTCAGGTGCTGCGCTCGTGGAAGTTACCTGCTCAGGCGCACTTGGCCATGTTCAGCGACTGCAAGTCTCTTGTGTGCATGCTCTGCGGGCCCAATGATAGAAAATTCAGGTATTCCCATATCATGGAAATAGTGTTTTTTGCTTTATGCGCGACTGAGCAGCTCTCATTGGAATGAATGGAGCCTCGCCTCCATGCTGTATCCAGGTTTTCTGAGCACATCCACGGGTGCAACATGTCAATGTCCATAAATTAGAGACTCGCTCCATATGTAAATATAAACAGCTCATTCTAAAGTCAGAAGGATAAAACTAAAACTATTCTTATTTTCAGATGATTATACACTAAAGAAAGCATACGTATTATATTATATTACATTTATGCCAATATATCCCCCTAAATTGTACACACTGGTCCTTTAAGTAATTCAAATGTGAATTGATTTAGGTTTTGACTCCTGGAAAGTGCATTCTCACCAGAGCAGAGCTGGGCCCTGGCACTTCGCCGTTGGTATCAGGAGTGAGCGACAGCCTCAGATTTAAATCTTCAGAGAACTCCTGGGTGACAGGAGTCTGTGGTAGTTGTGGTGTCAGGATGGAGGAGGGGCCGGGCAGCGACTGGGCCAGGCTGTCGTTAGGATCCTCTTCAGTGATGAGCTCCCAGGACTGCAGGGAACCATGAAACAATAATAATATTTTAGTGACGTTATCACTTGAGGCAGCGGTGGCTCAGTATGCTGTATGCATGTTTATATTCTGCTCTCTCACATTGTCCATGTCCCTGGGCTCCAGATGCTCGTTCTCTAGGTCTTCACTGATGTGGCGTCTCGAACGGAAAACACGGTGTGCCTCCTGATTGATCTGCCGCTGTTGATTGTCACTCTCAGTCTCTGCAATCACTTCCCTGAAGGAGAACAAGTTTTATGATACAAATGAAAATGTTAGTGGTGGAGCTACTACTATGTAATGTTAATTTAAACAATTACTGTACCAATTCTGTTTGAGGTACTGGTACTTTAATTGAGTCTTTTCTTTTCATACCACTTCATACTTCTACTACACTACATTTCAGAGAGAAATGTTTTATCTTACTTGACTATATTTATATTGATATGCTTTAGTTACAAGTGACTTTAAAAAATAGAGATTTTTTAAAGTAAATTCCAGGGTTCCCATACATTGTCATGGACAAAATTTCAAGACTTTTCCATGACTTTTAAAGGACTCAAAAAGTTTTTTTTTCTTGCCCCATATACTAGGCGTTTTTTAAACATATAAGATTCAAATTCAATTCAAAATCAGAGATTTGAAAATGAAGAACATGCTTTTAAAAAATTTTAGAAAAAAATGCCTTCAATTTTTAAGTTTTCTAAAAGAAAATTAAAAAATTAAAAATTATAAAGTTTCTATAAAAATTGCCAAAAGAAAAATGCACCCCAAAAAATTTAAAAAAAAATATTATCTACCAAACCTTAATTTATTATACACAACACATTTCCATGATTTTTTTTTAAAAAACTTTCAATGATTTCTACTAATTCCATAACTATTCCAGGCCTGGGAAATGTCAACATCAACATTAGATTAAACCAGATTTAAACCAAAATGCTTTAGACAGATGAGAAAACAGAAAATAATCCCTCACATACATGGATTTAATAAAATGTATACTTTTGAAAAAAGTACTGCCCAGATCTATGTTAAACTAAACTAAGATTTTCTCATATAAGTGATAAAAATACAGAGTGGACAGTAATTTAGCGTACATGTTGGAGGGCCGTTTCCACTGTGTACTGCGGTTGTTGTGGTTGACATAGTAGGTGCGTCCCAGGTTGTCCACCTTCTCTTCCCAGCCTGGAGGCAGTGGAGGAACCAGCTGCTGGGGTCGCTGCGAGCCTGAGTCCGCAGACTCATCCCATCCCTGAGAGCCAAAGTTTAGATTTGTTGACGTGAGGCAGAATGAGTAAGTCACTGGTAGCCCCGAGGCCACAGATATCCCAGTGAGCTGACAGCTCGTCACACACACATGAACACATGGAAACACATTAATGATGATGAATGCACTTGTGGTTGGTTTAAACTTGTTACTGAGTTGTGGTTTCAGATGTTTCTGTTAGCATTTACTGGTGTTTGTTTTTGCCTGACAAGCTGCCGGCTGGGTGGGATATCTTCAACCACATGATCCAAACACAGGATTCGAGAGTGAACTAACGTGCATCATCATCGCTGCCAGCATTGACACCTATGAGCACTCTCTTTTGGGATAAGTTGGCAGAGAAGTAATCATGACAAAACATAAGCTTTCATAACACATTTCATTTAAGAGGTCAGTATGCAGAAGTAGAAAGTGAAAATTAGATTTTTTTTACAGTGAGAGCGGGAAGTGGCATTTAAGTTTTTGTACTTTGCCTGCTAAAGTCACCTTATCTGTGAGGCCTTTCACTGTCTGAAAATGTCCAGCACCTTTCTAGTACTCTTTTACAATCCGCAAGAAATCCTTGAACACACATACAAGCACACTAATAAAGTAAAAGAGGAGAAGCTCTTATTTCTCTAAATAACAGGCAGTATTGTAAATGGTTTTTCCATACCCTGACCTGGAAAAGACTTTCAGACCAGATTCTGGCAGCAAGATGCTGCCCAAATTCTTAGAGAAAATAATAAAAAGAAGAGCCATCCTTTCTTCTCTCACTCTCAGCGAAAAACACTCTCACATTTCTATTGGTCCAAATTGGGACGCTCACTTTCATCTTGAAGCTTAGAGCTGTGTTTTCTTTGTGTGGAAGGAAGGAATAAAACTGGATTCTGGTTTGGCTTCAGGTTATTATGAAAAATATGATAAAAGCTTGCCTTAAGTTATGCTAAGTCAGCAGTTTAAATGAACTTTCAACAAAGTCTGTAGCCAAGACCTTACCTCAGCCTCCTCCCTCATGTCTCCAGCCTCCTCCTCGGGTCCTCCTTGTTTGGGCAGATAGGCCATCTTCAGACGCAGGTAACCCTTCACCCTGGACTTGTGACTAGAGGGATAACATCAGCAAAAATGGACCCACTTGGAAAGAGCACATCAAAACCAGGTGGCCCGCACCCTCAGGCTAATCCTAGTAGGCCGATGCTTAGAAATGCAGGGGAGTTTCCAAACTGCCTATTAGCACCAGATGGTTTTTCACCTTAAGTATTCAACTGACTGTCACATGGACTTACTGCTCTCTGGAGACACGACACCAGTCCGAGTGTTGAAAAGCATGACTAAAATCGCTGTGAGTTTGATAATCTGTTAATGTCTATTCCACTTGCTAATATGGGAAAATCAGACACAATTTAACCTTAGAAGTTACATTAATTGTTTCCAGTTTCACTGTTTACTGTCACATCCTGAGGGTTCCCACATCTTCTTGACCATCAAATTCGAGAACTTTTCAAGGACTTTCCAGGGCCAATTCCTTAAATTTAAAGGACCCAACATGAAATAGTTTGAGATCTCATAGAGTCATATACATCACAGTCACTACGGGAACTTTTCTAAAGAGAACTACCAGGCTTTACAGAAGCTCACAGATACCAATTAAAAGAGCGAGAGGCTTTAATGTGTGAACACGTCTCAATTTTGCTGTGTTATGCCGTGTTCACACTAAGGGCTCATATATTCAAAGACCTGTGGGAATCCTGCATCCTGTCAGTCACCTCAAGCAGAAACTGACCTTCTGGGTCGCAACAGGAAGTCTTTAAATGTGTATGGCCGCTCCATAGCCGGGTCCTCTGTCTGCAAATTAAAAGCAGGCATTTGTTGACAGAAATCAATTTAACACAAAAGCAAATACATGTCAGACAGTGTCAAAATATCAGAGTCAGGAGTTTACAGCTCAGCTGGATCCCTCGGCACTGGATCATTGTGCAATAGTGAGCTTCTCCTGTTACATATTGAACAGCAGAAAGGTCTTTTGTAATTCACAGCAATCTCCCAGTGCTCTCTAAAGGGGCTAAACCAGTCCATACTGGCTGCTCACCACAAACTGCTTTCAAAACTAGCAAAAATAATATTTTGAGATGTGGTGAAGCAGCTGGGACCAAGCTGTCCTTCACATTTTAGACGTTAAGAATTGATGTTGGGTTTTATGAAAAAACAAATCAAAAGGAGTGTTTAAAAACACTGCTGTTAAAAGCCTGAAGCAACATGTACTCCATCTCATATGTGACTTGTGCAAAACAGGGCTATGCACATGAGCTGGCACATGATTTCATGCTGTGAGGTGCATAAAAAAAAAGATATGAATAACTTCAAGCTTCCACAAGGCAAATGTAGCTACCAGTTTGCTTCAGATGAGTCAACACAGCTGACCGTATGAATGAAAAGTAAAAGAGGACAAGCAAGTACAGAAAACAAAGGTGATGACTAAAGCAATGTCCAGTAACTATGAATAAGACTTCCTACAACATGTAGTCAGCCACAGAACTACTGAATGAAAACACACATCAAACAGATCAAACCATCTGTATAAGCTTTGAAGCAGATTATTCATACTACTGTATTTGCTTACAAAGCTGCCCAATTTGGCCTGTCCTGCCATGGATTGGCAAGTTCATGCTTTTCTCCTCTTATTTTGAAAACGCAGCAAATTCCTAACTGTAATGACTAAGAAACTTAAACTTTATGCAACTAAAAATGACATAATCCAAGTTTTATGGCAATGAAGCAAAGTGCTTTTAAGCTTCAATATTAAAATACTACGGCTTATCTACAGAGAATTATGGAATCTCTCTTCCCTTACATATGGTGTGTATCTTACGTAGACATGGTTTTGGTTCAGCCAGTCAAGACAGATGTAATGTAATAAAGTGGCGCACTGATAGAAGAAAACTTTGAAAAATTTGTAAGGACACTTTTTATTTTTTAACAGAAATAAATTCGACAGCAGATTATTTTCAATAATTTAGTCTGATTTTCAAAGAGAGAGTGGCTGTTCTGTAAAACTGCCTTCACTACAAAATGAACAGTGTGAAGACTTTAAATATGTTATTGCTTCCAAAAACAAGCAGATGGATGTTAAATGCTTTAAACAATCACCTCTGCAAAATCAGTAAAACTACTGTTTAGCAGATTAAAGGGTAGTGTTTTCATTGTTTTGAGATGTTATTACATTTGATATGTTGTAATGTAATGTAATTGCATATACCAGCCCACACCACTCCATCTACATTAATTTTTGGCCCTTCTGGCATCTCTGGTTTAATGGCTCAAATACAATTTTCAACACTGGCTGCATCAGGACCAAATATTCACTCTATCCCATCCACTGACTTCATCTCTCAACATGACTCAGCTGAAGCTTTTATCTGCTGCTAATTTTCCTGGACCGATGGGAGTCAAGCAGGCCATTAATAATTAACCCCAACACCTTTTACTGACATGCTTTTAAGGTTCACAACTACAACTCCAGAGAGCCGCTCTGACAGCACGCTTCTCAGCTGAGTAAAGGAGGTGATTTGTACATCTATTGGTTTGAAATTGCAGATCCTGTTCTCTTACATCAAACATAATCTGTAAAAACTCCCAAGCAGCATGCACTGTTTCTGCATGTTTTTAAAGCCGTTTATCTCCCAGCAATCCGCAGTTTCCAGTAACTGTGAGTGAATTTGACAAGTGTAGCTTTTTCCATTAAATCTGAGGGTAGCCCGCCCTCAGGCCAGTCACCTCTTGTTTATATTCCAGACAGCCCGCTCTCCATTTCTAACAAAGAGCTTGTTGTTTGATCACAACAACGCGCTACTTGTGAAGTTAGCACTTTCTCACACTGAAGACACACACACACACACACACACACACACACACACTCTCTGCCTGACCTTCACAGAGGTTAATCAGTCAGAGCAAAATTGAAGATAAGAAACAGCTGAGTATTCAAAACAGTGTTGTAACAGTCAGTCTGGCCGCACACACAGATGCAAATAACTCACCGGCAAATGACTGAGAGGAACATCAACCTGTCCCAGGAAATCATCTCTGGTCTGGGAAAGAAAAAGAGAGGGTCACTTTCAGCAGAGTAATTTTAGAAGTAGCAGTTTCTTGACTGTGTCAGGGAATACCAAAATTTCCAGCAGGGGAGGAGAGGGGAAGAAAAACACAATGTTGAGGTGAAATTCCGAGCGCACCATAAGGTCCAGCAGCATTTTGTGTTTATTTGTCACAGACAGTGTCAAGAGACAAAGATTTTCATTTCATGTGTGGCCTCATCCAGAAATAACCTTGAGCCTTTTTTACGAACACTCGCAGCGATCTGAAAATCTCAGATAGAAATGCAATTACATTTGAGCTATTTCTACCTCATATTATTTTAATCAATGCACAATATTTGCTCTAGTTTGTTATCGCTTATCAATCAACAATTATCTTCTCTGCCAATCAGATTTCCACAAGTGTCCATTGCAAAAGGCTCAGTTTCAGGTTTTATTTATGGACAAGCCTTTGGTGTCATTTCATAGGAGAAGAACCCGTGAACCCAGCGAGGAAAAACAACACCCACTGCCACCAGACTGAAGCCAAGTCAGCCAAACAGAGGGAGAGAAGGATAGAGGTGACAACGGGGAAGAACCAGGGTAGGTTTGTGTTTCAGAATTAAGAAGCCCGGAGATTTGTCCATCCATTTGTTGTAATTAATGCAGACTGAGAGGAAAAGGGGGAGATTGACGGATGGTTGAGCTGCACAGCAGCAGCAGCCCCCAGTGGGAGCTATGATTACCTGTGTGAGATGAAACAGGCCATTCTTGGAAGCAGCCTGTGTGTGGGACACAACTGATTTAGACAGCAGGCATTAACTAACAATGATGTTTGTGTGTAAACACTGGTTTGACAGGAAAAGCGGAGTAGAGACAATGCGTGGCACTTCTATTGGTCTCAGTTGAAGTTATGATACACCCGTTGGTTGTGTAAACTTTAAATGTGCAGAATGCTGCATATTGACAATTAAATTTAATTATATTTGTGTTCTCTTTTTAACTTTGCTTTGAGCTTAAGAGAAAAGGTGTGTAAAAAGACATTGCAAACCACTTTTTTCATCCTTAACACTTCCTTAAATCTCATCAAATGCAGTTCAGCACTTTAAAAAATTAAATTATGCAGTAAAAACAGGAAATACTTAAGGAGGTAAAAGGTTTAAGTATACAGCGATCACACCGACTTATTCTGATCATCTGAAGAAAAAAAAAAGCAAAAGCAGTGGTGGGAAGTGAGTTCACTGGGCTCCCATCACAGTTAAAAGACCTGGAATCCAATGGTGAAAGGTTACAAATGAGTCACATAAAAACAAACACTGAGTTATTACTGCACAGCCACGTAAACGGACACTTGTGAATGCATGTGTACTCTTTCACACACACATACACACACACACACATAAAAACACACACTCACAAGCAGACATGCACAGTTTAAAGCAATCTCTTCTTGGAAAAGCCAGAGTCACTGCTGTGTAAGTCGCAGCTGTATCTGCTTTCATTTCCCAAACCAGCTACACAATTAATTTACTTCTTGCGTAACTCCTAAGTAATTACAAACAGTGAATCATTAAGCTTCCTTTTTAAATAAGAGACGGCAACAAAAGCAACCTGGACCACAGCATGAGAATGAATGTATCATATTACACTCTTTAACGCCTGTTGACCTGTCACCTACAATGTGATTTTTTTGTAACTTAAAAAAGTTTATAATTATAATGAATGCTGCAGAGATTTTTCTAACCAGCTAAGACTTCCAGTTCTGCTGAGCATTTAATCTTCACCTGGAACGCCTAAAAAACATAGTGGCGCTGTCACTTTTAACCTATGAGACAGTCATGTGGAGATGGCAGTATCCCATGGGACAAGTGTACTCCTTGGACACATGGCTGTTACCTTCTGTCCTAAACAATAACAAGCATTTTAAGCTGTGGGTATATGTATGCAAGGGGATATAATTGCAGAGTCATCAAAGGGTCACAGTTGAGCCTGCAGCTGCCTCCCAGGGCCAGGTTACACTCCGAGAGGGAGGGTAACGACCAAGAGGAGGCGGAAGAGGGACGAAGAGTCAAAAGGGCAGATGAAAGATTTTAAAACTAGATAAAAACAGTTGGAGAATATACACAAACAGGTCAGTTCACCCAAAACATTAACCTCTCAAATACTTCTAGTTGCGTGCAGGTAGTTTGGAGGTTTATCCATGCGTCTCTGAGATGTCTCCCCAATACAGATGGGGTAAATGCAATTTAATTTGAGGACATTTTAATAAATTCAACTGTAACATTTCTTTCCAGAACCAGTTTCATTGGTGATCCACAGACAATGATGGAATACAAGTAAGTACTGTACTTAAGCATAATTTTGGGTTACTTGTACTTTACGCAAGTATTTCCATTTTATGCTACTTCATACTTCTACTCCACTACAATTTTGAGGCAGATATTGTACTTTTCACTCCACTACATTTATTTCAAATTCAAATTCAAATTCAAAAAACTTCCCCAGGGGGCAATTCAAGGCACACAGAGCAGCATGACAAGCAATAAGGTAAAGATGAAAGTAAGAAGGAGAGAAAAAATAGAAATCAAAATAAAGATAATTTAAATATTTGTGTATATACAGTATATAGGTGAATAAAGTATAATAATAATATAATAATAATAATAAGGTGCATGTAAAGGAGGTAATTGTGCTTAAAAACAATTTCACAGCTTGAAAGTCCGTGTGGCGTGTGTGTGTGCATGTGGTGTGTATGTTTGTCTGTGCGTGTGTGTGTATGGTAAGATGTGTTGTAATATGTGTGTGTGTGTGTGTTTGTATGTGTGTGTGTATGTTTGTGTGTATGTTGTGTGTATGTCTGTTGTGTGGCGTGTGTGACTGTTTTTGACCACATTAGTGACTATTTAGATTTAGATTAATACAAATCATAAATAAAATAATACATTTGGATATATTAAATGGGTTAATTTGCCCAACAGCATATGAAGTCATTAAATTTAGCATCAACTTTACCACCTGCAATATTTAAGTGATGAACACATGAAATTCGATATTTCTAATTTTTTATAAATATATATATATTTTTTTTATGATTCGATCAATTAGAATCCAGTTATATTATATATTTATTAAGGAATGTGACATTCTGTATTATGAGGACTTTTACTTTTGGTACTTTAAGTATGTTTTGATGTCATTACTTTTACTTAAAGGTATACCATGCATGATATTCTTAAAAAACAAAACAATGTTTAGACTTTTACAGGTAATCCCTCTAAATCATTACGTACGACCCACTAGAAGTGTGTCACGGTGTATTTATCTGCAGAAGCTCTGCCCTCTGCCTGTATTTTCTCATTTTCGTCTAATTTTCTGTGTTTGGGACATTTCTGGGCATGTGTCTCCACATGCAATCTGCTGAGGCTGCGACTTCATAAAAAGGTAGCGACCAGTCGCCACACACTAAGTTGCACACAATAACTGACAACTCATGCATAGTATACCCTTTACATAAAGCTTTGAATGCAGGACTTTAACTTGTAACTCTGTATTCCTACACTGTGGTAATGCTACTTTCACTTAATAAAAGTTATATATATATGAGTATTACTTTAATTACTGTCTGAAGGGCACATTATTAACCATTTTCTTAGACTTTGGTTATGGAAGGAGATGTTGCTGTTAAATTATTCCTTAATGCTTCACCTGTACTGGACTCAAACAAATAAAACCAAAACTATCAGCATGCCTGGGTCCTAAAAAAGAGACAAAAAAGTTATCTGTTTGTTTTTGTAATTTGGGTGAACTGATCCCTACGATGGTAGGAGCATGAATAAACTGATAGTAATAGGCAATGCTAACTGTAGCCATGCCTAACTGCCATAAATATATATATGAAGAGGTGGTAACAGGCTGAGAGTTCATGATATACAGAAACCTGGATGGAGTCCAGACTGGCACTGAGGTGTGAACAGGTTGTCTCACCTCCACGACAGTCTCCATGCTGACACGACTGAATTACAATGCCATGCATTGTATCACAGCTCAGAGATCAGAGCTGACAGAGAAAAGCCCTTCACAACAATAGCAATTTCAACCCCTTTCACATGCTACTGGACCAAAATAAAAAGAGTGTCCCCCGCCCCCTCCTCATCCATCCACAATCCTGTCTCAGGTAAATATAGCAAACCCAGTGGCCTGCAAGAGCTCTTTGTGAATGGAAACTGGGGGGCGTCGAGGCAGAGCTGTAACGAGGGCATGGCACTGTGGCATAGCTGTCTGCAGCTAGTCTCACTGGCACACACACACACACAAAAAAAAAACACACACACGTAGTATCCCATGCAGGGCTTTAAAAAGGGGCACTCCAACTCCAGGCTACCAGTTGGGGAAGACCTGTCATTATGGTCTAAATGAGGATTTCCTTGTTGGATGAAAGAACAGGATGCCCTGGGGAAGTGCTACAACATGTGTCTTAAAAAAATGACGAAACGAGAAGGTGTTTAAAATGTATTTAAGTATGTCTGTCAAAAACAGGGCTAAAAATACATGAAGACTTTTGATGCATTGGTGGAGAACCGCCAATAAGCAAGCCAATCACATTACTGGTCTAATCATGCCTCAGGTCTCTGATGGTTTAACTCTGACAAAACCAAAAGTGTTTTAACAGATCTTACACCATATTGGATTTATAACATTTTAAAAATGTGATTCATGCAATAAAAGCTTGGCATTTACTGGTGTAGCGCAATGGTTCCCAGCTTTGGAGGTGGGAATAGGGTTGGGTACTGTTCACATTTGAACTCATAATGGTACCATTTCTGGTACCTGAAATTCTGTACCAGTACCCAACGGTCCATTTTTCAGTACTTTAATTTCTCTGTAATAACAAAAATAATTTGCTGCAGTGGTGATATAGTAGACTAAAACGCAATTTTGCCCCGTGCTCTTTTCTAATCACACAGTTTTATCTTCTGTATGCATCTGCTTGTGAGTATGTATGCGTGTCTGCTTGTCTAGCAGTGACACTAGGCCATAACTAGAATAATACTGAAAAGAAAATAGACAAGACACGGAAACTATGGCAACTGATTGGCACTGAGGCAATAGGTTTGGCTCCCTGGGAAGCAGACGGAGCGGCCGAAGGAGTTCCGTGGCCGGCTTCCCGGTTTTAGGACACTTCTGCCTCGTGTCTGAAGTTGAACCCAGGGGCTCGGCAAAGCTTAGTTGCTGGCTCCGGAGCTCCATGGCTGCCTTACAGGCTTCTAAGCACTTTGCAGCACTTCAGACTTTTGTCTAAACCCAGTGGGGTTTAGACAAAACGTAATTCAGTTGGTACCCTTAGAAGGATCGAGTTCAATCCTTCTAAAAGTGGGGTACAAAATGCACTGCTGCTAAAATGTCCAATATCTTAGTTCTTTAAGAAGCTTTTAATGATAAATTAGGTAATATGACACACTCATTATAAAAGTGCAACCTTAACATTTGTTATGCTCCAAAAGCTTGAGCTATACATGAGGAGAGAACAGACCGTAACATCTAAAGACTTCAGGCTTTCAGGAAACAGATACTGATAACTTGTCAAACTTCTTAATTGTGGTTCGGCTCAGGATTACATCTTAGTTCTTAATCACTCACAGAGCAGCTGCGAGGATACGGATCCATACCAGTCTCGAGCCAAAGAAGACATGCCGCCTGCCCGCTCTCAAAATCAACAACCTCACTAGAAACAGACTAAAGATAGAAACAGCCAACTCTCAAAGAGCACTGGCTGCAGTTAGGGGTATTACCAAACCTAAGTGTCACATTTCTGTGAAACAGAAGGCAACAAGTGCACAGGGGAGAAATTATCCATTCAACCATGAAAACCCCGTTCCTGTTTTCCTTTCATGACTGGATTGGCCGATGTGTAAAAACTTGAAATGCCTGTGGCTGTGAAGTGAGGGAAAGCCAATGTGTGTGATTTAGTTCAGCAACCATGTCTGCACTTTTCACTTCCCAGAATGTCACCACCCTTTTCCTGCAACATGCGGATCTCTCCTCGTCTGGGCTGAATTCAGTGAGTGACAAATAAGATGTGAAATACTTAAGACATCCTACAACGTTGTCTTAATTTAGGTGCCATACTTTTCACCCTGACTCTCATTTGTTACGTCCATGACCAAGTAAATGCACCCTACTCCTCTGGCTACACTACACACAAGCTATCATGTGTTCAACTAAATGTCATACGAGCGAGATGACCCGTCCACTATTTGTTATGATTGTTTGCGATTCATTTTCAAAGTTATTTCTTCATGATTAAAACTACAAACCCTGCAGATCTCATTGTCAAATGTCACTGCAATGGTTACTAATTTCTTATTTTTATTCTTAGTTTACCTTGGGATTATTCCTCATTGAATCATTGCCAAGGCTCACATCCTGATCTGCACCTCCGCCTGGGGTAAAATATATCTTGAAATGAGGCTGCCTCCTGGAAGAATCCCCACTGATTTTGAAAGTACAACCATTAGATATGTTCCTCGCTTCCAAGTCTGTTTGGTTCTCCTCTACAGCTTGGCCGTCTTCACCAGTTTCCTGGTGTTGATTTTCCAGCAACAGCCTCTGATGAGATGAGCGTCTCTCCAGTCGAATTCTGGGATAACGCACCATACAGCTACCTCTTGAGCCGGCAAAGCCCACATCTGTGCATTCTTCCGGGGATGCAGCAGCCTGATGCCTGCCCTGGCTCTCATCCTGGTTCTGATTTTGCTGGAGCTGAAACACTAGTCTCTGAGTTCCACCATTAACGGCCGAGCCCTGGTCCAAACTCTGCTGCTGGACAGACCAGCCAGTGCCGCCATAAGGGTGGATTCTGAAATGCTGGATATCAGAACCATCCGGAGAGTTCCTCTGGATACAAATGCCACTGAAACCAGGTTGACCTCTGCTATACATAGTATGGCCATTGGATCCAATACTGAAGACCCTGCGTTTGGGCATGTTCAGCTCTGCTGGAAAAGTTTGTGAGTTTGAAGTTTCCGGGCTGTAGTACGGAGGTGGCGGCTGTCGTGGAACGTCTGCTTGGGTCTGTGGTTCTGTATAGGCAGGCGCAGGACCTGGAGGAGTATAACAGGGTGGCGGGACATCATCAGCATAACCACGGGAATCTCCATTGCTTGATCCATTCGAGCGCTGAAGGGAGATGTGCATTGAGGAGCTCTTGGTGGGCCGAGGCTCAGTGTAGGCGGCGAGCTGGGGTATGAACATGGAGGAGCTGCGTTTAAGAGAAGGCTCCGACCGTGAAGCTCTTGGTGGGGCATGCTGCACAGCTGGATCCTGAGAAGGCGCTGACACCGGAGGCGGCTGCATGCGAAGCGCTGTGACCACATCGTTGTCTCCCTGCTGCTCCTCTGAGTCTCCTTCCAGTATCTCCGGGGCTGTGTTACTGCGGCCTGAGCCAAAGTACAAACGCAGACGTTGAGCCATTTTCACCTCACGTCCCGCAGCTCCCGTTCCCTCTCACTTTCTCTCTGACTGGCTGTTTGGTTCTCTCCTCTGGCTCCAGTCTCTGTCTCTTAGTGTCGCCCACTTCTCTCCTTTGGCTAGCTGGATGACTGATCCCCTTTTTTTTTTCCTTCCACTCTCCCTAACCCCCCACCCCTCCCACCCTCTCCAGTCTCTTCCACAACTTTCCTTCCACAGTAAACTGTACGGAGCAAAGCAGTCACGCCACAAAAACTGAACAGCCACTGCAAAAGAGCTCACAAGTTTACGCTGCGCACTCGAAGGAATGGCACAGTGGAGGCTGAAGAGAGGAAGGGTGAGGGGGGAAAAAAAAAAAGAAGGATCCCTGTATGCCAGACTCTTAGCACTACCAAGCACTAGCGACAGACAGCAGAAATAGCCTGAGCCGAGTGACAGCCAGCATTCCTGACATGATTGGATAAGAGCGGCCGGCGCTCCTGGTTTCCGGGGTGACAGTGGGTTGCTTGTAAGTCACGTGACCGCAAATGGCCCCAGCACCTCTTATTACAACCCTATGCTGCCCTCAAGTGCCAACTGGCCCCCCAAACACACCCCACTTACCCTGTCAACCCCTTCCTCCATACAAGTGATTTCTTTCTAACCCCTCACCCATTTCCTTTGCCTCCTCACCTCTCAACAATGTCTCCCCGCCTGAGTCCGCACAGTTTGGTAGTTTTGACCCCAGTAAGTTACCTCTTACTTTTGACACCATTCCTTTACCCAGGACTGATAAAAGTGTGGCTCATTTTCTTGTGGTGGCACTTAAAATCTTCCTTAAACACTACAGTAGAAATTGAGTACTCATAACCATCCCTTGAGGACATAGTGACTAAGCTGCTAAAGGCAAATAATAGAACAGCTAGAACAGTCTGGTAATTTCAGAAAATTACATAACTTCACAACAATGCATCCTCTAAAACCAGGAATAGACAACACTTACAGTACTACGATACCTAAAATCTAAGACGATACCATGTCTCATTTCATGACATTATATTGATATATTGCCCAGCTATAACCTGTACCCTCTACACTATCTCGTCATTAATGTAATGGCTTAAGCCATAGCATCTCACTTTCTGCTGTTACTGATCTGCCTACATCTTTATTCTTTTTCAACAGGTACATTGTCCCATTGTCCCAGTGTGCAGTGAAGATTTCCTCGCTCAATGTCCCTCCAAAAATGCAAAATTATCCAATGAATCCGGGGGACAAATTGAGCCCTGTTACTTCTTGTAGCTTGGAAACAGGAAAAAAGCATAAGAAAATTGTTGCTAAAAATGGACCAGAAAAAAAGGCAGTGGCAGAGTGAAGAGCAGAATATCTGACAGATTGCAGCTTTGATAAGGCAAACAGCAGAGTCCTCTCTGGAGAAAGATATCCAAGTCTTCATCAAACAGAATAGACTACGCTGTCTCCCATACACAGCCAAACACTTAACTGTCTGCTGGTTTTATAGGCCACTCTGTTTGCATCCAAAAACCGCCCAAGACACGACTCAGCTGTGATCCTTGTCTGCAATGCTCAAATCAGGCACACAAATGATGATGCTGAAGCACTTGTAATGTACCATTTGGCTACAGTACAAGACAGAACAGAGAGTTTGCGACAACATACTGTGCATCCATGACAGCATTCTTTATACTGTTAGGTCAGCATTTGAAAATGGGATTTTGGGTCTAGTTTGCCCTGAGACCAGCGTTAGTGGGCGAGCTGTCTGCCTCTATGCACAGAACTGACAAAGCCCTCAATGATAATTTGGCCTTTCAGAACTGTATTGTCCAAAAAGTTGTTCCCACTTCTATGACTGATTTGACCTATGGCATTGCCCTCAGTGTGTCATTTTATAGGCCTCAAAAAGCATGCTGCTATAAGCTGACAGCCAAACCACTGATGGTGCACCATAGCGAGAAAGGAAAAAAGGAGAGGACGAGAACAAAAAAATGAAAGTTCTCCATTGTAGACAAGAGGGCATCAAGGAGACAAGCGATATTGAAAAAGAAAAAGACTGTAGAGCAAGGGAAAAAAAAGGGTCTTGGCAGCCGGTTACACTTCGCAATGACACACTGCCTACAGTGTTAGGCATAGTCAATAAATGTGTGTGTGTCTGTGTGTGTGTGAAATGTTATAGAGAATGTTCTGTATAAAAGAAACAAAATGCCGATGTGTGGTCCAATGGCAGAGAGCCCAGCTTGCTAAATGACATAACATGCCTGCTTCAAACAAAGCACTACACTGTACTGTGGGCCTATTCAACCTATCTTTACATAGACTGACAGCTATCTATACATAGCTGTCAGTCTCATACGTAGTTGTCTTAGATTTCATAGGCACTTATATTAGTTCACATTTTAGAATATTGAGAGCATTTCCTGAAGCACGCATAAGTAAGCCTCAATCTACTATATGTGCTATAGTTAACTTTTTCATCTCTTGTAACAAATAAATCATAAGTTAATGGATGCAAGAGAACAGGCAGCTCCTCAAGAGAAAATACTGGCCAGTGGTGGAGGAGCTGCCTTGGCATGCACCTAGAGACAGACAGAAAAGCACCTCCTCAGACATATAAGGAGAGGACTGGGCTTGAGACTGCTTGTGCTGTGCTGTGTTATCCTCTTCTATACAGCAGCAGAGTGCTCTCACTGTACTGAGGCAAACGTTAGAGCTGCTCTTTTCTTAGCGTGCTGAGCTCCAGCAGTTCCCCTCTGCAGAACACACGACATGCACTAATGTATGCAGTGATTTTATCAGTAATATGCGCACTAAAGTGACTGAATTAGATGTAATCATTCTTATCTTCATTTCATCAAGTTATCAGCAACACTGCAGAATGTGTTGTAACAAAAAGCTAAAATCTTTTGACCTATCACATCGGCCCTCCGCACACAAAAGCAGTAGTCAAGAACCTACAAAGGCCCAGACAGAATGTACCTTATCCAGCCAAGAACATCAATGCAATGTTGGGCTGCATCTGCTGTTTGTTTTATCAGTCATCAAACTGAAGTAACAGACCCCAGACTTACCGAGAATTCATAAGAAACAAACATCCCTGACCACCACAGGGAAGCCTTTTGCTACTTCTGCAGAAAAATGTCTTCATTACATCAACAACCACTTCTCTTTTCTGAAGATGGCTCGCCAAGGTTGTACAAAAGTGTGAATTGGTGAATTGATTATACAGACCTACTTGCGCTGTTTTTAATTGCTGCAGCTCCTGACATTGCACAGACATTTAATCTAGTTGTCATGGCAACTGAGGGCCTACAGCGGGCTTTATTTCACAAGTCAATGAAACTAGTGTCCTCGTCTGTGGTGGAAATCTAAGAAATTTGACATAAGAAGAATGTAGGAGTTGTTGGTGGACAACAGCAATGAAGCTAGCAGATGAACAGTATTCTGCCCCTGTCCGCATTTCTTCCATGAGCGCCTCAGTGTGTTTGTTTTGAGTTCTTTTGACTGAGCCTGCAGCTGAAATTCTGTGACATCAGATCTGGCAACATGTCAGAGAGTTCAGAAGGAGAAAACTTTGAAGACATGGGGGTGCAGATAAAATCAGTACAATTCATTCCAGTTTGTAATGATCCCTGAGGTGAAATGAAAGCAGAACTATTCTGGGAAAGTAGCATAGAAAGCAATACAGGTGTGCAGATATATCAGTTTTATAACCATCACATTTTACTTGGTGGCACATTAATGTTTTATTGGCCTTGCTAAGACTAAACCATAAAAGAAAGTACTACCGTAAAGCTCATTATCACCAAAGGAAATGGTACATGATGTTATCAAGACAACATGATGTCTAAACAGTTTGAAGTGGAAACAAATTGCATGATGTAAACCAAACCAAATAAATCAACTGCTGGTGAAAGCTGTCACAACACAACAGACTGAAATCAAAGTTAATGTTTGATATATGCAACCGCGGGAGTGAAGAATAAGAGGTTACGGAGCGTGAATCTTACCAATCTGTTTTCATCAAACACCTCAAAGAGTAGCCTGTGATTCTGCGGACACACCTGCAGTGGTGACAAAACAATGAGAGATTATATAGCCGTCATACAAAGTTGCATACAAAGCCAATGCAAATATACATGCATACAAACACTTTTTAGTCAACTACCTGCTTGTTTTTGCATCACAATAATTCACAACTACTGTGGCTATAATGTAGTGTATCCCTGAATTGTTATAACATAGGGCTGAACTATAATTCTTTTATAAATAACCAGTGAGGAGTAATCATATGCGTATAGCTAAGCTTCTAAAGTCTAATATGGTCTGTATGATTACAGTTTAGGAGGAGGTGGGACTCTCAGTTAAACTGCAAACGAAGATTAACAGCTCTGACACTACCACTCTAGAGTAAACAAGTGCAATAACAGACCATCGTAGTGGGGGTTACTGGGCAGAATCTGACACATAATAAAGCATGCAAAGAGTCCAAAATGTGAACTCACTCTGAAGTAGAATTCCTCGTTCCATTTGGGATTGAGGGTCTGAAACACAAAGCATGAGATGTGGTTAGACTGATAATTCTTTACACCATCATGTGTTTATACCAAAAACAGCACAGATGTATGAAACCTATCCAACTCAGAGTGAGAGAAGAGAGCCCAAGTGAGAAATTAGGCTCAATCTTGTGCGTCAATGATCCTCTTAGGTTGTTAGAGGAAGTTTGGAGCTAACAACATGTCCCAGTGATTGGCATTAGTCCCTAGATTAACAGCCATGAGGATTTTCATCCACTTTTAGGATGGATGTGCTCAGCATGTGGACGCACAGACTCTCTCCTTGTCCCTCACACATTTGATATTTTATTGGGCTGAAAACTATGTGACACATCTTGTTAAAATTCCTCCGATGATTGAAAGGACTTAAACACTAGAATGTCAATGAAGCCTTAATTTCACAGGTCACTCTGATTAATAAACATTTTACGACATTTTACGACAGCGATAAAATAGCATCTCTGTTAAAACAACTGCTGAATCAGCAGAAATACTGATGAACCTGCTGCCCTTTGACAAAAGGCCAATTTGCAGGGTTCCCACACACATTTGTACCTATGAATTTTTATTAAGTAGTCCAAAAATAGGTAGCCCTAAAAATGCATTCCCAGGCATTTGCAGATGAGTAAACTGTTAGCTCTTGCTATTTCTTTTCTTTTCTCGTTTTTTAGTGAGTGCAAAGTGCAGTACAAAAAACAACAAGGGAACTGATTAGTGACAGGAAATGCATACAATGGGGGTATATGTAGACAGGAATACAGACAAGACAGGACAAAACAAGACAAACACACAACCGACATACAAAAGATAATCGGGCATAATAGTATTTGCTGTTATTGATATGCAAACCAGTTGTACTGAGGGGGTTAATGAGGGCACTCGTGTGTAAACATAATCATGACTATGACTGCTTTATCCACTGAGCCACCCGACGTCCCGCAAGTAAGACATTTCTGCCACCAACTAGCTTCATATGCCAACAGATCAGACTGGCACATACAGATACATATATGGATACTTCACATAACATCAAGCCTCCAATCAATGATCACACAGCAACGCAGCTCTGCATTTTAAAATTATTCACACATTTTTTGCATATTGTTGAACTTATTTTGGGATTTTATGAACATTAAGTGTTTCTCTACACATTCATTTATTTGAGGCTGCCTTCCACAATTAAAACATCTGCTTCTACATGTTGATTTTTCTATTTTTGGAGCTTAATTGTTCATTAAGATCACTATTGGAATATATATAGGCTGCCATTTGGTTTTTATATTGCACCACTCTCTTGCAGTGCTGGGCATACTCTGGGCACAGACAGAGCAGCAGAACGCCAGGCACAATGAAAGTGAAACTTAAGTGTTAAATGTGCTGGGTCTTAAAGTTGCTCTCTTTTACAGCAGGTGCTCCTCTCATCTACTGACCTGATCAGCTCTGATCAGACCGACAGATCAATTATCTTCCACCCTGCAACTCAAACTGCTTCTGATGGGGAAAAACACTTTTCCAGAATATTCTGTTAGTCCCAAAGCATTTCCAGGCATGGAAAACATCATAACTTTTTCAGGAATGGTAAGACCATGGGAACCCTGAATTTAACTCTAAAATATGTCAAATTCTTGAAAATTTCCAGTAAAGAACACCAAATATCAATGTTTGGTGTATGCGTAAGGTAACTTATAGTTCCTAATGTTAATATCAGACCACCTCTTCATTTCTCATCATTTTTTATGCCATCTTGCCACCAGCTATACTCTCATCCTCAACGACAAAGACGCCATCAAAGGTGTCCCACTTAAAGACACACAGAGCCCACGGAAGAGCCGAGCAGTGATGCTTCATTTTCTGCTCCACATAGCAGTGCATTGTCAGCTATTTATATCCAGTGAGGCAACCATGGCCACTGGCAGCATATGTCTGCCTGCATGGAGGCCTGAGCTGCCCGACTCCAGCAGAGGGTTAGCTGGCAGCTACATGTACCTTAACTAGCAAGAAAGGAGGCATTTTCAAAGAAGCTGAGTCAGGCTACTTTACAGTGTTAGAAGCAAACAGCTTCGTTGGGATTTCAACTCTGCTTATAATAGAGCATGTAATGCAGAATAACATGAAGTAAACGTTCTGCATTACATGTTATTCACACAAACTCTACAGACTTTATTTTAAAACATGTGGCCCAGAGCATTCTACAATGTGAGCAATGGATATGGAGATTTGGTTCATAATCACAGCCCACTTCAGCATTAAAATATCCTCTGAAGAGTTTACACTAATAGCAAGTAATAGCTCCCCCTGCTGTGAATAGATTTCCTCCCCAAAATAGGCCACTGAGGGGAAACGAGCTTGCCCAGTGTCTCCCTCTGCTCTCTACTGAGCAAAAAAGGAAGCACTGCCTTCTGGTACCTTCCTGTGGTTTCCATCTCTAAAGATGTGACATGTGCCTTGATTTGTGGGAAAGGTAGTGCTGGGGGTGGAGCGATTTGGAGGATCGGGTAATCTCAAACCTGTCACCAGGAAGGGGAGTGAACAAACCCACTTTTAATAGGCTGGACAGTAAATGCGTAGTGCAGGTGTGTGGGAGGGGATTACTGTGCAGGAGTGGCCAATCTGAACGGTGCGAACACATTAGAGTTCATTAGGTCTGAAACTATGAGCCAAAGGTCTGTGCAGAACACAGAAAGGAGCAGCACTATAATACATATACATGCATCAAATCATGTCTTACTTCAGGACTTACCTTTTTTATGGTTTTTGTTTGGACTAAGGCAAGCTCTTTGTTTTCATCCGCAACATAAAGGGACAGCTTGACATAAGGATCACTGCAGAAACGAAACAAGAAAAAAAAATCAGTTCTATCTCGAGTGTTTCACAGTTCTCACTGTGAACTGTGAAGCTAGTCTACATTCACAGTTACAAATCTGCTCCACACAGTCATATTATTTATCTATCCAATAACATTTCAAACATTTACAGATAGTATTGCTGACAACAAAATACACACACTTTAGAACCAAAACAATGCTTTTCCAAATCTTTTTTCCACAGTCTCAAAAAAAAGCCAAAATATGATGAAAATATTTGAACAAAATTATGGTTTACCTCGAACAATATTTGACTAAGAAGTAAAAATTTGACAAAGCGGCAACTTAGTTGGTAACTTTAATTAACAAAAATATATGTCATATTTTCCAAAACTGTCACCGAATCCACACAGTAGTAAATGAGACAGACAATCCGTGAAAAAAAAAGGGGGGCATCTAGTAGCTCAGCTGGTAAGCGGGCACCCCACGAATAAAGGCAATGTCCTTGCTGCAGTAGCAGCAGGTTCAATACCAACCTGCTGTTGTTTACAGCAGGTCAACCCCTGTCTCTCCTGCCTTCATGCTGAAGCTGTCTTATCAATAAAGGAAAAAGCCCCCCCAAAAAAATCTAGGAAAAAAAACAAGCACATAAAAAAATGATATTCCTCTGCCTCCTTGTAGTGCTTCTAACAGGATTTGCAAGAATCCACAGCATATGAACAAACACACAGAATCAGAGTCAGTAATTCATGTCCGTCACTGCTTGTGTGGTCAAACCGCCAAAATACGCAGCGCTGATCAAATATGGATCAAGATTCTGACACTGCCTTGTCTATTTCTCAACTCATATGTTTTCAGAATAATTCATTAGTGTAACGTTTAGCTATAAAATGAGAACATTTGGGACTCAGCTGCCATGTTGAAAACAGTCAAGCCAAAACCAAACAGAGCCCACTGGGCGGGTCACAAACTCTCATTTTACAACTCAACAAACAGTGTATCAAAACAGGTTTCTGCAAACATTTCAGGAAAGAAATAGGCAATGCAGTAACAGAATAACAATTCATATTTGATCAGTGCCGCCTAGTCTGACAGTTTAACTGCAGTTCACATGGAGAGACTGACAGCTGCTTTAGAGACTCCTCTGCTCTGATTTATTGTTTTCCAGCAGCTGTGGTCGATTCTAGCAGATGCCATCAAGAATCTACGAGAAGGAAGAGGAACATGATTTTTTTCACAGATCATCTGTCTAATGCACTACTGTCTTGATAAAAGATACTGTAGCTTTAAGCACTTAAGTTTTTAATGCTATCTACAGAAAAAACACTTTTGGGTATAATAGGAATCCCCTTGTTGTACAACAAAAGCATACAGGATGCTGCACAGCTCAGTGTGCCTAAATTTAGTTTGTCCCACTTCCAGTCTAGCATCATATTAACCGTGGACGCAGGTGCCAGAGCCTGTATTTCTAGGCTACCTTCACTCTGACACACTGCTTGTTTCCAGACCTGAAACCTGAGTCTGCCACCAACAACCCCAGCAGATAAAAACTGCTTGCATTTGGGTATTATGAGATAAGGCTATAATGTCTTATTGACAAAGCAGAGAGCTAAAAATAGAAATTGCAACACGTTTTGAGGTGAGCAGCATAAATAGTAAGCAGAGTATGTGACTGTGCCATTTAAAAATAGCCAATTGGTTTATTTGAAGGTGCTGACAGGGGAGAAAATCTCCAGCGTGTTCTGGATAGAGAGGCAAATTTGCACTATTCACCAGGCAGACCAATTACTCTACTGATCTCAGTCCCAACAGGCAACACAGCGGACAGTTTCGGGTTGTAACATTTCTAAAAACCTCCCCGAGAAGAGAAATTTTGAAGAGGTCTGAGTGTGTGATGATAGTGCATATGGTTTCAATCAGTGACTAAGCATATTCCTACATGAAACATTTAACTTGTGACTAAACCTGGATTACAAAATCACTTTTACACATTCATATGCATTCCTGTTGTCTGTCCACAACAATCACATTTTGTGTAGTCTGCATAATGTAACGCAGGTAGCATGAGGGGAGGTGGCACTATCAGTTAAACATGGTGGCTGAAGGTTTTTTGTTTTTTTTTTTAAATACATAGTTACACTGTTTACAGCTGCACTTCCTCGCTCTCTCTTATTGTTAATGTTTACAACAGTCATTCTGCTGTACCTGCCACCAACCAAGGAAATAAAGATTGCTGTTGTACAGCCTTGTTATATGTACCTCTTGATTAAAATTTAAAACTGTATGCCCTCTGCATTTTTGCAGATTGTGTATCTGAGGTATGTCTCCTTAAATGGTTTTGGAATTACAATATTTAACCTAAAATGTGCACGTCTCACATATTGCTTTGCTATTCTTCAGCCTTCAGTGGGGCAGCTCCCAGCATGTTTTGATGCAATATAGGTTCAGTGTCTCACACATGACCATATCTCATTGCAGGAAAAAACAAAGGCTGACCACACCAGAGTAATATAGTTAAAGCTTCATGCATGCATTGGAAAAGGCATGCTGTATATTAATAGATCAATCATGGGATTTTATGAATCGGATCGGTCAAGTGAAGATCGATTTGAATCGGAAAATTGATTTTTTAAAATCTATCATGTAAACACGTCTTAATTCAGAATCCACTATAAAACCTGACTTGAATATTTCATGACTGACTAAACTGCCACTTATTTTTTATTCGTATATTAATGGTTTGGTTTATAAAACATCAGAAAACAGTGAAAAATGACAATCACAATATCCCAAAGCCCAACATACTATCATCAAATGCCTTGTTTAGTCTGAAAAGCAGTCTAAAACACTACTTAAATCAATAATTGGTGATCCAAAGAGTTAACGATCAATTTTCTTAACAAATCTATTAATTGACTTATTACTCATCTAATGCACTGCCGAGGGGTCAAAATTTCCCATTAAGCCTCCAATCACAGCCCTACTGCTGCTCATCTACTGTGCGTGTCCTGAAATTACTCCTATCAATGTGAACACCATCTGTTACATTATGAGCATACTATACATTGATATAACCGAAGTCCTTTCAGGACACACCTCCTCTGTGTTATTTCAGGACATTCAAAACAACAAGCTGTTGGCTAAGTGAAAAACAGAGACACACATTGTCTAATTCCTCACACCAACTCCATAACTAGCTTTCAGTCTTCCCAGATGACACCAAGGAGTTTAAAATCTTTTTTTCTCCATGCCCTGGATGAGATGTTGGTGTTGTGTGTGTTGCATTTCCTGTGTAATAAATGAAATTTTGATTGCTGTGGCTACACTTGACACACAAGGTAAAATTTGATTTGAAATTGCAATTCAAACCATCTGAATGTGTTTTAAATCTGATTTGCCATAATCACTTTCCAGGGGATATTTTTTTGCCATCCAGACTTGATATAAGCAGCAATGTGATTCCAGTATGGATGTATCCAAAATTAGATTTTGCCTGCCAGTTGGAGCACATTCATGCATTGATTTGAAGGAAGTAGCTGAGAGGGGGGGAAAGGAAAAGAGCAAAGGCAGGGATGGGAAATATTAGAAAATGAGCAGCGAATGTACCAAAAGCAAAACTGCTGTTACTTGATTGTTAATTAACGTCTCCAGGAACCCCACAGCCTCTGATTGTGTGTTTGTGTGCTTCTGTGATGTGCTGTGACTCAACTAAAACAATGGCCCTACTGTATCTCGACTGCACTGAGACTCCTTCTTGTCTCCTTCCCTCTATCAACAAAAATCCTGCGGAGGGAGACAGGCTACTTCAGGTCAACAGTGGTAGATGAAAGCTAGCACGGGTCGCTGGTTTTAAATGGTAGCTTGGCGCACTTGTTGTTCGACTGCGTGCGAGTTCTTCGAGTTTCTATCAACACCTTGCTAGAACAACAAAAACAAAACCTAGGGGTGTTTCACTTAGTCCGAAATAACAGAGCAGAACACAATAGATCAAAGTGGCAGCAGAATACAGCAGCAACGGGTTTGGAGCAAAAGAAAGAATAAAAGAACAAGCCAGCACTGTTTGAGCATCTTACGAGGTGACAGACTGCCAAGTCAGCACTGTCTCCTGTGGTAGCTCGCCACACATCCAGACCTCATTCAGTGTTTCTTCATTACAGTTCAGATTTCTCCTGAGCCAGGCTGAGCTGTCCTGCCAGCGGGGCGTCAGGATGCTAACACATGCACTCTGGCATTTTGAGGAGCACTCACACAGTGCTAAACATGCCAGACTCGTTCTTCGACAATGTCCGCTTTCTCATAGCTCAGATACAATGCATTACTGTAAACAACAGTAGGGGCAGTGTTCAGATTAGGATGAGGCTTACACGAGTCATATGGTGATTTCAGCCAAACGCTAAGTGCGTAAAAAAATGCAGTTTTAAGTATTTCCCCAAAAAACTGTGGCATGGTAAGAATGGCAATCACAGTATTTTTTACCTCGATACGATATTGTGATGATATTGCAGGGTGACTGTTAATGCTATCTAAAAAAAATCATATGAGATTTTTGACAAATAATCATCACTAATGTCGATATAAGGAATAAGTGGGTAAAGGCAAATGATAGAACAGCTGAAACGAAGTTCAGATTACAATTCTTTCCTGTAAAGCAACCTTTAACACAAGGTAAAGACAACACTTATGATATGACAATATCCCAAATCTAAGACGATATTCTAGTCTCATATCACGATACCATATGATGCCAATATATTACCCGGCCCTAGTCTGGAAAGAAACTATTTCATTTTGATTTTATGAGTAAAGCTTTGCTCCATATGGTCACTGTCTCATTTAGACTACTCTTTTATTTTCTCGTGCTTGCTGTTTACCAGAGGAAATTACTGATCCAGTAAAAGAATAATATGCAGTACTTTTATTTGCATTTCATTTTAGTGTACAGACATATTCAGGTATTATGTGGACTTTTGTAGGTGACAGAGCTGACTCTTGAGCAGTAATCTCAATTCAACTGTCTCAGACATGTAAATTCTGAATGGAAAAAAGCATCATTGCAGATAATGAAATATATGTGGATCCTTACGGTAGATATAATCTTCATTTTTGACTGTCTTAAAATTAATTTCACTCTCCTCCCATGCACCTTATTTAATGTGTGGCCTAGTGTATGCAGGGCTCTACAATTAGAATTGCTTGATTGCTAAGGGCAAGTAAAATTCCACGTAAGGCTAGGAAATCTAGCAAATCACGTACAAAACAGAACATAACACATTGTTTTTTTCCAGAGCTGATGACGGAAGTAGCTAAGGAGTGAGCCGTCTCGCTTCCCTCTCATCTCTGTTGACAGTTGCATGTACACAGCTAGGGTTTCAGTGTTATACCAGTTGCAAGGTATACTGTGGTATAAACGAAACTGATAACATGTTTATCATGCCATGTTATTCATTTACGTAGCCATGGTATTGACAAACACTGGATGGAGAATCTCATCTTTATTTTAGCTATGTTCAAAAAGGAGATTTTTTTATACATAGATACTTACATTTGAAAAAAACAGGTTTCAAGTTTCAAATATAGTAACAAAAAAAGTTTCATTCATTTAGGGGTCACTGTCACTGATAGTAGGCCTACTATAATACTGTAATACTGCAATACCTCATACCGTTGCAACTCTATACACAGCACTGGCTGAGAAAATAGCAGCATATAAAGACAGATTTAATTAGCTGAAGTGCAAGCATTTCAAATATCCTTAAAACAGGAGTTTTGTTGGCTGGCATTAGAGGATGTGGGCAAATCTCCAACTTTACATTATGCAGATTGCTGCAAGTTTGAGAACAGGAAGATAAAACAGGGTACGTTTTTAAAGGCACGTCAAGTTTTTGAAAATCATTGCAACATGACAAATTAAATTGAATCTTTTTTGTTATCTGATAACAGTTAGCTAATAAGACATTTTGTATAAGGGCTTGACTTTAGGCACGTAGATTTCCAACCGCATAAGAGAAAAAAAAGCATTAAATTTGAACCCTGATATGACATAGATATCGGCATGTCCATGAGTAGTCTAAAAGTATGTCAATGAGCCATTTAAATTTTTTCTTTGAAAGTAATGGCAGCCTAAAACTTCCTGAAAATAAAACAAATCCGGAGCAGAAAGGATGGTTGGCTGTTAATGCATGAGTTTAGTAATTTAATCTAAACCCATTAAAAATAAACAGGTATTACCCTTAAAGTAAGTCCCATGGCAGAATGATGCATGTGGCCTGGACTAAGAGCATATAAATAGCACATTCAAAAAAAGTTAACTGATATCGCAGTGATTGATGGTCACTCTGTGTACTATTAAGTGATTGCAGCGTTCTAGTACTGCAGGTACAGAGAGGCAGGTTATTAAAATTCAGAGGGCAGAAGTCACAGGGTTTAGCCATGCAAAAAACAACAAAACACAATCTTCAAATACAACTTCACAGAGCGGTATTATGTAACGCTGCATAAAAGTTGTGATAACAGTGGGTTACACTTCATCACAGAATTATACAAGGAGAGAGGAGGTCTGACAGCATAAGAAAAGGCCTCTTGATGAACACAGGACCCTAAAAAAAGTTTAACATCTGTGTCTTCCTACGTGTGAGAAAGCGTGTGGTGTGGTGTGGTGTAATTATTAGTCACACTTTTATCTGGGAAAACTGTAATAGAGGTGGGTTATGGGTAGGATATGAAAGGCAGGTAGGTAATCATTGATGAAAACTGGAGCCTAAGTTCTTTTTCAGGTACAGGAGTGTAGTCAAAGTGCATAACACCGTGCTGTCCAAGGTTGAAAGGACGAACTAAAGCAGTCCTTTTAAATGAAAGAGCAGGATGCTACATGCGATAACATATCTGCGGCTCATCTTGTGTTTGGCTTTTCTCATAAACATAGCATGTTATGAAACAATTATTATGACGATAAATGTGCGAGCTTTAGAGAGCCAAACACAAGCCAACCTATTAGAATACAGGACTAGCGAGGCCAAAAGAGGTGCACTGTCAGAGGCAGTGAACCTGACCTGAAGTAGCCTGCATCCCCACATCGATCCCACAATGATGACATTAAAGTGGCATAACAGTATAACTCCTAAAAAACCTCTGCTGCCCTAAATAAAAGTCCTGTGATGCTCACCTGGCTCCAATGATGTCTTTCTTCGCCAGATCCATTCCTGCAATAACCTTAACCCGCAGCACTCTCGTTTCATGCTGCAGAAGAAAGAGACGATGAGATGAAGCATTCAATCAGTTTCAAGGAAAAATTATCTCATAACCTCACATTCAAGACACTTCAAACATTAAAAGCTACATTTTTCAAGTCAATGACCCTGACCTTGAAATGAATTGAGTGTTGAATGACTTTAACATTTAGAACTTGGCAGAGGACATTGCATAAGCAATATTAAAATATTGTTAGTTAACGGAGTACTTTACCAACGAAATGATCATTTGTACATCAGTTACTCACCCTGTGTTATGTTGAAATCATAAAGACAACTTTTTTTTAATCGCATGCCTGCAAGGGGAACGAAGAATCCAAAAAGGGAGAAAATTCTTGATGAATTGGAGTGTAAGGGGGCCATGTTTGACAACAGCAAAACTACATCTAAACATCAGCTTCCCAGGTCTCTCATACAGCTTTTGCAGTATAATCCCAGTCTCATTTATCCAGTCGTATGCTCAGTCCTTCCCAAAAACATTAATTTTGACTAAAATGTTCCAATGTAAAACACTTCCACATAAACAATCTAACAAACTGACTAGTAGCACGCCTGGGCAAACGCTTGCATTTGAACTCTGCTTAAAGGAATGCACAGCAGAGATTAAACGCGCACTTGCTTCCCCAGGCGCACTTCTTGTTGGTTTAAGCATAAATGAATGTGTATTAGAAGTACTGACCATTGGACTCCATAAATGGGACTTGGATTGCACTGCATGAGTTGCATGACAGTTTGTAGATGGATGCTTTGATGCAGTTTTGCTGTTTTTAATGTGGACCCCTATGCCTTTAATTCATCAAGAATTATATTCATTTTGGATTCTTTGTTCACCACAGAGGCATGTGAGAAAAACAAAGGTTTTTTTTAGGTAATTCAACATAACGTGAGATGAATACCTGATATGCAAAATATTATTTTGAGGGTGCAGTATTCATTTAATGATAAACCATCTCAAACTATGCTTGGTTTACAGCTGCACACTGTTTTCTTTACTTGAGTGCAACTTCAAATTTCTCTAGATGTTTAATCACTGACACACTGCTTCTTGGTGGGTATTTTGAGTAGAATTAATATTTAACTTCACCTCGATTCGTTTAGAGTTTTATATATGAAAAGTGTTAAAGAATGAAGCGCAGAAGGGAGTGGGAAGGATGGGAACCCAGACAGACCCAGCTGTTACCTCAAGCGAAGGCCTTGTTCAGAGGGTGTAGCATTTCTGAATGTTTGCCTCATGGTCACAGGAAGTACAGTGTCTCGTGGAATGTAGACCCACAATTGTCTTTAACCCATTAGCCCTCTGGGGGAGATTACACGATGTGATTTGATGGCTGCGTTATGGTAAATGTTAACCAATAACTAGCCGACCCTTTCTCAAGTTCCCTGTGTTTGTGGATTTTTTTTTTACTGGCATGCTTCCCCTCCAGTAATGACTGAGAGAGAGGGCACCACAAGGCTATGAAAGTGAAAAGAGTTACCTCATCAAGAAAGCACTGCAAACACAAACACTGGATGAGTTAGATTGCTCAAAGCCAGTGAAATAAAGTGTATTATTACCTGTTATGACCTTGAAAAGAATTTTATGTAATATGTATCCACATATGTGCTGGTTTATTCCTTTGAAACCTAAGAAAATCAGCATATATATTTTTTCACTAACATATTTGAATATATAATTCTTATATTCAGAAATATAATTTCTGTGCATTTTCCCCCCTTTTTGCAACATTAATTTTCAGGTTTTTTTCTTGTCACCTATAACCAGTTTCTTGCAATTTGCTCATTGCCTTTTTATCATGTTTTTGAATAGGGTTACATCTTTTTTGCTTGGGTTTCAAATGTTTAAATACATGTGTAGGGTGTCTGAATGCAGCACAAGAAAAACGGATGTCTGTTCAGGTTTCAAAAGGGTTACTGTTAGTGCAACTAGCAAGACATTTGTCCACTAAGTTAGTATATAAAGGCCACATGCAAATCTCGCCTGTATCCAGTGATAACAGTCAGACTCACACCCCTATTTTCCTCTATGAACCTTGATTATATATGTGAAAAAATTATTTTAGCCATTCATCCTATAATCACAATCCAAACCTCAAAACATACTATTTCTGCATGCACTGATATTGACTGTCAGGTTTCTGATAAGGCAGCTGCTCTGTTTGCAAGTGAATTTATTTGACACTCAGTCGTGTCCTTATTTTTTGACTCGTGACTATCGTGCAATCAAGTAAAACCACCTAGCATCTTGGCGTCGCTTATCGGTCTGCATCTGCGTGTCAAAGGCAACGCAGAGTTCAACATATAAGTCAACATCGTCCTCAGTTAACAGCGCAAGACGTACGTGCCTCCGCTACTAACTGGTTTGGTGGTGAGCTCACCATCAAACAGCTTTGACTTCTGACAAAAGGTGGTGTTTTAAGTGCTTTACGTGCCATCTAACCCCTCCACCCAAGAAATGTCTCCTCTGCACATCTGGGCTTCAGAATAGCACTTTGGAGCTACAAGTCGTTCGTGCATTAATGCAAATAAAGGATATAGTGAAGCTTTAAATGTTGCTCGGTTTAATTTCAATACTCTGGAGTCAAAGGGCTGCATCTGTTACTTGAATAAGGGTTTTTAAAGCAGCGGACACGCAGACAGAGGGCAGGAAACTGACAGCTGCCTGAACATTACTACGGAATGTTACCGTGGGTGAGGGCTTGCTAGCTTTTCGGCTAGCGTTGGTGTTAGCTATTTACGGCTCAACCCCCCTGTGAGAGACACTATCATGGCTGCTGTCTACACAACAAAGCTTTTTCATTATAAATGCTTACCTCATCTTCTGAAAGTCCATATATCGGCTCGTAATTCGTAGCCATATAGCCTGCGGTCCACGCTATACACACAAAAACAAGCAAAGCTAGTTAGCTAGCCTTGAACAATAAAGTCCCACTTTCCTCTCTCTGCCGTGCGGTGGTGGGCAAGTCCACGGAGAGCGCAAGTCACTAGCACGGCACTGCACTTTGTTTCTCAGACAGATAACGTAATCCCCGCCGCCGTTGTCAGCCCAGGACACAGCCTGGAATATAAAAAAAAACAGTGTCCAAAATGTTTCAACTGAGACAGATCGCTTTTGTCAACTCCGAGCTTATCCCCCCGAAACGTTTTGACACTTGACTTCCTCCTAACGGTTCAGCCAATCAGGTGCCACCCTCATGTGATTGCTGTCTGTATCAGCCAATCAAATGCGTTGTGAAATCCCCAAAGCTCCTCAACGGCCAATAAAATATGCAGAGGGCGTGGGGCCAGGGTGCGTGTGTGTGTGTGTGTGTGTGTGTGTTTTGCCTCTTTTTTTCAGAGTGTGTGAGGCTTTGTCTGGCTGAGCAATTTACTTCAGCATTGTCAGGATTTTTTTCAGGTATCTATATAATATCTAGTATCACAATTTCCAGCTAACTATCCTCATGAATGTGGTTACTTTCTCTGGTCATTTCCATTCAGCCTTGAGCGCGTTCATGTCGTGGGCGGGGCTTTGGAAAACACAGCCAATCACGGCTGAGATTCACAGACAGAATGAAACTACTGAGCCGCATCACGAATT